>NW_026067942.1:6299198-6485024 GCF_014885135.2 Alexandromys fortis | reverse complement strand
GAGTTCAATTCCCAGCAACCACATGGTGGCTCACAACCATCTGTAATGAGGCCTGGTGCTCTCTTCTGGCCTGCAGGCACACACAGACAGAATATTGTATAAATAAATAATAAATAAATGTTTTAAAATAAAATAAAATAAAATGACCAAAGGAATGGATAAAGACGAATCTGGTGAAAATATTCATGCTTTCCTCCTCTTCATTGGTAAAATCTGATAAGGGAGAATGTTAAAGATTTCATAGGCAATCTTGCAATCAAAATTAGAAAAAAGAGCAGTTTTAGCTCGATTATTTTTTTAAAGTAATTTGTCAGATTTTTCTTAAAGCTCCTGGAGCTTTTTGATAGTGAAGACCCGAGAGAGCGCGACTTCCTGAAGACGGTTCTGCATCGGATCTATGGGAAGTTTCTTGGGCTGAGAGCGTTCATCAGAAAGCAAATTAACAACATTTTCCTCAGGTAAATTCATCCTTTAGAGCACTCTTCCCCTCGTGTCGTTCCTTTAACCAAGCCCGTTAGGTTAATTTTGATCTGAACCTGACTTAACGTTTTAGAGGCGCGTGTCCTCCTTTTCTGTGTCAGCAGTGATCATGAGGACAGTGTTTGATAGATGAAAGAATTCGCTGAAAAACTAAACAATCATTATCAAACCAGTGCCTGTAAAAGTGCTTTCTTTAGGTTTAATTAAAATCTTGCTGGGCATTGGTGGTGCACACCTTTAATCCCAGGCAGAGGCAGGCAGATCTCCTTGAGTTCGAGGCCAGCCTGGTGTACAGAGCGAGTTCCAGGACAGGCTCCAAAGCTACAGAGAAAAAAAAATTCATATGGGACTATGGTTTAAATACTTGTGGAGCGTTTGCTTCATATTAATTTATTCTCCTTGTCTCAGTTCATTGGAGACGAGGAATTAGGCTAACACTGGAGGTGAGTAGTGTCACCCACACCTCATGCTGTATTTGCCTTCAAGGCACTCCTGATAGCCTGTGTTGTTTACACTCTAGAGAAATTCTGAGCAGTTGAAAAAATGAACCCCTTTTCCTTGACCTTCATGTGAGTAATGGTTTCCTACTTAGAAAAGGAGCATCCCCCTTCCTTATATATTAAAATAACCCAGATGAAATGAGACTGTCCTTCTCAAGTTGTAGCAGAGGAAATAGATCAAGTTTGGCTACGTAGTATAAGAGCGGTGTGAACAAAACACCTCAGGGCTAAACAGTTCAGAGAAAACCTGTCCCTGCGGCCCTGGCTTGGTTTCATCACCTTTTTGCCTGTCTCCTGATGTTTACATTTATTACATCTGTCTTATTCCAAATTCAGGTTTATATATGAAACAGAACATTTCAATGGTGTGGCTGAGCTCCTTGAAATATTAGGAAGGTAGGTGGTGAGGGGGGCTGTTGGATTTTAAGAATTAAGAAACCGAGTGAACGTTTTATGTACCAAACAGCTGGAGTTAAAAAGTTTAGAGCACAATGCTAGTGGTCCTGGGATGGTTTCAGGGCCTTGGGTCTACACAGCCTTCTGCCTTTGCAACTGTGGTGGATGCCACAGCTGTTTCGGGCTCCAGCTGGGAAGAGATGAAGTTTTCATCAAGTATTCACTACAGGAATTCTTACCCAAATGCTGATAGGCTGTGCTTCATTTACACATTTCCTTTCTGTTCACTGCATAGAAGAATTCCAGATTATTCAAAGACGTAGGAGAAACTGCTCACTTCTCACAGAACATGCTGGAAATTCTAGCATCACTGAGCCGGGACAGTGTGTAGAGGACACCGGGTGGCACGGTGCCCTGCAGGAGCAGAGCGCAGCAGCCTCTGCCCACAGCTCCAGCAGGTGCAGATGTGTAACTCCTGGAGTCAAAGCGACTGCCTAACCTTCTGCCTTTCTCCCCCAGCATCATCAATGGCTTTGCATTGCCACTGAAGGCCGAGCATAAGCAGTTCCTCATGAAGGTTCTTATTCCTATGCACACTGCGAAAGGACTGGCTTTGTTTCACGCTCAGGTAAGAATCAGGAAAGTTGCAGATGAACTGTTTAGTATAAAGGCAAAGGTTTGTTTTGTGTCTAGTAAGGAATTTGCTTTGGCAAACTTGGAGTTTGTTTCCATACTACTGGTGCAGCTGTAAGCTAGATATAGAAATTTACTTTTTAGGTCCAGCACCTAAACTACGTGACCCTGAGTCTTATACATCAAACTCTAATGGCCTATTAGAAAGGTCCTGGTCACCTTGTCAACCTTAGAGCAGTGGTCTCAACATTCCTGACACTGTAACCCTTTAATACAGTTCATGTTGTGGTGACCCCAACCATAAAATTATTGTTGTTGCTACTGTTATGAATCGTAATGTAGTATCTGATATGCAACTCCCAAAAGGGTCAAGGCCCACAGGTTGACAATCACTGCCTAGAGGACAATAATAATCTGCATATTTCATATTCATAAATATGCACTAGAAGACTAAATGGGTATTTTAGAGTTAACTAAGTCTAGAGCTAACAATCTGTTGAACTTAGAACTTTAAAAGTTATACAATTATGAATATATTCATCTCATACTGCAACTAAAAACTGAAGTGACATTTTGTGTAATGTGAAAATATCCCGTCTTCCTAAATGCTACTTTTCTGACATCTCTTAAACTTGTCTTTGCCCTTTAGCTGGCGTACTGTGTCGTGCAGTTCCTGGAGAAAGACACAACACTGACAGAGCCTGTAAGTGTTCAGTCCCCTCCTTTGCACTTGTCTGATCTGTGGCATTTCATCCCAGCCTGTGTATCAGCTGTCACACAGGAGAAGCAACTTCTGGGCGGCGGGGAAGGGAGCATTCTCATGAGGAACTGAGTTTACTAACAGACGGCATTGGACTGTCGGTCATCCTCACTGGAATCTGCTTTCTCAGTCACGTTTTACCATGAAAACACTGGGTGCCAGAGCCAGATTCAACTATTTTAGCAACCTGAGAGGTGCTTAAAAATGTATATGTATGGTATTCATCTTTCATTTAAAAAGTAGTTCCATATAGTATTACAGCTGAAAACAAATTTTAAGGATAAATCAGAATTAGCTCTGTGGCACACATGAAACTGCAAGCGGCTGTACAGTTGTTTTCCCTTTTGAGCTGCACCGTCCTTGCATTTCTAGCTTTTGTATCTGCACTACTGGATTAGTGAAATGTCTTTACCTGTTTGTTGAAATATATGGTCTTTTAATATTTAATGTACCTTGATCTTGTCATCCAAAAAATAATTATACATATAAATTAGTTTAGATAATGGGAAATTATCTGTTCTTTATCTCTAAAGAGCTGAGGCTTGAGCTCAGTTTGCAGAGTGGCGGCCTAGCATGCACAGGCCCTCGTAGTGGGAGGCAGGTCAGAAACCCAAGGTCATTCTTGGCTATGTATTCAGTCCTGAAAAACTTCTTGTGAGATAACCTCCTTCACCTCACTTTCTTCTGTTGGAATTGGTCACTTATACATGAAAATCAGGGACTCCATCTGCTCACGTGTGCCTAGTCTCATGTCCCAGGCCCTCATGTGTATTTGCTGAATTAGCCGAGGTGCAAGGCTGAGTAGGAATTCTCATGTCCTGAGTCCTAAGTGCTTTACTTCAGAATGAGTAAGGATCCCGACGTTAGCGAGTGGAGGCCAGCAGGCTGTCTGTATTCCAGGGCCAGGATTATAGAGAAGTATTACCTCACGTGACCGTTCATTCTAAACTTGGTTGATTGTTTCTTGTAGGTTATCAGAGGACTGCTGAAATTTTGGCCAAAAACATGCAGTCAGAAAGAGGTGGGTTTGACAAAAATACAATGCATCTTAATCACTCTGCAATCTCGGCTGCTCCAGAGTGGGGAGATGAGTGAGCGCAGCTCTGAGCTGTGCCACTGCCTCAGTGCAGATGCCCCTTGTCTGTGAGCCTCTATTAGTGTCATGTGCTGTAAATAGATAGATGTATCTATACATACATACATGTACGTATATTTATTAATCTATTTGGGTTTTCCAAGACAGGGTTTCTCTGTGTAGCTTTGGAGCCTGTCCTGGAACTAGCTCTGTAGAGCAGAGTAAAATTTTAACAGGTTTTTTTTTTTTTTTAAACCTAGGTGATGTTTTTAGGAGAAATTGAAGAAATCTTAGACGTCATTGAGCCAACACAATTCAAAAAAATTGAAGAGCCCCTTTTTAAGCAGATATCCAAGTGTGTCTCCAGTTCTCACTTCCAGGTATTAGCCTCCCTCTGCGGTGACGTTCTGATTTTGTCCTTTCCCCTGTGAATTCTGAGGTTTCTGATCTCTTTTGTAGGTTGCAGAAAGAGCACTGTACTTCTGGAATAATGAATGTATTTTTACTTTGATTGAAGAGAATACTGATAAAATTCTGCCGATGATGTTTGCCAGTTTGTATAAAATTTCCAAAGAACACTGGAATCAGTAAGTTGTTTTGCTTTTTAATTTAACATATACTCTAGCCCTGGCCTTGAACTCAAGTATTGTTTTTTTAACCATTTGAAACCTGTACTGCAGGCTAATGTCACAGTTTTATTTATTTATTATGTATACAATGTTCTGTCTGTGTTTATGCCTGCAGGCCAGAAGAGGGCACCAGACCTCATTACAGATGGTTGTGAGCCACCATGTGGTTGCTGGGAATTGAACTCAGGACCTTTGGAAGAGCAGGCAATGCTCTTAACCTCTGAGCCATCTCTCCAGCCCCCTAATGTCACAGTTTTAGACATTAAAGTTATACGTGAATGTTCCTCAGCAAATAGTCTTACCAAAGCGTGGTCTGGCTGTCCTGCAGAAATATGTGGCTGAGCTTGTTCCTGGCCTCCCCAAGCTAGGAACTGAAGACTATACAGTCTAACACGTGTGACATTTTTATCTTGCTATCCAGGGTTTCAGATGAAGGGAATCAGAACATCCTTAGCTATGTTAAACCTGAGCATAACAGGATGGATATAAGCTTAGCAATCAGATCATACTTGCACCTCTGGCTTGTGTGACTTAACTGTGCGTTCAGCTATACCAGCCCAATCCAGAGAGAAAAGTGTAGTTTCCCAGCTGCTGGCCTTTAACCACAACTGGCTTCTTTCCTTCAGGACCATCGTAGCACTTGTGTATAACGTGCTGAAAACCCTGATGGAGACGAACGACAAGCTTTTTGGTGATCTTACTAGTTCCTACAAAGCCGAGAGACAGAGGTACTTGAAACATTTGTGATTCAGTGTTATGCAGTTCTCAGAGCTGTTGGATCTATGGTACATACACTAGGTGGTTCTCAGAGCTGTCAGATCTATGGGGCATGCACTAGGCTTTGCAAGGTAAACCTGAGCACTAAAGCTGTTGCTGGTAAAGGAATGTTTTATGAATTTATTAAGCCTGGCATGACTCCCCTGATGGTTAGATTGTGGTCTTCTGTTGATCTCTACTGAACCTTAAGCTAGTCGCACGTACACTGTAATTTACAACAGCCTGTGGTTCCAGTGCTGTGGATTGTCAGCAAGTGGTGCTGAGGTTAGCACACTGTCATGGCTCTGGCTTAGGGGACAGTTACCTGGTGTTCCTTGTGCTGTATTGTAGGGGATTCTCCTCATATAAGGTGGGCAGTGACTACTCCAAGATCCAGCCCTCCAATAACTTACTGAATGCATTCTTCTCAACAGTTTACCAGGGCATAGTGGATCCTGCCTTTAATCCCAGGACTCGGGTGGTATAGGCAGGGATCTCTGTGACTCTGAGGACAGGACTGTATACTCGAGACCCTCTGTCAAACAAGCAAAACCCCACAAAGTTCAGATAGAAATAAGTACAGTCTGAGCCCAGAAGGAGGGTGCGTAGGAGACTACATTGGTCGTGTGACTGTTGGTGTAAGACACCAACTTCTTTAAAATGAGCTGCGGAAATTAAATCCCATGTTACGTGTATATGGCCTGAGCCCAAATTGACCATAATCTGATGGGTGGGTAGAGGTTGCCATTCTATGGGTCTGGAAAGAGGGGCCCGAGGGTTATTTTGACCTAGAGCTGCTCTAGTGACGATGGTAAATCAATCCCATGTGTGGTCACATACATCTCCAGCCACATGGGAGGGTGACAAAACAACCTGTTCCACATTCTTCACTACCTCGAGCTTCTGATAAACTGTTGGTGTCTCCTCAGAGAGAAAAAGAAAGAATTGGAACGTGAAGAACTGTGGAAAAAAACCTGAAAAGCTGAAGCTAAAGACGGCTCTCGAGAAACAGGACAGCGCATACAACATGCACGGTCTCCTTGGCTGCAATACAAGTGCCAAATAAGAGCAGCGCCCTCTGCTGGGCGGGCTTTTGTCCATCTTCTGGGATGTATAAAACTTCAAAGCAACCTCATCAGTATAATACAATTAGGAGGCCAGTTTTACCTGGCGAGCGTAAGCGAAAGAAGTCGGACTAAACATAGCCCTGTGCTGATTGTGGCCACAGTATATTGTAACCTGTCTAATCATCGATTGTCACTTACCGTCTGTTACAGTGAGGTGGTTGATTGTGGGAGTGGTGGGAAGCGCGCTGCACACAGAGCAAGTCGTCCTCCGTGCTTCCACAAACACCTGGGGAAAGCACTTCCGTAAGATAACGGGGGCGGTGTCCTTCCCTCTCCCAGAGAGATGGCGGGATAAAAGCCCAACCTCTTAAAGATACTGCCGTACTCTGGGGTCTGCACACCTAAGTTTCCAGGCTTCTGAAGCACAAAGTATTAAAAAGCTGGGGGAAAAGTAAACCAAACCAAAATTATGTTCCCAAATATCCTCTTCAGCACCCCAGAGTGTAACAAAGTAGCGTCAGTGGGTGGACCCTAGGCTCACCTCTCCTTCATTCCTCTCCTCTCCAAGGCTGGAGGCTCTGAGTCCCACGGTGTGATGCAGACTGCTAGCTGTCACTGCCTGGCTTTATTGAAAGGAGATGCGTTGACTATGTAGAGGCCATGTACGTTCTTACCTGGTCAAGTATCTCTCACATGTTATCAGTACCATTCCAACCTCTTGCCTTGCTGTTGTACGGAACTGTTTTATAATGGAAGACCTTCACTGGGGATTGAGCAGCATTTAATAAAGTCTATGTTTGTATTTTGCCTTATGTCATCTGCTCTTTTCTCTCTGGGAGAGAGCTACAGAAAAATCACAACTTGTGGATGTGTTCTAGTTAAAATTAGGATGCTTATGGTCCATGGATTAACCTAGCCATTTATCAAAATGTAACCATTTTAAAGAATCTCTGTGCCCTAGGACAGGTTTAACATTGAAGCTAGTTTTAATTAAAACAGGTGTGGGGACGACTCAATCTACAACAGCAGCAGGGCTGTGAAGGGCTAGGAGATTGTAACATGGTTTCAACTGAACACCAGTTAAAAATCAGCATAGAATTCTTGCTGCTGTGATACCCACGTGGGAAAAGCCTTCCTTGCAGTACAATGGCTTGTGATTTTTGCTACATTTTCAAACAGTGGATTTTGCAGGCCAGTCTGCTCACAGCGAGGCACAACCCTACCACAGAATACTGGGCTTGCCTTTCCAGAAAGTGACAGGTGAGTTTTTACTCAGTCAGTAGGCAAAAATACTTCCTAATTACCTAAAGCAAATGTCATAGCTCAACTTTTCCCAATACAGGAAAGTGAAGCTCCTGTGGTCACTGGGGCAGAGTTCATTACAGAGGTTTGTGACCAGGGCTCCCCATGCGAAGTGCACACCGACTGCGCTTAGGAAGCCTTTCATACTTAATCTTGTTGATATGTTTATGCTTCGCATTTGCACTGTAATGGCATTTTATAAAAAAACCTTTAGTCTAAAATTCTTGTACATCTATGAAATAGAAAGATAGCGGTGAATATTTCATTATACAAGTTTATTTCTAGGGATTCAGCCAAAACAGTTTCTTGCTGCTAAATTTAGAGACAAAAATGCCCTTATACACGTGAACAGTTCCCTTCAGATTCCCCAAGGCCTATTGTGAATTCTTTGAATGTTACCCATATTCCCACACCATCTGGAATAGATGGGGTCTGGGTTTATATAAGTGCTATTTGTCAAAGCCTTAAAGGTCACCCTTTTAGGTGAGCGTTTCTGAAGGACACAGTGGCCTACTGAGCAGCTCATTCGTAGTGTGGTGTGTCCATCTGTCTGGCCATCTGCCATCCGTGTCCAGCTTACCTTCCCTGGAAGCAGTGGTGACGTACCTCAGGGGTCAGTCCAGACTCATGCCGCCATTGGGGCTTGGCGGTCACAGCACGCGCAAGTCCAGTATTGGTGCCTGTTGGTTTACTCACACTCATTCCTTGTATTAGCCCAACTTTATTTACCTGTTAATGAAATCGAGATACACTAAGTAGGCGCCTACTGTACACATCTGTGCCATTGCTGCCAGCAGTGGCCACTGAACTGACCTTTGTCAGCTTGGTCCATCAGAAATGGAACCACTGGTTTCTAGTAGCCTTTCAAGTCTCACGTAAGGCTGGGAGCAGGAACAGAGGCTTTGATTCCCAGCAGTGGGAAGGCAGAGGCAGGCCTGGTCTACATAGTGAGTTCACCAGGGCTACATTTAAAAAAAAAAAAAAAAGGTCTCACCTAAGCTCTGTTACTTTTCTTAGGTAACAACAGTAGGTGGTATAAAGGTCAGGAGGAAGTGTGGATACAGGATGTATCTTCTACACTTTACAAAAAAAAAAAAAAAGTAAAGAGGGAGACTTCTCTTAACCTGGAGCTTAACTACTTAATGGGCAGACAGGAAGAAGCCGCTTTCCACAAACCCCCTCCTCCAAGGCACTAGACAGCGCGGTAAAATGTCTGTTAATAATTTAAGTACTTAAATAAGTTTCAGGTTATTCATTGGATGTTTGCCTGTAGGCTCAGAACAGCCTCCTTCTGGGCCAGGTTTGACCGTCCAGTTGGAAAGACCGCCCTTCCCTGCAAGGACCCTTCAAGTGAGTACAGGATTGCTGGTTGCTCGGTTGTCAACGGGAGGACAAGGCTTCCGTCAGTCCAGAGTGCTGGTACGGCGACCTCAGCTGATGTGGTTTGCTGCCTGGCCTCTTCTCTTAAGGTATCGCTTCCTGATTTTGATCATCCACTTCACACTTAGTTTGGCAAACTCTGCTGCTTTAAATAACGCGAGGAAAGCCCCACAGAGGAGTGCGATGGTGTTCCAAGGGTTGGCCGTGATTATCTGGGGAGCAGAAACAAAAGGGGGTGTCGGGTTGCATCAACCTTGACTCCGTCTCTGGATTCTGGACCCACAGAGACACATGCCTCAGCCCATTCAGACTTAATGTGGACAGCTGGTCTGGAGGGCCCTCTGAGCCCCTCCCTCCACATGATGAAGTAACTCAAGAGATTCTTAAACTGTATAAGACATTCGGACTGAGCTTTAATTTGGTGGCTTGGTTCTAGAAGTGACACAGATGTCCCTAAAGTCTTCCCGCCCACGTTACCTGTTTCCAGCTGTGTCCCCACATTCTGCCACGAGACCTCTGCTTCCCCCTCCTGGGATGTTGTCCAAGCTGGACTTAATCATCCTTCCAGCTCAGCACTTTCTCCAGCCACTCAGCCAAAAACCTTTCTTTCGCCAAAGTTGTTTATCCCACAGAGCCCCTGACAGCTGTTCACTGTCCCCATCAAATACTCTCATCCCTGTGCAGTGCGTATGCATGCTGGACAAGCGCTCTTCCACGGCGTCTTCTCCCTCACCAAACTTAGAGTTCGTACAGCACCTGTCAGTCTGGTTCAGTGGTGTGTTCTCACATGCCCGGTGGCCACACCTCTGCCTTCAGGACTACTGAGACGCATGGTTCAAGGGCTCTCGTGGCAGGTGGCTCTGCGTGCAGAGCCTCAGCATGCCTCCCACGCACATCCATAAGCTGGTTCCTTTCACCCCAGCTGTCTTAGCCTCCAGCCCTCACCCCTCGCATGCACACAGCCTGGGCCAATCTTTAGGATCACGGGAGTCAGCAAAATGTATCCATCTCACAGAATCCATCCTGGGACCCGCTCTTTGGACTCTCTTCCCTGTCACTAAGACCATCTCGGGACATCTTGTGATGGGTGAGGAAGGACCACTCTTGGCAGTACTTACATCCTGGACCTTCTGGATGAAGGGATCTTTCCATTCGAAGACCACAAAGAACAACTGTGTACTCTTCTCGGCGGCTGGTCTCTGGTCAATATAATTAACCACGCTAGTCTAGGGGTGGGACAGACAGAGAATTAGCACTTCTGGGCCCTTCGTTTCCTGGACCCAGGGAGGTAAGAGCGGGAAGGGAGGCAGACCTTAGCTCTCCTAATGGCATCTTCAGGAGAAGGAAAGTCAAGCTTCACGTATAAGACCTGTTCACTGGCTGGGACTTTACAGTACTTTGGGAGCAGAAAGACTGCAGTGCCTGGTAGTGTTCTGAACTGTCACCAAAATTTGCCATCAGGTGTCAAGACTCACACACTATTACGAAAGACAAATTCAAAAGTCCCAAATTTCAAAATACTTGAGATAAGCAGTCTAACCCTTGACGTCTACGGGGACAAAGTGTAGCCCCCACTCCATATGATGAGGCAGCTCTATACATACTTAGCAGACACACATGATAAGATCAGCCAGTCGACTATGAAAGAAGCTGTGTGAACAACCTTGGGAAGACAGGCTCAAAGGCACAGGGCCACCTCTGATCTGATGCTCACACTGGCCGTAGGAAGACAATGCCGAGATTAATTACAGGGCTGCCCAGGAGGGCGGTGACTAAGGACACCCCAAACCCCGTGGGACTGGGCAGGCGCCTTACAGTAGCAGCATACTTCTGGCTCTGGGCCAAGGGACCAAAAGCTTTCTGATCAGCTCATCTGCATCCTAACAGGTCAGCACACCCCACTGTGCCTGATCCCTTTATCCACCACAATCCCTGGCACAGAAAGTCCTTCCCATGCCTACAGGCACAGAGATGGGTTTGTGGGGAACAAGCAAGCTGCTGGACTGCTTTTAGCACGTGAAGCCTCCACAAGGGCTACTAAAGATATCCTCATCCTACGACCCTTCCCCTCAAAGTCTCCCTCCACCACAGATCCAAGTGTGGAAGTCATCATATACGTCAAGGAAACAACCACAACCTCTTGCCGGAACTCAACAGCTTCTCGCCCATCCTCCTCTTTGGTCTTCACCAGTGACATCTTGACCCAGGTGCGGAAGCCTCCTGAGAACTTCCAGCTCGAGTAGGCGCTCTCACAAGCCTGCATGAAGCCCGCCTTGTCTGAGCTTGGGGAGAGAAGGAAGGTCCAAGTTAATCCAGGCCTGACAGCTGGAACCCAATGTGGCCAAAGCCAACTCTAGTCCTGTGTGATGCTGCTTTCTTTTCTGGTACAATCTGATACTATGGATTCTCTGTTCCCTCTCCAGAATCTGGTGCCTCACCAGGGTTGTTGGTCAGTTAGCATCAAAAGCAATGCCCAACCTGACTATACCTCCATTTGGTTTCCAAACAGTTCCACAGTAGGGGGGTAGCAACATGATCCTTGCCCCCCACTGCACCTCCACCGTGGGCACACTGGTTCCTCTCATAGCCTCTGCCCCACCAGCTCGGCCACCCACACCTGGGTTTCCAGAGGCTCCCTGAAATATGGCTAAAGTATGGCAAGCCACATTCAGTGAATTCAACCTCCCTTTGAGAGGCCCCACGATGGAAGAGCATCCTATGGGGGCCGTACAAGCAGCAGAAGCAACACACAAGTGAGCGGGTGCAACCTCCTAGTGCCAGGGAGGGTGAGGCAGGAGGGTTCCAGGACAGTCAGGGCTACAGAGTAATACCCTGGCTCAAAAACAGTGCTTGGTCCTAAAAGAGACAGCTGTAACATTGCCACCACCCTCCCGCCGAAGACCAGAACACTGGACACTGCAGAAGAGGGGACAGGAGGAATGTGAACAAGGTGTCCTCTCTGGACACGACAGCTACTGCCCTCCCCACAACTGCTTATCACTGGGCCTTGTCAGCACTTCATCTTGGGGGATTATGAGTTATATTGGTTGCTGGGAGGGAAGCTGTCATTTCTTTCAATAGTGTAGTCACAATGGTCCCAACCACGTTCTTGTAGTCAATTCTAGTTGAAAACAGTTTACACAGAAAAGGACATGAAGGTAGACAGACTCACTGCAGGGAATAAGGGTTTAGGTGGGGTGAGGCTGGGGGTAAAAATGACCGAACTGTCAGAGAGTAAAAACACAGAAGCGGCAGTGCTAGGCTCAGGACCCTTAGGAAAGGTGACGGGCCTCTGACGGCTTCCAGGACGGAGGCAGGACAGCAGGCTATAAGCAGAGAAGGTGCTGGCTAGGAGATACTGAAGGCCAGCAAAGGCAGCATGTGACTTTATCTTCAGATGGGCAGTCACCTCCCCGCCACTGTGATGTATCCTTTATCACAGAAATGGAGCCTTAGCTGATCAAGACTAGGTAGGGACAAACAGGAATATTCTATTTTCTACTCAGTGTTTTAGGCCCCAGAGATGGCACTAAACTGTCCCCAGTGTTTGAAAACAGGAGCTGTCAGTGGGCAGGGACCATCTGAAGGCAGCTCCCTCCATTCTGCAGCCCAGGCCGACTGAGCCCTCTCCAGGATAGTACCGCAGGCGGAGGGCAAGCAACTGTGCACCCTTGTGCGCATCTGCTTAACTGCAGCCAGTGTAACGGGCCGCCAGGTTCAGGGTCACTCCCGTACCCCACCTTCACCCTACATGTTCAGTATGAAGTGCATGGCAGGAGATGGGCCCTGTGGACGTGGGACAGCCACCTTTGCATGAACTCCTGGAAGGAGGAGAAGAGGAGGTAGTCAATGGCACTGAAGTCCTCGCTGCTCTGGTTCAGGCGGAACTGGAGGAACACCAGCTCCCGCTTCTTCACTTCCTGTGGCCCCTGGACAATCAGGGCTGACTGCTGTGGGGAAAACAAAAGCCAGAGACTGAGTGCTCGGGGCTGTGCTCCCCCAGTGCTCACAGGCCTCCCCAGTGCTCAGCTCACGCAGCTCCCCCAGTGCTCCCCCAGCCCCACAGAGCCTTAGTGCTCGGAGCTGTGCTCCCCCAATGCTCACAGGCCTCCCTAGTGTTCAGCTCACGCAGCCCCAGTGCTCACACAGCCCCATAGAGGCTTCAATCACAAGCACTGCCTGACAAACCCACAGCAGGTCACCCAGCAGCCTCCAGGAACTGTCACCAAACCCTCCAGCCTGAGGATGCAAAAGCTGGCGGCGGGGGAGGGGGGCTTCACAGCACCTAGAGCCCAGCTGAGTGTGACACACGTCCCTTTTCAAAGGCTGTCCACGCTACGGAACACTTTACTGGGTGAGGGTGTTTTCTCTTGCCCATCATGTGTTGGTGTGTCCCAGTTAAGCTTGTTCCAGATGTCATCTACTACATGGGCGTTTGATTCAATACAGTGAACGAAGGCTGTTCGTCTTTCTCTTATGCCTTCTGGGTTGGCTTACTAAGGCATGCCAATACCTCAACACTCCCCAGTATAGCCTGTCATGTCTTAGATCTTACACGTGCATACTGCATATGCCTGGCTCCCAACCATCCTGCCTTCCTGTACCCTGGACCGCTCCTGTCCTGAATGCAGCCCAGGAATGGCTGGTCGGTCCCTGAGCCAGAGCTGTGCTGCCAAGAGCATCATCCTCTGCAGTGAGTGTCTACGGTTCCTCCCACATTATCCTCGATTTTCCAGGATGTGCTCACCTCTCTTCTACACAAACTAGCTTGTCATGTCCAACTAAAGTGCCCAGGATGGCTCTCGGAGCCGGAACTGAACTGACGGAGTAACCCGAGACCACCTCACCTTTCCTCACCTCTCACCTTCCAGGGGACAGGCATGTGCTCAGAAACTGACCATGACCACGTGGACAGGACAACAGCACAGAGCAACACTGCTGGGCAATCGCGACAGAGCCCATGTGACCCTGGCTGCCAGTCAGGCTGCTCCATCAAGAAGCACGTTTGCACACAGGAGCTAAGCCCGTACTCTGACCAGCGAGCACTTTGTCAGAGGGAACCGATTGTTATGGGAGCTAGGAAAGCCCAAGAGATAGCATGAGCTTCACCTGTGAGAGGCCGGAAACCCAGGCAGTGAGAACGCGCCCATCCTACAGACTAGAAAAGGGGTGGACCTGGCTGTACGAAAGCAAATCACTGGCTACAGGCAAACCACCATAAAATCCAGAGCACAAGAAACCAGGAAGTCAACAAGACCCGGAAGATGTAGGCAATGTGACCTAACAAAACCCTCAACGGGGGTCACAGTCAGAGGCCTCAGTCAGCCAGAGCCTGCACAGTAACAGCTCACGGCAGCGAGAACAGGCTCCCTCCCCACCTGCCAGCTCAGCCCCAGTCCCCAGATGACTCAAGCTGAAAGCAGATCCAAGGAGAGCAGTTTGCTAACATCCAGTTCTGATGTGATCACGGAAGCGTCCAGCAACGCAGATCAGCCTGTAGTTGAGGCCACTGCACGGCGCAGCAGAAACGCAGGCCCTGGTGGCATCGCCATGGTCACCGAGAACCTTCCAGTCAGCTGTGCCAGCTGTCACCGGAGCGGCAGAGCTGCTGTGAACACTCGTCTCCCTCAGCACAGGGACACTGGCACACCATGTCCTTTTCTGAGATGGAACCTCAGTGTGGCGCTGAGGCTGAACGGGCCTCAAGCAAGATCCTCCTGCTGCGGCCTCCTAAGTGCCCACCCCACTCCTCATTACATCATCACACCAGGGTTTGCTCAGCGAGCAGGTGGCCAGGGAGGCAGAAACCTCTGAGGTTCACAGCTTGTGGCTGGAAGGAGCTGATGAAGAAAATCAACCGTCCCTCAGAACTGGCGGGGGTGACAGCATCTAACTTCCTTCCCATGAAAACACCCTGACTTTTGGCCCCTTATTTTATAGGTTTTATATTTAAATTATGAACTCCTATAGCAGTACAACAGTCTTGAGTGTGAGCAGCTGCCTCCTAGGAAGTGTGCCACCCACAGAGGAGAGGAAGGGGTTCCCCGAATGGGCACAGCTGCACCCCGTGCCATCGTGCATCTCAGAGGGAAAGAGGAGTCAGGAGTCCAGATGCAGTCCCCTCTTCTGGACTGGATTCAGGTCACTATTTCATGTTGGCCTCATGGATATGCCCAGTGACACCAACTGCCCATTCTCAGGAATACAGTACGGGAAGACGTCTCCCTGGTGCTCACATCCACTTGCCAACACTCTCTACCCATGGGAGCACTCTGCAACTGTGGGCAAGGAGCACCTCAGGTTCCTGCAGGAGTTCTGTCTCCACACCCGAGCAGAGGGCCTTCCCTCAGCCTGTGCAAATGTCGTTCTGAGGCCTGGCACACAGAGAAACACCTTCCCCAGCAGCTCTGCAACCGGAGAGGACAAAGTCCTGGAGCCACAGCCGTCAGCCATGCTCCAAACCCAGTCATTCAGTCACGCGGAACTGGGGGCCAGAGGCCTGCACTGCCTGTCCTGTCCTGGTTTGTGAGCCTTCTCTGCTCAGCCAGCTCCACCAACCAGTTCCAAACAGTGATCTGCACTGTATACGAGCTCCTCTGGCCTTCTGGTCTACCGGAAGGGCTTTCGTCACGCCTTATCTGTCCTCTCCTGCTTTCCATAGAGTAGAAATCATTTCACCAGGCTTTAGGGGGTGGCCTGGAGACTAATCAGCTAGTCTTGAGGTTCCTCTCACCCAAAGGACGCAGGATGGATAAGCAGCTAAGAGCTACATCCTGGTCCACAAGTCACAGAAAGCAGGCGTGGAGAGAGGGCCACTGGGCCTGGCATGAGCTTTTGAAACCTTCAAGCCCACCCCCAGTGCCACACCTCCCCCAAGGCCACACTTCCCAATCCTTCCCAAACGGTTCCACTAACTAGGAACCAAGCACTAAATAAAGGGCCTCTGGGGGCCGTTCTCATCCAAATCACCACAGTCACCAACGTCCTGTGCCCAGGAAGCTTCTGTTCTGATGGGAAGCTCTCAGATGGCCCCATCAATTCCGCCCCTCTTGGAGGAGTAAAAAAGCCAGGATACAACAATGCAAAGCCACACCCCTGCCCTGTGTGACGCAGGGAGTCAGCCATCCTCACCACCAGTACACCATCTTTACATTCACAAAATATGGATTCCTAGACCCCATCCACAGGCATGGTGACAGTTCCTGGAACCTGGTATTTCCAGGGGGACTGCTAACCACAGGCAGACCCACCTGCAGCCCCGCCACCTCCCACCAGGCAAGAAGCCCTGAGGGTTATCAGCCCCAGTGGTACATATGCCACGCTCTCACCCGCCAGGACCATGGGCCCACGTGTACAGGCTGTAAGAGAAGGAAGGCTATAATCCTCAGCGGTGTGGCTAACCAGACCACCCAGAGACACAAGCATTACCATGGTGTGATTGGAGAAGGGATGGGTGTAATTGATCCTCTGGGTGGTGCAGTTCCTGTCTCCTGGCTGGCCAGGGCTGGCAAGAGGTGGGATGACCTCATAATGGTGCTTACAGCTGAGCAGCTGGGCCTGACCAGGGTATAGGGCGATCCCTGGAACAAACAGAAACCGCAAGTGTCAGATGCCACAGTCCTGGGCTCGCCACATTGTCTCACACCTGCCTCCTTGGGACAGCGCCAAGATGGGAGCAGGAAAGGGGGTGGAAACACAGATGTACCCCAATGGAGGGCACTTGGCACCTCGGTCATCCCTCACCTCACGGCACACAGCTGCCTCGCAGGCCCACCTGCCTGGTGCTGCAAAGGCTCTGGCTGGGGGGCTCCCCAGAGCTCACTCTTCTGCTCTGCTGGAGTTTCAAGAACACACACTATACAATGTCTTGTGTGCTCTCAACTCAGGCTCCCAGGCCAGGACTCCAGAGCAGAAACCCTGCCAACAACACATGGTATTGAGGAAGAGCTGAGGATGGGAGCACACACTGTGAGAAAAACCCACAAGGAGCCCAGACCAGCAAAGCCAGGGCGAGAAGAAATGACCAGCCCGGCTGCAGGGTGATGTCTGGGAGCTCTGGCTCTAACCAGCCTGTGGGCAGGATGTCCTGGGGTCACTGGGGCCAGAGCAGGTGGCACACTCAGGGCAGGCAGAGTCTGAGCCCACACTCCTTCTCTAGTGCCACTATACAGAGCCAGCCAGACAACAGTCCTCAGGGGTCAGCCATCCCATCACGCAGAGATAGGTACACAGAGTGGCCTGGAGCCCTCTGGGCTAGGCCCTACATGATGTGTGTACCCGCCTCCACATCCCACCACCTTCCTGAGCCCTGCTGCAGCCTGGCAGCTCACTGCCTGCGGCACTTTCACTGAGAACATTCCCATGGGCTCCTGTGTTTGAACACCTGGGCCCCAGTTGTTGGAACTGTTTAGGAAGGACTAAGGAGGTGTGGCCTCGTTGGAGGCGGGTGTGTCACTAGGGCAGGCTTGAGGTTTTGTTCCCAGTTTGCTCTCTGCCTGCTTTCCATTCCAGCTGAGATCCCAGCTGTTCCTGCTGCCATGCCTCTGCTCCACCATGGCAGCCTCGAACCCTTTGAAACTGTAAGCCAATTAAATGCTTTCTTTAAGTCACCTTGGCCTTGCTGTTCTGTTACAGTAACAGAAAAGTAACTAATACGCTGCCCTATTCCCTGGGCCTCGGCTCTAGCAGGAGTTCTCTCTAGCAGGAGTTCTCGCCTCTCTCCTAAGCAGCCCACTGCCTCCTGTATACACCCCAGGCCGCTCCTCCTCCCACAAGCACTTGCTGCCCACCTCGTGCCTAACAAAGTCTGGCTCCAGTGCCACTCCTCCCTGCCCACTCGGTGCCCCATGGCCCGGCATTAGCTCTCAGATGCATGCCTACAACTACTCTCCATCTTGCTCCACTCTGCCTGGGCTGGGAACACAGTGTCTGCTAAGCAAAGCTCCCAAGCCGGGGCGCTGATGCCCAGCCCGGCAGGCCCTACCTGGAGCGTCGTAGCGGTCCACCTCCTTGTAAGACACAGACATGACGGGGTGCTTGAGCTTTTCTCGGAAGTCCGTGATGGTCTGGTAGACCAGGAAGACAGCCACAGCCATGAGCAGCAGGTAGATGAAGATGAGCAGGACCGAGAAGACGTTCTTCAGGCAGGCCTTGCTGAAGCGGATGCTGCTGGAGGCAGACTCGCTGTCGACGCCTGGGGCAGGACAGCAGAGTCACCAGAGCGGCCAGCAGTGGTCTGCTCCCCCCTCCTGGAGCCCTCACCTCTCCTCCACACCTCCCCCCCTCTCCAAGGCCACCGACGTTACCGGTAGCCTCAGTGAGGCCCACATGCCCTCCCTTCCCCATCTTTCAGTCCTGAACTGCCTGCTCTTATCTGCCACTCCTGGGACCATTCTGAAGTTCATAGCCAACTCTACCCTGCTCACTTAGAAATCCCCTTTCCCAAGGAAACCTTCCCTTGGTGGCTAATCTGACTGGGGTCTCCATGCTGAGCAAGGACATGAGTGTCCCTCTGCTATGTGATACAGATGCCATACAGTAACCATCTGTTACTGCTACCATGTCTAATATGATGGATGGTGTCCTCTCAAACCATGAGCCAAGTAAGCCCCTCCTTCTTTAAGGTGCTTCCTGCCCAGACGCCAGCGCTGCAGCGCCTTGACCTCGGGCACAGGCACCAGGCGTGGGTTCCTGATATGAGCCACCCAGGATGGTGCTTGGACAGCAGCCTGGTTCACCTGCCTGTGGTGTTTTTCCCTTCATTCCACACCACAGTTTTGAGGGAAAGGTCAGCTGTCTCTGTGGCTGAGACTTCCAACAGTGACCGAGTGGTGTGGTCACGCCACCTGCCTCAGATGATGACCGTAAGATCTGAGCAGTGTATTAAATTTAATGAAGATATTAAAGAACACAGGCTGGCAAGGAAGGACTTGACTTCTAGAGGTAAGAATGGCCCGTGAGCAAGGCATCCGTACAAAGAGAATGGGTAACGAAAAGACAGTCCAAGCAGGAGGGATAAATCCTGGTCTCACTGCCAGTGGCCCCACAGTCTGCTCCAGCCATACAACTGTCACCCACATTCAGAGGAACTAGTTTGGACCTAGGCTGGTTCCTTCCTTTTTCAGCTGGAGTTGGTGAGCTCCCATTAGCTCAGGTAAGCTGTTTCAGCGGGTGTCCCCATCATGGTCTTGACCTCTTTGCTCATATTCTCTCTCCTGCCACTCTTTGACTGGACTTTGGGAGCTCAGCCCTGGGCTCTGCTGTGGGTCTCTGCCTCTGTTTCCATCAGTTGCTGGATGAAGGGTCTATGGTGACATTTAAGATAGTTATTAATCTGACTACAGGGCAAGGCCAGTTCCAGCATCCTCTCCCCTACTGCTTAGGGTCTTAGCTGGTGTCATCCTTGTGGATCCCAGGGAATTTCTCTAGTGTCAGGTTTCTTGCTAGCCCCATGGCTCTCTCAATCAAGATAACTCATTCTCTTTGAAGGGATTCCTTGCTCAGTCTAGATATAGTGGGAGGGCCTTGGTCCTTCCTCAAAGCAATGTGCTAGTCTTTGTTGACTCCCCTCTCTGAAGACTGAATGGTGGGTATGGTGGGGAGGAACGTGGAGGGAATGGGAGGGAGTGGAAACCGGGACTGGTATGTAAAATAAGAAAGGATAGTTGGTTTTTTTTTTTTAATAGATTTTTAAAAAAGAAAAAGAATGATCATTGAGATGCAGAGTTGCCTAACTGTTAACTGTTTGCCTGAAGGTTCATACCAACCTCCTAATGACATGGTTCAGGGTGACAGAGTTCAGGGCTCAAGTGAAGGGGAAATCCTGAAAGTAGGGGAGTCCCAGAGAGGGGAGATCCCTAATTCTGTGCAAGTCACTGGCTGAATATCCTGAGGGCTTGGGGGAAGCAGAGCTGATGTAGGAAGAGAAATGGCTGATTCCAACTAGCAGCATGAAAAGACAGGGCCGCAGAGTCTCTGAGGTACCTACCCGCCCAGACAAAAGTACTTCAGAGCCATGGCAGCGCCCAGAATCTACAGCAGTGCTGCCTGGTCTCCTCCCACCTGCCCAGGAGACACACACCTCTGGAGACAGGGGTTTTCCAGAGAGGCCGGGAGGACCCAGGCGGGAGGACCCGCAGTCTGCCAATGGGCCACCCAGATAGAAAGTGTCCCCAGGAGAAAGCAGTGTGCCCTGCCCTCTTAGCTGTTTCCTGAGTGAGTCCTGCAAGGCCCTGCTAAGGCCTAACTCCAGCTTCCCAGGCCTTCCAATTTAGAGAGAAGGCCAGCAGCTCTCCAGGAAGCTTCCAGGCTCCTGCACCAGAGGGGACTGCCGTAGCGCCAAGCTCTGTGACTATGTGGCTACCAGGTTCTCTGCCATTTCTGCCATTTCATCTTCTGGATTAGTTCACTGCTGGCCTCCACATGCACACTCGTGTGCGCAGACATATACAGCTCACACATGAACATGTGCACACCTATCCCACACACAGAGAAAAATGACATTTATATATTTGCAGAAGCTGATGGAACTAGACAACCTGGCGCTGTGTGAAGTAGATTCACAAAACAAGCCCCTCATGATCCGATGTGGGATTAAAGAGTCAATCTGACAGCACATCAGTGGTCAGTTCAGGCCGGGAAAGGCAGTGGGGCAGACACAGGTAAGACATAGTTCCTGCATGTACTGAAAACACACCCAACAGCAAGAACTGAGACTACAAAGCACAGTAATTCTCCAGAGACGCAGTGGAATGCACAGAAAGGAATTCCAAGTAAGAACTGAGAAAACACAGTGAGAGGGAGCAAGCAAGTCCTCAACGACACCAGAGCGGGCGCGTGCTCGGGAGGAAAGACTCGGCCAGTAAGAAATGAGAGGTGGTTCTGCCTCCTGGCTAAGAGCACTGGCTGCTCCTCCAGTCTTGAGCTCAACTCCCAGCAACCAGAAGTGACTCACAACCATCTATAATGGGATCTGGAGCCCTCTTCTGGCATGCAAATGTTACAGCACTCAGATACATAAAAGACATAAATCTGAGAAAGAGAGAGAGATGAGGATGAAGTCAGGCATGGTGGCACACACCTTTAATTCCAGGAGTTGGGAGGCAGAGGCAGGCAAGCGAGTCCAGCCTGTTCTACAGGGAGAGTTCCTGGATAGCCAGGGTTATACTGAGAAACTATCTCAAAAAACACCAAAAAAGGAAAGAAAAAAAAAAACGTGAGAAATCAAGATGCCAATGAATCAAAAATACAACTAATATCTGCAACAGCAATAGCAGACTAGACCAAGCAGAAATTCTAGACTTGAAGTCAGGTCACTGAAATAAGCCAGCTGCAGACAGAGCGGAAGTGCAGGGAAAGCCGCGGCATCCATGGAAAGCCATCAAACAGAGAGCCACACAGTAGACACTGCAGAAGAGGAAGGGATGCAGGAAGGCACAGAGAGCATTATTTATAACAGCTAACAGCCATCAAGTAAGGTGTGGACTCAAGTTCTAGCCAGTGCAAAGAGCTCCCTTTCAAGACATTCTTAGGAGCTGTCCAGACAGAGATAAGGAGAACTGGAGCCAGAGGCAGAGGTGCAAGACTATCATCCCAGCCTGGGGAGGCTGAGGTGGGGGATCACAAGACCAAGGCCAACCTGGACTAGAGGAAGATCACATCTCAAAAAAAAAAAAAAAAAAAAAAAAAGATGGATGAAGGATGAAAGGATGGGTAAAAAGAGAGAAAGGGAGAAGAGGAAGAAGAGGGGGGAGGGAGAGAGAAGAGAGGAATTTAAAGCCAGAAAGGGGGTAAGGAAGGTACAGTCACTGATTTCCCAGAGGTCATCAGGCAGGGAGAAAGCAGCCCAGCCAAGAACTGCCCCCTCAGTGACAGAGCATCTCAGAAATGGGAGAAGGGTGCTTCCAAGCAAAGCTGGAGGGTTCCTCATCACTGGCCCGGTAAGAAACAGGGATGGATGGACTGTTCCAGCTGGAAGCATGGGGAAAATATAATTATATCAGGAACACACACCGGTTAACTCTTTAGGAGGGGTAAATTCATGACTGAATTCAAAATACTCCATTACTGTGACACAAAGGACCAGCTTCCAAAATTTAAACCTTTTCTTTTGCGGGAGGTGAGTTAGATGCTGTGGTAAGATGCCTACGAAGGCCAGAAAGCGGCGTTGGCTCTCCCAGGTGATTGTGAGTGGCCTGACACAGGTGCTGGGAAACACACTCAGTCCCCTGCAAATTTCAAGTGGGAAGAATAAAAGTCAGGGAGTCAAAGTGTGGTGGCCCAATCCTGTAAGCCGAGCAACCACGAGACCTCAAGGCCAGCCTGGACGTGTGACCTGGGTCAACAAGGAGCTCCCAACAGCAAATATCTACATCAACACAGTGAACCTGGGGCTCAGAGAAGCTGGCACTTGCTCTATCATGAGGGCCAGGTCCTGTTCCCACAGAGGAAGTCAGACTGAGAGACTAAGGGTGGAGGATTGCCTGGGCTCGCTACCTTCTAGCCTAAGCCAAGAAACATGAGTTCCAGACTCCAGGGGAGCCCCTGCCTCAAAGAAACAGATGATAGAGGGTCAGTGGTAGAGGAGGGCAATGCCCTCTTCTGGCCTACACACATGCACAAGCGCATACACAGAGGAGGATATGCAATGCCCTCTTCTGGCCTACACACATGCACAAGCGCATACACAGAGGAGGATATGCAATGCCCTCTTCTGGCCTACATACATGCACAAGCGCATACACTCACAAACACAGTAATAGAGACAAGGGCTCAGAGTGGCTCAGGAGTTACAAGCACTTGCTGTTGCAGAGGACCCAAGTTCAATTCCTAGCACTGTCTTCAAGGGGCTCACAACTGCCTATCACTCCAGCTTCAGGGCATCCAACACCCTCTTCTGGCTTCCATGGGCAGCTTCTCACATATATACACAAATATAAGTAATTCATAGAGCTGGCATGTGATGGCGCACGCCTTTAATCCCAGAGGCAGGCAGATCTCTGTGAGTTCAAAGCCAGCCTGGTCTACAGAGCGAGTTCCGGACAACCAAAGCTACACAGAGAAACTCTGTCTCAACTCCCTCCCAAAAAATAATGAATCTCAAAACATTCTTATATTAAGAAAAATCTCAAATAAGCAATTTTGGGATTTTTATTTGTTTGTTTTTGGAGACTGGTTTTCTCTGTAGCTTTGGAGCCTGTCCTGTCTCTTCCTCCTGAGTGCTGGGATCAAAGGTGTGCGACATCACTGCCCAGCCTAAATAAGCAACTTAATGCTGCCCCTCAAGGAACCAAAAATTAAATCCAGGGTCTCGGAGGATGGCTCAGCAATTAAGAGCACTTATTGGCCTTGCAGAGGATAAATTTGACTTCCAGCATCCACATGGGGGAGGGGAGCAGACAACCACCTGTAACTCCAGCTCAGAGGATCCAACACCCACTTCCAGGTTTCTCAGGCACCCACATACATGTGCACATCCTCACAGACACATGTATATTCACATAAATAAAAACAAAACTTTACGTTGATGAAACAATGAATTTCTTTTTAAAAAATTAAAAGAACAAAATCCAACGTTAGGAAAAGAGTCACCAGAGATCAGAGAACACATAAACAGAATAGAGGCCAAGGGAAAAGCACAGGGCTGGGGATGTCACTGGTCACTCAGGAGGTGCAGCAGGAAGATGGGGAGCTAAGGCCACCTTCCCCACATACATCAGACATTGTCTCAGAAAACATGAAAATATTAAAATATATGCGATCCAGTGATACACCAATGTGCCCAGAGAAGACAAAACCAGGGTGTATGTATCTGCTGCAGGCTGGGTCACAGACGCCAAGAACTGGAAGCAATCTCAAGGTCCAGGGCTGGGAAGATGGCTCAGTCAATTAAGCAGGTGGGTCTAAGCCCAATCCTTAGGACTGTAAATGTGAAAAGACCACAAGTGATAAATGTGCGGGACAACGCGCTAACCGCCATGGTGAGCCATCACAGACTGTACCCGTGAACCGCCCCACGGTGAACCTCACAAATACGGACAAGCCAGACCAACAAGATGGCTTCATGAACAAAGACGCTTGCAAGCCCAACAGCCTGAGTTTGATCCTTGGTCATGCTTACAATCCCAGAGCCGGAGACATCGAGATGGCATCTCTCCAAGGACTCGCTGGCAGCCTTTCCCACATAGTGAGCTCCAGGCCACGGTGAGACAGGAGTGGCTTGGATCTGCAGGAACCCAGCAGACCCAACTGTGGCAAGCCAAGTCTGGAGGCTCAGAAATTTAGAAATGATCACACAAGGCTGGTCCTGAGAGGTTGGAAAGGGTGAGGCCAGCGAGGGAAACTGGGCCATAGGCTGTTGGTCACTCTCCTCTGAGTAGATCGTTACAAGATAACAGTCTAGAAGTTCACTGGCCGACTCAACAGTTCCCGCTCCTGGAATGAGCGCCAATCAGAAGAGAACCACAGAGAAGACATTCCACATACTTATGTAGACAAACCAAGATCTCAGTCAGGGTAGGACTAAAAATTACTGCCAACCTCAGAGAGTTCAAGGCCATCCTGGGCTACACAAGACTTTATTTAAACTGGAAGTCTGAATCCGTTTGTGACATGGATGGACCTGAGAACAGACACAAGCCCAGAAAGGTGAGCTCACTCACACGGACTCTGCAACAGCTGACCTCAGCAGAGGAGAGAGAACAGTGGGTGCCAGAAAGAGGGGGAGCATGTGAGAGGTGAGCCCCCAAGTTGTCAGACACAGCAGACAGGAGCACAGCAGGGACTTCCGGTCAGGACTGGTGTGCTGCAGATTTCAAGATAACAAGGGGTTGTCAGCTCCCTTACCACAAGTGATAAATGTGCAGGACAACGCGCTAACCGCCATGGTGAGCCATCACAGACTGTACCCGTGAACCGCCCCACGGTGAACCTCACAAATACGGACAAGCCAGACCAGCAAGATGGCTTCATGAACAAAGACGCTTGCAAGCCCAACAGCCTGAGTTCGATTCTTGGTGCCCACACAGTGGAAGACTCCCAGAAGTCCTCCGACTTCCACAATGCTCACCCCTCACCCTCTCTCACAATAAATAAACGTTAAAAAAAAGGCACCAGGTGAGTTAGGGGTCAGAGTGCTCCACGCAGCCTGAGCTTGCAGTCCTCATTTCTGAAACGAGGACACCACCTGTTGGCGTTCTTGTGAGAATTCAATGTGGTGTGGGGGTGGGTAGGTTGGAAGGGGACAGCAGAGCCTGGTGGAAGCGCAGTGGGAAACAGAGCCGCTTTGCCTTCTTCCTTGGAGTGAGCGGTAAGCAGAATCATAGGACTTCCTCTCCCCAGACAGAGGAACCAAAAGAGCAGAACTCACCTCCCCTGCACCCACCCAAGAAGCTGGAACCAAGCAGGGGCTCCATCCACTGACCCCACTCACCCACCCCAGCTGAGGAGCTAGAACTAGGCAGGGTTCTGTCCACTCGCCCACCCGAGGAGCTGGAACCAGGCAGGGCTCCCTCCGTCCAGTCACCCACACTGACCAGCCTTGGCTAAGGAGAACAGCCCAGCCGTGCCTGCCCTCACCAGGTTTCACTGGTGACATCGGTGACAAAGGAACTAACCTCCTCTGCAGCAGCAACACTGCAGGGAACAGGAGTCAGAGGACAGGGGCAGTATGGGAGGGTGGGACCTGATCCTGTCAGCGGGGAGCCGAAGAATGATTAGGCATTAACCAGGAGAGGAAGGGTAGCAAGGCAAACCTGAGCACTACCACAGAAGCCCGTGTCTCTGACTTCCATGCACACGCCATGCCTTCATGCCCTAACATACACATCCTGTGCCCCCCAACAATAAGTAAATTTTAAAGGGGGTGACTGAAGAGGTGGCTCAGAGGATAAGAGCACTTGGTGCTCTTACAGAGGACCCAGGTCCCCCTTCCCAGCATCCACCTCAACTCCAGCTCCAGGGACTTTGATGCCCTCTCCTCTAGTCCCCACGGGCATGCTCACAGGCGTGTGGCATACACTCACGCAGACACACACATAAATAAAAACAAGCCTTTTATAAAGATGGCTGAGAATTTCAGAAAGAAGACTGTAACAGCAAAGGTGGCCTCTGCTGGGCAGATGGGCTTTAGGACACATAGGCCTCCGTCAAGGAATCACTGGGCTATGGATGGAAGTGAGGGAGTTAGGCTAAGGAGACTGTGAAACAGGCCAAGCCTGGGTGAGCTCACCCACCAGCTAGCCCTTCTCCTCCAGGTCTCTGAGACGTGATCAGGACATCAGTCATGGAGATAGGCTGGCTTGGCCTCAGGAACTAGTTCAAACCCACTCTCAAAAATGCAGACCTTGAACAGGCACAGCCTCCCATCCGGAGGCTGATTAAATATGTAGCACTTAGAACTGGAGCAGACCTTGAGCTGCAGCACTGACTACAAGGGGAGGGAGAGGAGGCTGCCACTGCCATCGCTGGCAAGGCGCCTGGACTGGGCCTCCAGCACCCTAAACCCACTTACCTGACAGGACCCCTGGACCTTGGACTTGGACTGGCTCCTTGTCTCGCGAGTCCGCCTGCTCCGAGTTCTCAACAACCTGGTCCAACTCCTCGCTGAGCTAAAGGAGAAGGAAGGGAAAACGCAGCTCAGCTGGGGCAGCCTTGCCTTTTCGAGGCCAAAAAGCAGAAGCTGCCATCCACAGAATTGTCACACACGCACAAAGACCACATGACACAGGATGTGTGAGACCGATGTCACTGTGTTCTCTCACAGCCTGAGGCTGGCTCCCTCCGAGCAGTTAGGGAGACAAGTTCCCAGCCTGTCTCCTAGCTTCTGGTGACAGCCAGCAACCCCTGGCATTCTCTGCTTATAGCTGAGCCTGGTGTCTAACCACAGCCCCCATCTTCACATGGCCCCGTGCAGCGCGTGCCCCCCGAGGGCATCTTCAAGGACACTCACCAGGCTAGATTTGGGGAATACACCCGAGTTGAGTATCTCCATTTACAGACAAGACAAGTACAGGAGTCACACATCTCCTGGGAAACGCCCACCCACAGCCACAGCGCCAGTCAATGAAGGAGTCGCGCCACTCGGGTCTAGTTCCAAAGCCCGTGGTCCTAACCACTTCCCAGAGGAAGAGGAAATGTGGCTGGCTTAGAGTCTGCTCAGAGAGAGATGAGAACGGCAAAGCTGGTGCCAGAGCTGTGTGGAGGCACTGAAGCCCACAGACGTGGGTGCAAACGGCAGAACACAGGAAGGATGCCCAGGTAACAAGCATTGATTGGCAGCCGGGTACCAGGCAACCACAACCTCATCAGTGTTCCCACCTGACCTATCAGAGGCGAGAGATCTTGGCACTGAGATAGAGATTAGAGTAAGTGTCCTATCGCTTTAGGAAGGAGGCAGACGAAGTCAGTTTGGAAGGATTCCATCCAACTGGGAGGAGGAATAGCTTCCCAGGCTCATGGTTTTATCAAGTAAGGTTACAATGTACCTTTTCCCCCCCTCTGAGACAAGGTCTCATGTAACCCAGGCTGGCTTCAAACTCCCCACACTGGAGAATGACCCTGAATTTCTACTCTTCTGCGTCCACCTACTAAATGCTGGGATTAAGCACTCCAAGCTGCACCAACTCAGCTATGAGCATCCCCAGTCCTCGGGGAGCTAATTCATCCCAGATGATTTAGGGGAAAAAAGTCTCAAGAGAGATAGTAGTCCCCAGAAGACTGGAACTCTTCAGGAGCCAAGCCTGGCCGCAACACTCCCTCCCCTCAATACCAGCCTGACACACAGCAGCCTTTGCCTGTCCCGGCATTCTCAGAATGCCCCATTCTGGAGCGCCAGAACCTCTCCTCAGCAGACACCCAGAGTCAGGTCCATTCTCAAAACAATCCAGGCAAGAAAGACGCGGGCCAATCTCTAGGCAGTCTTCCTGGAAGTTCAAAACACACCTGAAGATGGTAAAGTGAGGGGACCCTTCTAGAGCCTTCTACTCATTAGGCATGACTCCAGTGAACACCCGATTCCACCTGTGGCCTTGCTCTGCAAACAGGGCAGCAGCCTGGAGGAAATTCAAAACACACCTGAAGATGGTAAAGTGAGGGGCCCCTTCTAGAGCCTTCTACTCATTGGGCATGACTCCAGTGAACACGAGATTCCACCTGTGGCCTTGCTCTGCAAACAGGGCAGCAGCCTGGACTTCAATAAATTATCTTAGAAGCCCTGCTAAGTAAGGAGATACAGGCCATGTGTGGCTGAGCCGCGGTCCTCGGAAACCAAGACCCCACCCCACCCCCCCAACTCCCCAGAAACAGGAGTTGATAACATCCTGTTATTCACTCGGGGTCACTAACTCAACCGGGCGCTGAGCTCAGCACTCTGCCAACTCGTGTGGAGACCGTGAGCCTCCATAGGTGGAAATGGTTACAAAGACCAGCTGCTGGGCTGTGGAAACCTGCTGAGAAGCTTGGGCTGCTCGGGTGGGATAAGGTCTAACGGTGTGGGGCGGTTGCACCGCCTTGAGCAAACCTGGAGAGTGGTGGCAGACGGCCTAGGATGCGGAGCCGGCGCCGCGGGGAGACACCCAGGGCAGGGCCGGGGCAGTCCCAAGCCAGAGAAACACAGGGACACGGAGCGAGCGCGGCTCTACTATGGGAAGCCCGAGGCTCGGGCGACAGACAAAGAGTTGTGGGGCCGTGGAGGCGGCGGGGAGCCGCGAAGGAGCGGCCGGCTACGTGCTTTTCCCATAGCCCGAGGCCAGAGGCCCGGTCGTCTCGCGTGCGGGGACCACGCAGCGGCTCCACCTGCTGCAGAGCCCGCACGCCCGCCACGGAGTACCAATCATCCACCTGCGCGGGGGTCGCGATGCCCTGCCCGACCCCCACGCCCGCCTGGCTCGCACCTCCTGGTAGGATGTGGAGAGGTCCTGTCGGATCATGGCACTAAACCCGCGGAGGCTCACCCGGGACCGCAACGCAGCGGAGGCGCGCGCTCCGTGATGTGCCCGTTCCTCTAAGCCAGATCGGCTCGCGTCTACGGCCGGAGACCAGGCGTGGCGGCGCTCGGCGCATGCGCGCCTCCTGCTGCCGCCGGGCCCGCGCGGGCGACGCTGGGAGATGTAGTTCTGTGTGCCGGGGAGAGGCTACGAGAAGAATCAGTTGGGCTCTACCTCCTGCCAGAGAGGCAAGCACGAGTCATACACTTCCTCTCTTTGTCAGGCAGAGGAACCGAGTGCCTGAGTGCAGCGTGGCACGGGGTCCAGGTCAGCTGGGTCGGAGTGCACAGTAACGGGAAGAGGAAACTTGGCCTTGTGGTTTAAAATGGGAATAAATGTCCAGAGAGCCCTGTATTACCAAGTTCTCCGTGCACTTATGTCTCGATCCTTCCAGGCATCCTGCAATGGGAACGTTCTTGTTACAGATTATGAAACTGAGGTACTGGGGATACCTTGTATCAGAAAGGATAGGGAGGGAGTGGTGATCAAGACGTTATTGCATCTGGGACAGGACTAACAAAATTCCCAGGGGCGGGGGAGGGAGAGACAATCTCTCACCTTGTAGATCAAGCTGGCTTCGAATTCATAGGCAGTAACTGTGTCTCAGCTTCCCAAGTCCTAGGGTCATACCTTTCTCCTTCATATCATCTTTAAACTTTTAAAAAAAAGATTTATGTATATGTATTTGTGTGTGTGTGTGTGTGTGTGTGTGTGTGTGCGTGCGCGTGCGCGCGCGCCTCCTGTGTGCAGGTGCCCAGGGAGGTCAGAAAGGGGCATCACACACATGACAGCCTCCTATGTATGCTGGGAACCAAACCCAGGTCCTCTTCAGCTGGCTCCTTGATTTTCAAGTTGCACACTTGGAAGTCGGACTTTGCCCCTCACCCTCGATTTTTGCCATGTTCCAAGCCCTCCTTTGTCTACCATCGTGGCCAACAGCGTAGTTTCACAGTACCTTGTAAGAGACACCCACATACCTGTTCAGCCTTGAGCCACAAGCTCTAAATGGGGGGGGGGGGTGGAATGTTTGTGCTGTAACTGGGAGGACTTGAGAACCACATCTTCTTCTTCTCACTGCCTAGAGCCACTCAGCTGTGAAGCAGAGGCTGCTTATTAAATCTCAGCGAGCATTGCTCTGTGCCCCCTGCAGCTTGGCAGCCCCGCCCCCAACCTACTCATGGCATTTGACTCCTTCCCCTCTCAGTGGCAAGCATAGCGGCACCAACCACACCAGAGAATCCTGGATCTCCGTATGTTCTCTTTGGAAGGTCTACTAGCGAGAGCCGTAGCAAGTGGCGCCCTCTAGTGTTACAGCTCCCACCCAAGCCTCTGGTAACAGGATCCTTAGCTATAGGGCCCTGTTACACATACCTGTAGCTCTTACATACACCTAGGTACCAGGACTCTACACTCTACAATGTTACATCTCTTATTAGACACAGTAAGGCAGGGATCCCCAGCCTTGGCAGCAGCCCGTGTTCCAACTCCTGAGCCATCTAACTTTTACACCCAGGCTTTTCCCCTTCTCACTTCTGTATCTTACTTTCACACTTACTAGGTGGCTGGCTGATGGCTTATCCCTAGTGTCCCCTCCTCCTCCGTTTATCCTCTCTAGCTGCCAGCCCTGCCTATCCCTGATCCTGCCTTGCTATTGGCCATTCAGCGCTTTCTTAGTCAGGTGTTTTAGACAGGCAAAGAGTCACAGCTTCACAGAGTTAAACAAATACAGCATAAACAAAAACAACACATCTTTACATCCTTAAACAATGTTCCAGAGCATAAACAAATGTAACACACCTTAAAATAATGTTCTACAACAGGGTGGTACCAATCACAGGAAACTTCACATGCAAATGAGGGTTTGCATTTTCACCAATCACGCATCACCCTGCTAGGCCACCAGATGAGTGAATGCCCTTCATCTGGCCTAAGTAGAAATGTTTGTCGGTTACCTAGAGCTCCACAGGCTTGTGATGACGAGTAGTTTGTGACGGCCTGGGAAGCAACCCTGGCTGAGGTTCCACCTTCAAGAGCCAAAGCAATGGGTTGCAATAGCTGGATAGATTTCTAAGGCTCCTGTGGCGTGTTCAGAATGGCTGGCGCTGCCGTAAGGTAGTCTAACTGGCGGTCTTTCTGCCTAGGACAGCCAGGACAGCCCATCCAGGTCTGGTTATGGCATCCCTCACCCCACCCCATAAATGCCTTTGCTTTATGTATATACACCAGAAATGACCATCAGAAGGAACACTTAAGAACTCAGCAGATCTTTGATAAAAGCCTAACCATCCTCAACACCTGCCTGTACCAGCGAGGGGTGGGTTTCTTTTGTTTGTCTTACGTCACCCTCCCTGCCCTAGGTCCTCTGCTCTTACATCTATTAAATGAGTCAGTATATAGACAATGCACACTTGATCATAGCCAAAGCCCGAGAAGCAGCTCTAGACAGTGTGTATAGCACCTAACACAGTGTAGGGGCTCAGCAAATATTGCTTAAGTTTATCAATAGAATACTGGCTCAGCCATCTCACTTAAGAAGAGCTCACAGCACTTGTTGTTTTTTATGTCAATTTGACACAAGCCAGAGTCATTTTGGAGGAGGGAACTTCAGCCGAATACCTGGCCCCCCAGATGGGCCTGTGGGCAAACCTGTGTTGTATTTTCTTGATTGAAGAGGGGTGTGGGAGGGCCCGGCTCATTTGGGCACTGCCGCCCTGCGCTGGTGGTCCTGGTTTCTCTAGGAAAGCAGGTTGATCAAGTCACGAGGGGCAAGCAGCTCTCCTCCATGGCCTCTGTGTCAGCTCCTGTCCAGACTTCCCTAGACGGTGGATTTAGAAGCTGTAAAGTTAAATAAACCTTTTCCTTCCCAAGTTACCTTTGGTCATATTTTACGACAGCAATAGAAACCTAAGAAAGACATCCACGAAAATACAAGCAACTAATGACATTTCTTACTGTATCAATAAAGGGTAGCTGACTGAATGTGTCACACAAGGGTTTTACAGCTGAAAGAAACCAGGTAAATTTACCCCAGCCAGACTGGACAAAGACTCGTTTGAAGTGAATACTGGCTAATGCGAGAGTCAACCCAGTTTAACAAACACAACGCACCATGACCACACTGGATCCAGAAGTGACTGAGACACCCAGGGCTCCTATTCCTGTGGATCTGTGTGCAAGTGCAGAGGGACCATAAAATGGGGATTTCAGCCCTTGGTGTCCCTAAGGCCTCTTCTCCCACCCTCCTGAGCAGTCACGCTTCGAAAGAGTGTGACTTCTGCTTTGTCAAACCAGGTGCCTGTTTCCTCGTGTCTCTTCCTGTTTGCTTGATGTACCATTTGTATGCATGCGTGAGGTGGTAGGTGGTGTGTGTACTTGCCATGGTGTGTCCACGGATGTCAGAAGACAACCCCTTAGGGTCTGCTTGCTCCTTCCACCGTGATTCCAGGGTTGGACTCAGTAGTAAGGCTGTCAAGGCAAGGAGCGTACCACTGAGCCATCTCACCATCCCTCATGCTTCTTACCCTTGTTCTCTCTGCAGCACTGCACCCCAAACTCCTTTCCTGAGGGCACATTTTTCCCCTGCCTTGGAGGACCCCTTGATGCTACCGTCTTTATTATCAGCCTTGCGCTCTGGCTCCTCCTCCTGGCTCCACAAAGTGACCATCTTCAAAACTAGCTTCTCCATCTCCATCCCTCTGGTTCCCTAAGGGCCAGGGAAGTGGCCATCCCTGTCTCATGGCATCAATTATCTCTCTGTCCTAGAGCCTTGTGATAAATTTATGTCCCCTCTTAATGCTCAGAAGTGCCTCAGAATGTGACCTTGTAGGAAACAGGGTCACTGGAGAGTTAATCAGACATACGTAGAACGGGATGGGCCCTGTCCAATAGGACCTGTGTCCTGATGAGAAGATGGAAGGTGTCTTATTCACGGTCCGATTGCTGCGATACAATGCCATGAGCAAGGCCGCTTACAAAAGGAAGAAGTTAATTTGCTTTTCGTTTAGGAGGTTAGAGTCCATGAGGCTCACATATTGCTTGATCTGCAACCATGAGACAGAGAGAAAGCTCTAAGAATTCTATAAATCTTTTGAAACCTCAAGGCCACTCCCAGTGACATACCTCTCCTCTCCAAACAGTTCCAACAACTGGGGACAAAGCATTCAAGTATATGAGCCTATGGGAGGCGTCCTCACTGAAACCACCACACACTGGAGCAGCCTGGAGGGGCACAGCCCAGGGAGCCAAAGTGGCTCCAGTCATTCACATGGTGGCTTCAGGTCTCCATTCCATCCCTGGGCCATGTGCCCTGGTACAGCTCTGAACCCAGCCCAAGAGAAAACCACAAACTTAAGATATGAGGTTTTTTTGGTAACTTGATTGCATAGTTCCTAAACATGAATGTTGTGGATGACATTATCATGTTACAAGGCCAAAAGACTGAAAATACCTGTAAATCATCAGTATGTGATCCTCCAGTACAGCGGGTCTGTGTTCCTCCAGTACAGCGGGTCTGTGTTCCTCCAGCACAGCGGGTCTGTGGTCCTCCAGCACAGCAGGTTTGTGGTCCTCCAGCACAGTGGGTCTGTGGTCCTCCAGCACAGCGGCCCAAGGAAGCAAACCCACTCCCAAATGCCTGCTTTCTGAGGCCTCGGCGTGGGTGCCCAGTTGTCGGTGCTGCTCCTCCGCTCAGTGTCCACCAGAGATGGCAGACGGCAGCTAGCGAAAGCGGGAACCAGGTGCCCCACGCCCCGTTCTGTCTTGGCTCTGCTCTGACCAACCCTGAGTCTTGGTAGTTCATTTAACCTTCCTGTACATCAGTTACCTTGTGTGTGATATGAAACTGTTGCTGCCTATTTGTGATGGTTAATTTTGATTGCCAGCTTGATTGTGGAAAAAGGACGCCTAGGGTATTGGTGAGATATTGGTGAGGTATTTTATCCTTGGGGGATAAATGAGACATCGGGAAGCATTTAGATCAGGGTTTCCACTGAATTCAGGTCCAGAGGAAGTGCTGCCTGAGACTGGCAAGTCCAGAGAAGGGGAGAGAATGTGATGGTAAGCTCCAGCTCCTCTCCCAAGACTCCAACCCTACTCCAAAGGCATCTTGTGTCTCTGGTTCCAGCCAGGTGACCCACAGCACCAGAATCTCATAGTGACCGCCACCTCCTTCCTTCCTGTGGCTGGTCTCTCGGGGTTGTTTCTGGGTTATTGTCACATCCTCTCCAGCCACCTGTGTGGCCGGCGACCTGCATCTGACCCTTCTGTTTTACTGTTAGACACAGTTAAGACATATGTACTAGTAAACAGTAGTGGAAATCATTTCTATTTTATTTTATTTATTTTATGTGTATGGATGTTTTGTCTGCACGTGTGTCCATGCACCACTCTTGTGCCTGCTGCCCTCAGAGATCAGAAAGTCAGGTCCCCTGGCACTGGAATTACTGATGGTTGTGAGCTGCCATGTAGGTGCTGGGAATTGAGCTCAGGTCCTCTAGAAGAGCAGCCGTGCTCTTAAACACTAAGCAGTCTCTCCAGCTCCAGTTTCTACTTTCTCTACAGATAACTATTGCTTCCAAGTGTTTTTAAAAATGTGTCTGAGCCCGGCAGTGGTGGAGCACTCCTTTAACCCCAGCACTCAGAAGGCAGAGGCAGGTGGATCTCTGGGAGTTTAAGGCCAGCATGGTCTACAGAGAAACCCTATCTTGAAACCCCCCCCCCAAAAAAAAAGAGTCTGGGTTCGAATAGCAGAGGGCACTTGGGGCACCTGGAGAGTCTGGGTACAGGTTCACTCCAGTGTGCCTGGTGGGCATGCTATTCAATTACAAACTGCTCCGTAGCCTCTCTGGGAAGTTGGCAGCTACGTGTGGTCAGCAAAAATCCAGGAAGGATCTTTCCATTTCAAGAGGGTCCTGACACACAGGCCTGTAGAAAGAGAAGGGGCTGGAGCAGCCAGACAGAGTCCTGGAGGTCAGAGACGTCAAGTCGTGTTTGGCCTGAATGGTCTCTTCAGGGTCACAAATTAGTTAGTTGCAACACAAAAGAGCCAGGCTAGGAGGTTCCCTGAAACCTGGAAAGAGGAGAGCCAAGAGAAGAGAGAAGAGGAGAGGAGGGGAGGGGAGAGAAGGAGAGAGGAGGAGGGGGGAGAGAAGGGGAGAGGAGGGGAGAGAAAGGGAAGGAGGGAGGGAGAAAAAAGAAAAGAGGAAGGGAGCCATAGAAAGGAAGGAGGGAGGGAAGGAAGGACAGAAAAGTAAGCAAGCTATCTGGGCTTGGTGCCTCCAGCCTGGAATCCCAGTTTTCTGGAGGCTGAGGCAGGAGGATCACCGCCAGTTCAAGAATATTACAGGCTACAGAGTAGGATTTATTCTCCAAGAGAGTAATTAATAAGGCCGGGTCCTGTTTTACAGGGCCCCTCCCTAGTTGCTGACTGTGCTCCGCCCCGCCGTCCTCCTGCCGGCTCCAGGCGGTCCATGGCGCGCCCCGCGCCCGGGTGGCGGCTGCGGCCGCTGGCGGCGCTCGCCTTGGTGCTGGCTCTGACCCCGGTGGCCACAGCCCGCGCTGGGCAGACGCCGCGCCCCGCAGAGCGCGGGCCCCCGGTGCGGCTCTTCACGGAGGAGGAGCTGGCCCGCTACGGCGGCGAGGAGGTAGGCGGCGCGGCCTGGGCTGGCTGCTGTCCCCAGGCCCCAGCTGGTGGCAGGGGACCCGCGCGAGGCCCTTGGTGGAGGCCCAGCGCTGTCTTCATGCCCCACCCCGCGCTCCCCTTGCCCCGCCTTGTCGCTATGGTTTGAGTACAGACCTCAGACCCTTCTGGATTTTAGTGTGAGTGTGGCCTGGGGCCACACGGCCTATGGCTTGTGCAGTGGCCAGCCAGAGCGCGCTCTCTGGGCTAGTAAGACTGGGGCGAGCCCGGATGATCGAGGACTTCTCAGCCCTTCCTCTTCCTGCTCCGTTGTCCCAGGCCTTCTGGAATCCTTCCATCAGACCCCATTTAGTGTCTGGGCTCGTGGGGATGAATGCAGAGGGGGAACAACGTTCCCCCATAGGGGCGGCTGCTTTAGGTAGGGAGGAAGCCAAGCTTTCCAGGAATGAATCCCCTGCCTTTACTGCCGGGGAAACTGAAGGGCTCAGCGGCTCAGGAGGGAGGGACCTGTGTTGCTTTGCTCAGCCTTTCTGGACTGTGCTCCCTAGGCTCTCTGTTTTAGCTGGCCTTACACAGACCGAATATGCAGGGGTCCTTATGGATGACAATTTAGGACAGCAGTTCTCAACCTGTGGGTCGTGGACCCTTTCACAGGGGTCCCCTAAGGCCATCGGAAAACATAGATATTTACATTACGATTCATAATGGTAGCAAAATTAGAGTTATGAAGTAGCAACAAAATAATTTTATGGTTGGGGATCACCACAACATGAGGAACTGTATTAAAGGTTACAACATTAGGAAGATTGAGAACCACTGGTTTAGACCCATGGGTCCATGAGGAGGACACAGGGATAGGAACGTGGTGGTGGTAGGGGCAGATGGTGTTAAGGGAGCTCTTGGTGCAGATGCTCACACGTGCAGAGAACACTTAGCAAGGAGTTGTATTCCTCCCTATCCGACGGGGATGCCCCACGACTTGCATGGGGTGTCCAGTGGGATTTACATGGAGCACCCATGCATAGGAGCATCATTCATAGGAGCACCATGCATGGGCGCACCTAGTGTAGCTGGGGAAGAAGCCAGGGTTTCTAGTGCGCAGATGACTGGCTCTTGGTCGTTTGCTGCCAGGGAAAGGGTATATTCAAGGGGAAGAGATAGCGTAAAGAACCCAGGAGTGGATTCGTCTTTAATATCTGTGAACTGCCCTCTATAGAGTTTGCATTCATCCATATATGGGGGTTCTTGACCCCCCCCCAGCACACATTCCAAGGAAGGGCACACCTAGAGACTACAGGACAAGGACTAAGACCCTAGTTTTCATATTAATCATATGTGGAGCTAGACTTAAGGGTGGAGAGCCATAGCATGAGGTGGGAGGAGCCAGGGAAGGAGTTGCTGGGAGCAGAGGCAGAGGAGTGCCCTGGGTAGTTAGCAGAGCTGTGCGGTGCCAGAAATGGCTCTGGTCTATGCTATGGGTCCTGAGGAATTACCAGTAGCCACACCCACCACCTCCAGTAGCATCATGGTTTGTTATTTGGTCATGCTGAAACTTAAACCTTTACTGGTACCTGGGCTTGTGATTTAAGCCAAGTCACTAAGCCTCACAGCTGCCATATTTTCAAATGAATGGTACTGGCATTGGAGAGGAGGAGGGGAGGTATTATTACAACGGTTTCAGATGGTGGGGCTGGCTAATCAGACAGCTGAACTGAAGGAGGCTGGAATTCTCCAGCAGGTCCTTCCTCCCTCCCTCCCTCCCTTCCTTTCTTCTTTCCTTCCTCCCTTCCTTCCTTGTGTCCTTCCTCCCTCCCTCCCTCCCTTCCTTCCTCCCTCCCTCCCTCCCTCCCTCCCTCCCTTCCTTCCTTCCTTCCTTCTTTCCTTCCTTCCTTTCTTCCTGGAAGGGTTTGTTGAGACAGGATCTTACTATATAGTTCTGGCTGTCCTGGATCCACTATGCAGACCAGGGTGGCCGAAGAACTCACATTGATCTCAGGCAGGCGCCACCTGCTAGGGAGAGTTCCCTTTTCCTCAGGGAACCTCGTGACCTTTCCGTGGGCTGGAGCAGGTCACACCCACCCAGATTAACTATGATGATTTCCTATATGTAGAGCCACCTGACGTAGAGCAACCTCAGACCAGGCACTTGTGTTTTCTTCCACTTTCTATTACTTTCTTCTATCCCCTTTAGTCTGTTGGGAAAAAAAAAAAAAAAACCCTACACAGCAGGTTCCCTCTAAAGAGGGGTGCTGAGGAGCTGGTCTGGCTCACCCCTCACCTGGGCCCAGAGGATGATGAGGTGTGGGTACTCTGACCAGCTGTGCCCACAGTCCACTCACTTCCTTTCTGCCCAATGCTTCCATGGCCCTTGAGGCACTTGCTATTGGCCAGAGACAGCCAGAAATGCCAGATGGTGAGGCCACCGCACGTCTCAGGTGAAGGGCAGTGAAAGCTCCCGTCCCTTCCTGCCAGGCATGTTTTCCTGGAGCCCTGGCTCTTGAGCAACTTTGGGTCCCTACTCACTGTCCCCCTACATCTAGGCAAGTTCTCTCTGGGCTAAGGATGCCCTCTGGTGGGCATCGAGAGAGGGCAGGAGGAACCTTGTGTTCCAAATCTCCCCGTGTGGTCCTGCCTTTCCTTCTGAGTCCCTCCTCCTTATCATATCTTATCCTTGGAACCAAACGGCCTCACTCAGCAGGGTGTGGTGGGGGCAAGCCTGGAATCCCAACCCTCAGGAGACATTCAGGAGAACTGGGTTCAGGGCTAGCCTAGAGAGCTCTCGTGTTCTCTCTCTCTCTCACACACACACACACACACACACACACACACACACACACACATACACACAGACGACACGCACAACTAACAGTCTCAACCATAAAGAACATGTTTGAGCAACTTCTAGACTCCTTCCAGCTTTAAAGTCATAGTCCCTGTGAGCAATTTTGGAATTAATTTCCATTGTTCTAGTTTTTGAGACAAGGTCTCACTATCTGGTCCTGCCTTTTAGGGTTTCTCTTGCCACGATGCAACACAATGGCTCGGGAGGGAAGGGTTCATTTCCTCTCACACTTCCAGGTCACACTCCATTCACTGAAGGAGGTCAGGGTAGGAACTCAAGCAGAGCAGTAACCTGAGGGCAAGAATGGAAGCAAAAGTCGTGGAGGGGTGAGGGGTGCGGCTTACTGGGTTGCTCCTTACAGCTTGTTCAGCCTGCTTTCTTATACCCCCAGGATCTGCCATAGTGAGCTGGGCCCTCCCACATCAATCAAGAAAATGAACCACTAGCCAGCCTATAGGCCAGTCTTATGTAGATATTGTTCAGTTGAGGATTCCTCCTCCAAAATGTCCTTAGCTTATGTCAAGTTGACATAAAACTAGCCAGTTCCATGGCTGGCCAGGAACTCACTATGTAGACCAGGCTAGTCTCAAACTCACAGAGATCACCTGCCTCTGCCTCTTGGATGCAGGGATTTAAGGTGTGCATGCCCACACCTAGCTGGAATTACATTTAAAATACATTTCCATTAGGAAAACACCAGTCTTCCTTCTTGGTTATCTGATTCTTCTTGGGTTTACAAATCTTTTATTATCTTTTTTTTTTTTATATTTATTTATTTATTATGTATACAATATTCTGTCTGTATGCCTGAAGGCCAGAAGAGGGCGCCAGACCTCTTTTACAGATGGTTGTGAGCCACCATGTGGTTGCTGGGAATTGAACTCAGGACCTTTGGAAGAGCAGGCAATGCTCTTAACCACTGAGCCATCTCTCCAGCCCTGAGTTTACAAATCTTAAAACTTAGATTAGGCTCTTCCATTTTGTGGTCATCTCTCTTGAGTGGCAGCCACCAAAATGATGTTCAATCCCTTTGTAAATTCTGACCAAAGCAAGAACTGGTAAAGGCATTCCTATGTTGCTTCCCACATGCGGAAGAAGGCCATGTCTTCCTCCATAGGGGAATGTGGTACAGTAGTGGTACTGGGATATCCTGACTTAGCGGGAAGCCGGGATGTACTTAGAATCACAATAGGTCAGCTTTGGGGGGGGGGGGTAGAGCTGCAATGGGACAACTCAGCCCTGGAGGAAAGGTGGCCTGACTATGGGGAAGCCAGGCTACCTAAAACTGCAATACGACCCCTCTGGAGCCATCAGCCCAGATAAACTAATACATGGTATTGCCACAGCAACAGAAAAGCAGCCTATAGGAAGCAGTTACGTGACAGGCCGGTGCTGTGAAGACCTGCCGCCTTTTCTAGCTGTAGCCACCAAGTGAGATACATATACACACACGCATCATCATCATCTCTCCAGGCTCAAATAAATCTTTTTTTTTTAAGAATCAAAACAAAAAGTGTGTCACTGGCACGCTTAAACCCACATGTGTCCATTGGTGACAGGGTCATGTTCTGACTGAAATCGTCCAGCATTTCATATTCTTTTGATTTGTGTCCTATTTGAGCTAGGGTCTCACATAGCTTAGGTCTGCCTCAAATTTGCTAAGTAGCTGAAACTAAAGTTGAACTTCTAATCCTCCTGCCTCTGCTTCCTGAATGCTGAGATTATGGTGCACTACCATGCCTGGTTTGCTTGTCTGCTTCAACCCCTGACTGTTTTGCAGGAGGGCATTGCCACACCTCATGGCACTTTATGACTTCCCGAGCTTTGGTGAATGGGTTTGACATTGTCTGAGAGGTGGTGAGCCTGCCAGGGCCAAGCCTAGCAGCTCACCACCGTTCCTAACCTAGCTTGTGGCAAGCAGTCCTAGCTACCTGTGTAGAGAGTCAGTGTTTCTCCCCCTTCCCCTCACGCCTCTCCCCTGCTTTCCAGGAGGATCAGCCCATCTACTTGGCGGTGAAGGGAGTGGTGTTTGATGTCAGCTCTGGAAAGGGTAAGTGGCTTTTTCTTTCTGGGGAACACAGGGCTGGAGCAGGTGCCTGGAGGAACGAGGCAAGGGGTCGCGTCAGGCAAGGCCTTTCCCTTCCCTCTGAAAGACCCTGATGGAGCTAACCCAACAGTGTTTCACCAAAAGAGGTCTTATCTACTTAGTACTTCCTGACCATACCAGTTCCTGTTTGGAGGGCTGTGGAATCCAGTTCAAACCTATGAGCACTCCAGCTGGAGGCAGAAAAGTGCCCCTTAGCTGAGACTTGCTGTTCTAGAAGGCGATCAAACAGTGCTTCCCCGAGTCTATCGACATAGCACCAGAAAGTGTTTGGTTTTTAAATAATTTTTAAAAATTTTTATTTTGCATATGGGTGCTTTGCCTGCATGTGTGTCTGTGTAGCATGTGCATACAGTGCTCACAGAAGCCAGAAGAGGACATTGGATCCCCTGGAACTGGAGTCACAGGTAGTTGTGAGCCATCATGTGGGTGAATCTGAGAGGGCTCTTAACCACTGAGCCCTCTCTCCAGCCCCAGGAGGTGGGTTTCATGACTCATCCTGTAAATTCACATAGTAGGAGACTTGGCTTCCTGAGGCGTTTGAAACCAGAGGTTCTTCTTGTCTGTATTTGTATATACATCTCCATACAGAGATACACACAGAGATAGATAGACAGACAGACAGATATACATACATACATACATAGAGACAAACACACCATATGCACACACCATATACACAACATACATGCCACACACATACATACACACACACAGGATTGAACCCAGGACTTTATGTACGATAAAGTCATACTTTGTCATACTTTAAGAACAATAAAGGTAGATCAGTAGGCAAGCAGTCTACCATTGAGCCACACATCATACCTCCCCCTCCTTTTTAAAACTCTGGGGTGGGTGCAGGCTAGCCTTGAACATGCAATCCTCCTGCGTCAGCCTCCTTCCTAGCTGTGATTGCAGGCCTGCATCATTAGGTGTGACTTGCACTTTAACTTTCAAAGAGACTGCATTGTGTGTTTTCTACAAACCACCGCTCAGTCGTGGTATGTCTCCCTCATGTTCTGGATTGGTGGAGCACCATTCTGGATTGGTGGAGCACAGGTCTGGATTGGTGGAACACCATTATATATTAGTGGAGCACCATTCTGGATTGGTGAAGCACCATTCTGGGTTGGTGGAACACTGTTCTGGATTGGTAGAGCACAGTTGTAGATTGGTGGAGCACCATTCTGGATTGGTGGAGCACCGTTCTGGATTGGTAGAGCACAGTTGTAGATTGGTGGAGCACCATTCTGGGTTGGTGGAGCACCGTTCTGGATTGGTAGAGCACAGTTGTAGATTGGTGGAGCACCATTCTGGGTTGGTGGAGCACCGTTCTGGATTGGTGGAGCACCATGTGGACTCGGGCCTTCCATCTGCCCTGCTGTGTTCCTTCTCAGTACTACAGCCTTTTCTGAGGATGGGGGGAGGGGTCTGGAGAACTCCCAAGTAGCTCCTGGCTGCTCTCCATGCACCCACTCTCTCCCCCTCTGCTCCCTCTGCAGAGTTTTATGGGCGAGGAGCCCCCTACAATGCCTTGACCGGGAAAGACTCCACCAGAGGAGTGGCCAAGATGTCACTGGATCCTGCGGACCTCACTCACGATACTGTAAGCTGATGAGCTGATGAGCGCTTGCCAGAATGCTCTGCTCTGCTCCCATGCCGTGTGCTTCGTTCTTGGCCTTTGTTTGTTGTTTTCTTGAGATGGGGTCTCACTGTGTAGCCCCGTCTAGGCTGCAACTCTCTATGTAGACCAGGCTGGCCTCAAGCTCACCAGACTGCCTCTGCCTCCCAACGGCTGAGATTAAAGATTGACACCACTAAGCCCAGCTAATTTTCTAAAATGTGTTTACTTATATTTTCTGTGTATTGGTGTTTTCCTGCATGCATGTCTGTGTGAGGGAGTCAGACCCCCTGGAACTGGAGCAGACAGCTGTGAGCTGCCCTGTGGGTGCTGGGAATTGAACCCGGGGCCTCTGGATGAACAGACAATGCTCTTAACCACTGCTGAGTCATCTCTCCAACAAAGTTGTTTTATTTCTTTGGATTTGAACTCAGGCCCCCCATATGTAAGGCAAGTGGTCTGCCGCTGGACAAGACCCTTAGCCCCCAAAACTTCCTAATAAGCCCATTAACTAGCCTATGTTGCATGGTGGCCACTTCCTTAAAATTCATCGTCTTCCTGGGTCACCCCTACTTCAGAGCCTCCGCTTACAGACTTAGGTCCAAACTCTGTGTGGACTCGTTGTCCAACCTGGCAGACTTCACTGCTTGTCCCCAGCCTGCCCAGCAGCTCAGTACCCTGTGATCTGCACCTCATCTATACCCCACCTTCCAGTCCCAGTCTCAGAGCTGCTGTAACTGGGGATAAACAGGGTACCCTCCACACTCGTGCTTTGTGTAGAAGCAAACAGCATTAAAATGGGGCTGGTTATAGCCACGTCACGGCTAGGGCATGTGGCAGAGGAAGCAGAAGAGAACGGGTAAGTGGCCAGTGTCCCACAATTCCTGTGGAGGGCAAACTCTCAATGCATGCACCACTCGCTAGGCCCCACCCCTTAAAGGCTCCATCACCTCCCAGCTCCACCCTGGAGACCAAACCATTGAGGGGACCTTTCATAAAGTGACACTCCCCATCCAAACTACAGCAGACGGAGTACTCAAATGTGTAATAGTTCAGAGATAGACACCGGTTATAGAGCCACCCACCCAAGACTGGGTGTCCTGTGGGTGATAATTCCTCTGTCAGCTGATAGGCAAAACTGATGAAGCCATTGCTCCCCTGCCCCTGCACACACACCCGGTACTCCACCTCTGTACAAACACTTTGCATCTACACCCTGTACACACTCTGTTCACAACTTGCACACACATGCTGCACTCACCCCTGCACACACATATATGTTGCATTCACTCCTGCACACATGCTGCACTCACCTGCATACACATGTTGTGTTCACCCCTGCACACACATGCTGTACCCCCATCCTGTAAACACGCTCACTTACCCTCTGCACAAATACTTTAAAAGTCCATTGTCCATTACTTGATCTAAGATGGTTTTTCCACATATTTCTGGCAAGCGGGGGCACCGTGAACACAAAGGTGGTTTCTAGGGTGAGCCTCATTCGCTGCAGCACAGATGTGCAGACCCCAGCAATTCCCCAAATATAAGAAACACAACTACAGAATCTGATAGTGAGGGCTGTGTTCTTGCTCGCTCCTAAAAAGTTTTTTTTTTTTTAAGTGTGTTTTCCTCTTGCATTTGGGGCTTGGGGCTTGTAAGGCAGGGCAGAGAGAGGGCAGTGTCAGATACACTGTGGCCAAATGCAATTTGCTCACATCCCTCTCCCATTTCTTTCCCCCAGACGGGTCTCACAGCCAAGGAACTGGAGGCCCTAGACGACGTCTTCACCAGGGTGTACAAGGCCAAATACCCCATTGTTGGCTACACAGCACGCCGCATCCTCAATGAGGACGGCAGCCCCAACCTGGACTTCAAGCCTGAAGACCAGCCCCATTTTGACATAAAGGATGAGTTCTGATGTCTAGCTGCAAAGGGCTGTTCTAGGGTAGGTGGGGGGACGGGATTAAAAGTCCCATGGAACACATTTGGGGAAGCCTCTGGGTGCCCTGCATTTGAATAAAGCTGATGTTAACTGGGAGACTGCTTTGTGATGTCCTTGGTTGGGGCTGTGCCTGCCTGGGTGTCTTTGCCTGCACAGCATCCACGGTGCTACTCCTCACTGGAACTTCAGCTCAGCATTGCTCTCTGGGCAGTGGGGCTGTAAGGGACAGGCTCTGTGTCTTCATTCAGTTCTGTGTTCCCCATGTTCTGTGCCACAAACGCGTGTACTTTGTAGTAAGGCTAAGAGTAAATAAACACACCATTGCTGCAAAAGAATTCTGTCTCTGCACTTCATATGCCCAGCTTGCAGGGCTTAGGCGTGGGGTTCCTCTCCTGGTCCTGCCGTCCTTGTCTGCCTGCCAAGAGGCCGGGAGGTGAGGACCATGGACGCAGCAGTGGGCACAAAGCAGAACAGTGGGAGGGTTGATGGGAAATGAGTGACTGTGGGACCTGGCCATGGTCAAAGGCTGTGGTAAGGCATCTGGAGTCCAGCATGGCAGAGCCTGGCCAGGGGTCATTCAAGAGTGCTGACAACCACACCTCACACTGACTATCAGGCCCCAGGAGTATTGTCCCTGCTGGTGACACGGGCACCATCATCTGGGATCGGAGCACTGCAGGGAGCTACTGTACCTGCAGAGAGAATTACAGGGCCCAAATGGCAGTCATTCTGAGGCTGAAAAATGCTGTGTCCACCTGAACCTGCAGATCCTGTAGTAGCAGGAAATGTCTTCAAATAAACCTTTGTTATTTATCTTTCTTTTCTTTTCTTGAGGTAGGGTATCACTATGTAGACCAGGCTGGCCTCCAACTCACAAGAGATCACCCTTCCTCTGCCTCTTAGATGAAAGGCTGTCCCAACATGCCCAGCGTAACCTTTGTTGTTTATTAAAAGAAACAGTCCTGGAGAGATGGCTCAGCAGTTGAGAGCAGGTGCTACTCTTGTAGAGTTGAGAGTTCACAACCACCTGCAACTCCAGTTCCAGGGGACCAAATGACTGTGACTTCCCTGGACACCTGTGCTCACATCCACCTGCGGCCCTCTCCACATACACACAACTAGAAATAAAAATAAACCTCTAAAAAAATGTATGGGTTGGAGAGATGGCTCTGGAGCACTGCCTGCTCTTCCAGAGGACTTGCTACAATTCCTAGCACCCACATGGTGGCTCACAACCATCTGTAACTCCAGTCCTAGGGAACGGGTGCCCTCCTCTAGCCTTCATGTGACATCAATCATACACATGATACACATGGTGCACATACTTACATGCAGACAAAATATCCACACACTTCAAACAAACAATCGAGAATAAACAGAAAGAGGCTGGGATGTGGCTCACTTGACAGACTGCCTAGTATGCACAAGGCTCTGGATTCCAGCCCCAGCACAAAATAACATGTGTGGTGACAGACACCTGTGACCCTCAGGCAGCAGAGGTAGGAGATCAGAATTCCAGATTGTCCTGACTGTGTGGTAGGTTCAAGGTCAGCCTGAGTCCCGTGTGTGTGTGTGTGTGTGTGTGTGTGTGTGTGTGTGTGTGTGTGTGTGTGTACAAAGCTAGAAATTAAAATCTGCCTCTGAGAGAATTTTGAAATTAAGCCGAGGACTGTCTGGAGCCCCAGGAGGACTCAGGACCCCTAGAGCATAGCCTGGGAAGTGTTAACCTGTGCTCAGGAAGCCTGCCCGGACCACACCGCAGAGAGAACGCGTGCATTTGAATCCTGACTTTAGGGATGGGTTTCAGAGTCACACGTGTGTTTGAATCCTGACTTCATCGCTTTAGCTCTGGAGGGGCTAGTTAGCATCTCGGAGCTTTGGTTTCTTACTGTGTATGACGAGGGCAAAAACAGCTACAAGGTTGGCTGGGGACTAGGGGGAGGCGGATGTGTGTTGTGCCCAGCTGGCTCCTGACATCTGTGAGGGCTGCATTTCTCCACACTTGTCCCCTTTCTGTTGCATGTCAGCCCCACCTTCCGGGCCAGCAGGCATCTTCCAGCAGGGGTATGGCCACGGGCAGGCAGAAGGCATTTACGCACATGCCCAGTGTTGGGGCAGCAGATTGGGATTTGGAGGAAGTGCAGATGGGCAGCAAGTGCCAGCTTGAGCCCGAGCCCGAGCCTGGCTCTCCTGGTGGAGGACTCTGCAGCTTCAGGGCTCTTGGATGCTCTGTGGAGCCTCCCAGCATCCCATGGGCAGTGGGGAAACTGGCCTCTCTCCAGAGAATGGCCTGGGATACATTTTTGTTACCTGGGGCCTCATCCCAATGTTTCATGCTGTGGGACAACGGTCTGTACCCTGTCAATTGTTTTCTCTCTCTCTCTCTTTCTCTCTCTCTCTCTTTCTTTCTTATGTATACAATATTCTGTCTGTGTGTATGTCTGCAGCCCAGAAGAGGGCACCAGACCTCATTACAGATGGTTGTGAGCCACCATGTGGTTGCCGGGAATTGAACTCAGGACCTTTGGAAGGGCAGGCAATGCTCTTAACCACTGAGCCATCTCTCCAGCCCCCTGTACCCTGTCAATTGTATTTTAATAAAACGCTGATTGGCCAGAAGCCAGGCAGGAAGTATAGGTGGGGTGACAAGAACAGGAGAATTCTGGGAAGAGGAAAGAGTCAGTCTGCAGTTGTCACCCAGCCACAGAGAAAACAAGATGAGAGAGCCTCTTCACTGATATTAGGGACCAAGCCACGTGGTTAGCACAGACAAGAATAATGGATAATGTACAATGTAAGAAAGAGTTAATAAGAACCCTGAGCTAATAGGCCAACCAGTTTATGTAGACCTCTGTGTTGTTTCTTTGGGACTGAACGACTGTGGCACTGGGTGGGACAGAAACCTTGGTCAACAGTTTCAGTGGCCCCAGCACACTTCTCCCCAAAGCCTCCCTGCTGCTGGTTCTGGTCTGGCTCCCACTTTGCCCAGGACTGAATGTACACTCTGCAAGCGCTGCACTCGTCTCTTCTGAACCCATACACATGCTGCCCCCGTTGTCCACACTGGCTGCAAAACCCTATATCCTCTTAGATACGTCTTCAGGGAAGCCTCTCAGACCCTGGTACGGCCCTGTGGTGGCACAGAACCTGCTGAACTGAAGCTGTATTTTATGTTTCCAGCTTCTCACGGGGCTGGACACCCTCACTTGGTTTGCCATATCCATACCACCTAGCACAAAGCCCAGAACCCTGAGTGTTTGATGCTATGAACAGAAGGGAAGGTAAACATGTGGGAATGAATGAGCTGGTTCTCTCTCTGGGCACAGCCTTCCCCAGCCACCCTCTCCACCACGCTCTGTGTGTGAATGCCGAGCCTCCTCTCTTCGTGCCAAGCTCTTCTCTCTGGCAGAGCCTACTTGGGTATCACGTCCCCGACCAACCTCGCCAGAGTGTTTCCACAGCTCATCATCCGGAGCCTGCATGAAAATAGCAAGAGTTCCCCAGGCAACCGCAGCGGCAAGTGGTAACCAGCTTGGGCATTCTGGGAGGAAAACAAACAGTGTCCTTGCTGGTGATCTTGGCTGCCCAGGAAGCCAGCTGGGCTGCCTCTTCTGGCCTCAGACCACCTGCTCTGGCCCAGAGGAGAAATGGGCAGGAGGAGACTCCCTGGAGCCAGATCCTCTGTCAGTCCTGGGGTTGCCACATTGTCCCCTCCCTGTAGGGTCACTGGGGGCCACTTCTAGCTGCCCTGGTGTCCGGAGACCTACCTGAGTGTCAGAAGGATATTAGCAGTCAGCAGCCAGCGACTCCATCTTGCAACCCAAGTCTCCTGATGCTTTAGTGCTGGCTCAAGTCTTCAGTGCCCTGGCTCCAGGCCCTCCCTGCCATCCAGCAAGGCACACAATCTGGTTCTTGCCTTGCTCCTGTCTAGGATGTTTAAAGGGTGTGGGGTGTCTCCTAGGGTGCTGGAGGTCCTGGAGAGTGAGAAGGGGTAGGCTGTGAACTGTGGTGGTTACTAGAAGAGGCTGGAGGGTAACAACTGTGGCTGGAAAGGAGAACTCTCGTACCACCTGCGGGAAGGAAGCCAGCAGCTGAGAGCCAAGCTGGTTCGAGGCAGAGCCTGGAGTTAATCCTGGGTACGTGCACGTGGAACACAATGGGTTTGTGGCTCCTCTGGAGCTGCCAGGCTCGCTAGCTCGCTGGCTCGCTGGCTCGCTGTGGCTCTGGTCTCACACGCCACCTCCTGTGATGAGAAGCTCCCTGCATGTCTTGGTTCTGGTTATCTCTTACTCCTCTGATGAGATTAGGCAAATCCAGGGAGATATAGCCATGAATACCCCTGAAATCCCCGATTCTGTTCTGGCTCAGCACCACTCACCCTGATATGCCTGTCTGAGTCTGCAGCTCGGTGGACGGCCGGTGCTTGAGCCGCCCATGCGAACAACACGGGCTGCATCTCTGTATCTGCTGTACAAAGATGGAGTCTTCTGTTGGAGTCCTAGCTCAGGGCAATGGCAGTGAGGATACAGCTTGGGTGGGGGTGGGGGCCCTGTTGGCAGAGACTCCGGATTCTGGGCAGGGAGGGCATCTTGAGATACCCCACCTCCTTAGTTTAACCCTTTAGTCAACAATATTATGGTAAGTATATGGTGTTCTCTGAGCGAGATTTGCTGGACCAATACTGTGATACAGACTTGGGCTACTGGGCCCCATGGCATCTTCCTTCAGAGGAAGTCTATGGGAGCTGGGCCCACTGTGAGGGCTCACAGCTGACGGTGGCAACTAGAAGCCACCTCAAAGACATAAGAAAACAAACATGACCTTGGGGGCCCAGTGAGGCCCAGGTAGAAGTCAGATGGGAAGGAGCCTCATCTTCCCCATATCCCTGGTATTGTCACTTAGGACCCTGAAACAGAGGTTTGGTGTCAACATTAGGGAGCCTCCTCCTAAGTGTCCCCCAAAACTCACGCCATGTCTCCCTGCCCAAGCCTGTCTTGTCTTCTCCCTTTCTATTTGCCCATGGTTTTCTCCTTAACACTCAGTCATAGCCTCCTCTGGGCCAACACGCTCCCCTTGAAAACTCGGGCAGCTTCTCTTCATTGAGTAAAATATGGGGCTGGGAGGTGGCTCAGAAGGGAACGGCACCTGCTGGCAAACCTGACGACCTGAGCTGGATCCCTGACCCCTGGAACCCCTATAAGAAGCTGGACGTGGCACATGTCTGTAATTCTAGCTCTCCTGCTTCCAAATGGGAGATGGAGACAGAAAAGCCTGGAAGTTCATGGTGCCAGCTGGCCTGGAGTCCGCTGAACAGCGGCAGAGAAGAGAGACCCTGCCTCAAAACAAGGTTGAGAATCAGCGCCCAAGGCTCCCCTCTGACCTGTGGCACACATGACCTCATACACAAACGTGTATCATATACACGTACACAAAAACAGCTAAGTGTTTTTTAAATGAACTAAAGCACAGGGAAGCCCATTGACTTGTACTGAGCTCCTGGGCTGGGGTCCCAAGAGGACAATCCCAAATGGAGCCCCACACGCTAAGCCCACATCACCAGACGGAACCCTAAGATCTGCCCCTCACAGAAGCAGGAGAGAGACAACAGAGAACCTCACTAGGCAGAAATTCCCTAGAAAGAAAGGAAGTTTAAAAACGACCTGCCTAGTACCCGCAGCTTGTTTGCTTCCTCTGCTGTCTCTGCCCTTGAAAGCCGCTCCCTGATAGGCTCATGAAAGCTGCTCTCTGATAGGCCCATGGGCATCTTCCGTCTTCTAGATGGGATGCTACTGGGCCCGTTGAAGCTAATTGGATGTTTAAAACTGTTAACGCTATTCCTGGATGCTGCTCACAATTCCTTAACTACACTCTTTTGCACATTCATCTGTTGAACACCTAGATGTGTATTTCACACTTACTAGGCAGTCAGGCCTGGGCTAGGTCCTGGGGTGGCAGTAGCTTCTGCTCTAGCACCATGGCCTGCTATGGCCCACTATAGCCCACAGTCCAGCATAGGCAACAGTGCCCTCTGGTGGCCGGGCTGCAGCCGCCCCAGCAGCTGTCTTGAAAGCCAGGAGGATTAAGCTTTGCTGGAGTTCTATTTTTGGTTCTCAGTATTTCCAAAATGAACTGCTAACAGGAGCAGCCAGGTGGCTCGGCAAAGGACCCGGACGCCGCACTGCCGGATCCTTGTTCCTAGGACTAAATCTGCTCTTGGCTCCCAGGTGCTGGTCCCTGCTCCACAGGTTTGATGAAAGGGTCCCCAGGGGGGTTGGTGGCTTTACTGGTCGCCATCTGGCCGCAGAGGCACGGGAGTGACGTGTTGGAAAGAACAGCAGATCCTGGGTCAGGAGGCTGACGTACTGCCCACGTCAGCAGTGAGATGGCAGCTACGATAATAGCTGGGTTGACTCACGAGTGACGGGGCCAGCCTGGGCCAGCCTGACATACATGGTTGACTTTGGTCCTGAGGACCCTGCGAGGCTGACACTATCTCCATTTCCTCAGCCAAGAGTCAAGGCACAGAGAAGGTTCAGTGTGCGGCAGTTAGGACCTGGGTTCCTATGTTTGGGGACTTACTGACACAGTCACATTTTAGGGTGTCCTTGCACCTCAGCTACCCCACAGAAATGCCCAGAGATCTGTGTCCTGTTGGGTTGATGGTACTAACCACCCCACCTATAACACCCTTCCCACAATCCTCTTGTTGCTCCCCAAATATGTTCATGGCTTTGGTGAGTCTCTGTGTATGAAGCACTGTGGGGGAACCATCAGCCTAAGGAACGTCATGATATCACATTGTTTTGGTTTCTGATACAAGGTCTCATGTAGCCCAGGCTGGCCTTGAACTCAACAGGTAGCCAACCTTGAATTCCTGCCTCTCCACCTCCACATCTGTAGTGCCGGGATTGCAGGACTGTTCACGGGAGGCATTATACTGTTCCGCAGATCTCCCAGCACCTGCCTCTTTTTTGTAACAGAAATACTTCTCCTATCTGTTTCCACTCCCCATCCTAACCCTAGGCGCCCACCAGTGTGCTCTCTGTTTCTAAGGTTTAACTGCAGGTACCTCATACGTGTGGCCTCACACAGTGGCCATCTCTCACCGCCTGGCCACTTTCACAGGCATGAAGCCTTCAGGCTTCTCGTTCCATGCTTTGCAACCGACAGGAGCTCCCCCTCCTTCTGAAGGCTCAATAATATTCCTTTGTGCTTGAATGCCACGTTTTCTTCATCCTGTGGCAAGATGCAAGCAGGGACAGGAAAGTCACCTGGCGGTACAGAGAGACTCTGCCTCAAAACAGGGTGGACGATAAAGGTCGTCTCCTGAACTTCATCCTCTGACCTCCACACATGTGCACTACGGCATGAGCTACCGCGCACGCACACACACAGTGTGAACGGATGTTTTAAAAGAACTAAAGCAAAGGAAGCAGAGTACACAGTGATCCAGGCCAGTCCACACATGCAGGGCACAAGCTAATCCATGCCTGTCCGCATGTGCAGGGTGCACACTGATTCATGCCAGTCCACATGTGCAGGGAGCACATTGATCCATGCTGTCCACGTGTGCAGGGCACACACTGATCCACACTGTCCACATGTGTGGGGCACACGCTGGGCGCACGCTGATCCACGCCTGTCCATGTGTGCAGGGCGCACGCTGACCCATGCCGTCCACATGTGCTGAGCTTCTCTAGTTCTTCTCTGCAAACCCTTGAATGACCCTGGGGTGGGGGGTCAAGGGTTGACTGGGAGGGGATTACAGGTAACTTCTGACAAATGAGTGAACTTACACCAACACCTGTGAGGGCCCAGGATGGTTGCATGTAAGCGTTCTGTCTGCCTGTGGGTCTTATGGGATCTGGTGGTGTGGGGAAGAGTGAGTGAGGGACTTCTGGGGTTCAGGAGAGCTGGTGCCACCAAAGCCTTGAGCCAGGCAGAGCAGCCACTATGGGCTCTGACCTTGGTAATCTTCCTGCGTTGGGTCTTGGTTGAATCTGGTTTTCTTATAGGAGTTGATCTGTGAGTGGTGAATTGGCTCTCAGTCTGGGTCACAGAGGCCTGTGCCGCACTTAGGTAGACATGGGGATAGAAAGCACCTTGACATCCCTTTCATCCCAGCAAGCGTCCTCTTGAACCTCCTATAAGGGCAAAGGGCCTAACAACTCAACAGTTCCTGGTGTGGCCAGGAGGGCCCAGCTGGCAGCTTTTTCAAACGTGGCTGCCACAGTTTAGATTTTAGGACCCAGGGCTGATGCATAGGAAGGTTAGATCACAGTCTGTGGACTACTGGAGAACTGTGGAACTTCTGAGAGTCTTCGGGTCCTTGGGGGCATGTCCTTAAAGGGCTGCGAGATATTTCCCCCCCTCCCCAGCCATGAGCTGAGTGCTTCTCACTTGGTGTACTGCCCACCACAGCCCCCGGTGTGTTTACTCTTACAAGTTCCAGTTGATCGGGAAAGTTACAGTTAAGAAAGAAAAACCTTGGGCCAAGAAAATGCTCAGTGGATGAGAAACCAGCTCTGCAGACACAGGGACCTGAGTTGGCGCCTCAGCACCCATACAATGGGCACACAGACACAGGTAACCCCGCTAGTCTGTGCAATCAGTGTGCTCCAGTTTTATCAGGGAGGCTGCCCCAAGCTGGGTTTGAAGGACGGCTAGGCCTAGACAAGCCTCCCAAGGCAGGCGGGGCTGCCTGACCAGGAGAACTAGGGCGTGGGTTTCAAAGTGCAGCCAGCAGAGGTCCCTCAGGTGACTCAGCCTGTGGGTGAGAAGCTACCTCTGTAACCTCTGAGGGAAAGAGACCTTGGGCTACAGAGAACCTGCAGCCTTCAGCAGTCCAAACCACACCATGTCCACCATTGTGTGTGTGTGTGTGTGCAGTGTGTATTGTGTGTGTGGTGGTAGTGGTGTGTGTGTGTGTGTGGTATGTGGTGTATGTGGTATGTGATATGTGGTGTGTGTGGTGTGCGTGTGGTGTGTGTGTGTGTGTTTACCAGTTAGTAGAATGCCTGCTTATATGAGAAACTTGTTTTGTTAAACAAAGGCAGTTAGCCAACTAAGGGGTCATTTATTTAACCTTCTCTTTCCTTCTTTCATCAATTAGCCAATCGTGTTAGCTTGTGAAGTTGAGCTCCCCTGATGGGATGAGACAGTCAGCAACCATCGACGATGTTAGGGATAAAAGTGGGGAGTCATTTCGGCCTCAGTACGCTTGCTATTGTGGTTGGGTTCTGACATATTCTTTTAACAAAACTCCTTGGGGCCGTAGCGGTGGCTCAGTGGTTAAGAGCATTTGGCTCCGTTCCCAGCACCCACAGGTCATTCACAAACTGTCTGTAACACCAGTTCCAGGGGATTCAACGTCCTCTTCTGGGATCCACAGGCACCAAGCACACACATACATGCAGGCAAAACACCCATATACATAAAAATAAAATAAAAATAAGTTTAAAAAAAGAATTACATGGGTTGGAGAGATGGCTCCGAGGTTAAGAGCACTGACTGCTCTTCCAGAGGTCCTGAGTTCAATTCCCAACAACCACATAGTGGCTCACAACCATTTGTAATGAGATCTGGTGCCCTCTTCTGGCCTTTAGGCATACATGCAGGCAGAACACTGTATACATAATAAACCAATAGTTAAACTTAAAAAAAGAAAGAACTATGTTACCAAGATACATTTACTTTGCTCCTGTATTCCTTTGTGTAATACCAAGATTATTTATTCTCTGTTCTGATACCTAACCTGTGTGAGGCCTTAGGTGTAACACACACCTGCAATCCCAGTCCTTGGGAGGAAGAGGCAGGAGGATCAACAATTCAAGATAATCTTTTACGGCTAATAAGTTTTATGCCAGACTGTGTGAGACCTTGTTTCAGAAGGGGCAGGAGTGGGAGGAAGGAAGGAGAGGAGAGATAAGACGGATGAGGGAGGGGAAGGACAGGGAGAAGGAAGAGATAGCCACAGCTATCTGAAGCCAGTTTGCAACACCCCTCTGACCTCATGGAAAATGTCTGGGCTACACCATCACCCAGCCCACCTGTCCTCCTGTGCACTGGGCTTGGTTGACCTTCTTGAATCCCCCTGATCCTCATGAGACCCTTCTTCTACAGCCCAGCATATGCCAGGTTTGGGAAACCAACTATACGCAGCTAATAAAACACCAAACAATCCAATCTGTTGGCAGAAGACCGCTTGCTTGTTCCCAGCTGCCCAGACCACGAAATAATCACACAGAAACTATATCATTTAAATCACCGCTTGGCCAATCACTTAAGCATATTGCTAGCTAGCTCATATCTTTGGTTAACTCATTTTTATTAATCTGTGTATCGCCACATGGCTGTGGCTTACCAGCAAGGTTCCAGTGTGTCTGTCCCTAGCAGGGGCTACCTGGCTTCTCCCTGACTCTGTCTTCTTTCTCCCAGCATTCAGTGTAGTCCCCCCCCCCACTAGCTATATTCTGCCCTGCACGGGCCCAAGAAAACTTTTTTTATTAACCAACGGTATTCACAGCATACAGAGGAAATCCCACATCACCAAACCACAGGGATCCAACTTAGAAAAGAGGACCACAGTTCCCAGAAGCAGCATAAACACAGACACCATGGAAACAATAGGGACTGGACTTAGCCACCAGACCGACCTGGGTGAGGGCCCACATCACCACAGACTATCTGTGTGACCACGGCAAATATCCAACCTCTTGGTCTGTGTTTCATTCTGCCGCTGTGATTAGAAACCCTGACCAAAAACTACTTAGGGGAAGGGCTTGTCTTAATTCTCAAGTCCAGGCTACAGACCATCCCTGTGGGAAGGCCAAGGCAGGAAGGTGAAGTAGCTAGTCACAGCCATGAAGAGAATGAATTCATACAGACTACTGCTCAGCTTGGCTCTATTCTTACACAGTTCAGGACGACCTGCCGAGGGGTCCCATGGTAGGTGGGGCTTTCACCTCCACTAAGGTGACCAAGACAATCCCCTAAAGTCAACTAGCTCCATATAATCCTCTAGTGAGACTCTTCCCACGTTAGTCCAGCTTGAATCATTTTGACAATTAAAACCATCACAGGGCTGAGAGATGGCTCAACTGTTGAACGCTAGCCTCACAACCCAAACACTAGCCACTTAGGGCTGAGATGGCCAGGGTAAAGGCTAGCCTCACAACCCAAACACTAGCCAGCACACTCTGAGCCTCGCTTTCTTTCTTGCTTTTATTAATGTGGGAACACTAACATCCTCCCTGCATTGCTGCTCTAAGGATGAAGTGAGATCACAAATGCAAAAGGGATGAGAAAGGGCCGCGGCACGGGGCTCGAGTGGAGTATTGTGGACAGACGCCGGTGTGGAGGGCTGCAGGGGGCTCGGATGGAGTATTGTAGACAGACGCGGATACCAAGGGCGGCATGGGGCTCGGATGGAGTATTGTAGACAGACGCTTACAGCCGAGATGAACCAGGCAGCAGCTGAGACTTCTCATCCGTGGCTGTGTCACCTGGGACAACCTACCTTACATTTCTGGGTAAGATTTTCTAATCTATAAAATAAATTCGTTGGCACTGTCACTGCCTGCTGGTGGCATGTACTAGGTTGTGCTTGTCCTGGGTGTTCTGTCCCCTCTGCACTTGGCCTTGGTAAGGACTATGTAAACAGCTTGTCCTGTTCCTTCCAAGATGGTGAGCTGCATGGTCTCCTCTATGTGGGAGCCCCCAGGTGTGGTGTGGAGAGTTTAGAGCAGAGGAGCTTGGCCACACTCAGCATCTTCTCCAAATTCTCCCACCCTGATTACCTCTGTCCCTAGTGCTGCCCTGGAACCTCCCCAGTCACCTGTCACCTGAGGCAGAGGCAGAGAACCCCTTGTGTGTCTCCTAGGAGGGGCTGTGTCTGCCCTGGGACAGAGATACCCCATGCGCCACTCAGCTGCCCAGCTCCAGGCGATTGTACGCGAGTGCCCATGCCAGGCTCAGATGAATCACCTCCCCCTCTGTGTGGTCACCCTGGCTGGCAACAGAGGCCCTGTGTGTTTCTGTGTGTCGTTTCTTTCCATTCCATGAGTCAGAAGGCACCAGTCACTGGCCATGTGATGCCGTACTCTCCTGCCAAGGAACTGTGGCAAAGAGTTTCTGGAAAACCCTCGAAGGACGGGAGGGCAGCTGTGGTTGTCAGAGAGAGGCCTGAGCTGAGAGGGCTGGAAGCAACCTTGTGAGATTAACATCAGGAGAGGGCTCTGGTCTCATGAGACCAAAGGCCACCTCGGGCAGCAGCAGCTGCTGGGTGAACAAAACTCTGGTTCCCTGCAGTCATCTGATTATAAACAGAAAACCTTTTTATGTAAAACTGCCGGTTAATTAAGAAAAGTATAAAAGAGAAGGACTGATTTGGGTGCCACCACCACACACCTTTTATTTATTAATTTCTCTAGTGTCGGGATTTTAAAAAAGGATTATTTTTTTAAGATTTATTTATTATGTATACTATATAGTGTTCCTGCAGGCCAGAAGAGGGCACCAGATCTTATTACAGGTGGTTATGAGCCACCATGTGGTTGCTGGGAATTGAACTCAGGACCTCTGGAAGAACAGCCAGTGCTTTTAACCACTGAGCAATCTCTCCAGTCTATTATTATTATCATTATTATTATTGACTGTCCCGGAACTCACTCTGTAGACCAGGCTGGCCTCAAACTCACAGAGATCAGCCTGCTTCTGCCTCCCAAGTGCTGGGATTAAAAGCATATTGTGTTTTTAATTATGTATTTGCATGTGGTTATGTGCGCGTATGTGTGCAGGTGACCGCAGAAGCCACACTTGGCTGTGACCCACCTATCGGGTGCTGGAAATCAAACTACTGTCCTCTTCAAGAGCAATATGTTTTCTCGACTACAGAGCCTCTCTGCAGCCTCTAGCCTTTAGCTTTTTGAGCTAGGTCTCACTATGTAGCCAGACTGGTCTCTAAGCCACAATGTATCTCTATCTGTCCTTCTTTTTTGGAGCACTAGGGTTACAGACCTGTGCAACCAAAGCTACTTTACCAGATGCCATTTCAACTTACCAATATGTTTCCTTTGCATTCAGGGTGTCACCTGCCGGGCTCTGGTCAATCACATTGCTGGCCACTGCCTGGGTCTGGTTTTGATCCTACCTGAGGTCTGGGATATCGAGATTCCAGGTCCCCAAGGTGGTGTTCAGGGCACAGCCTGCAGTCTCCCTTTCTATGGTGGCTCTTCCTGGCTCCTCTGCTCGACACTGGCTGTGTGGACTGCTCATATAAATTCTGTCATGGTTCTCTGAACAAAGTGTAAGTTACAGATCTACTGTAAAGGAGTATTGGGAAGCTGAAGGGAAATGTTGCTACCTGTAGGTCTATTCAGTCATGCTGGTACCTGCTCACTGCCCTCACTCAACCTGCTTCCTGGTCCCTAAAGGTGTTGAAAGGCCAAAAGAGTCTCAACTGAATAAGTGAGGACCCTTTGTTCAGAGCCCCAGTATTTGCCATGCCACCCCGAGGGTCTGTGGGTACCTGGTCCACATAAGGACCAATGGAGAGGGCACACGTTCTGTCCTGGGGGACTTTATTCCCGAGGGAGAGTTATGATAGGTGAAGAACCCAGTCTGTTCCTTATTGCAACTGTTGTGTGTACATGTGCATGTGTGTGAGTGTATGCATGTGTGTGTGGTGTGATGTGTATATGTTAATATGTGGTCTCTGTGTGTGACATGTGACGGTTTGAATGAGAAAGGTGCCCTAAGCTCAGGTGCTTGGATGCTTGGTCCCCGGTTGTGGAGCTGATTGGGGCGACCATGGAGCCTTTGGGCAGTAGAGGCTTGCTGGAGGAGCACCTCACTGGCAGCAGGTGTTGAGTTGATAGCCTCTCTCGCAGAATGTGCTTCTGTATTTACTGTGGAAGATGTGATCGCGCCACTTCCCGATCCTGCCGCCATGCCTGCTGCTTGCCGCCATACTTCCCTTCCATGATGGACTCTATCCCTCTGGAACCATAAGCCTAAGCAAACTCTGCATTCTGTGAGTTGCCCTGGTCATGGTATTTCATCACAGCAACAGAAAGTACCTGATAATAGTTTATAATACTATCATAATGCACAATAGTATTTAGTCTTTAGTGTTTTTTGGGTTTTTGTTTGTTTGCTTGTTTGTTTTTCAAGAAAAGGTTTCTCTGTGTAGTGCTGGCTGTCCTGGAACTCTGGAACTCATTCTGTAGAACAGGCTGTCCTTGAACTCAGATCTGCTGCCTCTGCTTCCCGAGTCCTGGGATTAAAGGCGTGCGCCACCTCTGTCTATTTGTCAGTGGTTAACTAATCGATATCTAGTTCAACAAGAAATGTGCTCACAGTGAAGCCCCAACCATGGCTGGTGGTGTGGTTTAAGGCCCAGAGTGGCAACTAGTAAGTAACTGTTCTGATTTAAAGAAATGGGGGCTGGAGGGATGGCTCAGCTGTTAAGAGCCCTGACTGCTCTTCCAGAGGTCCTGGGTTCAGTTCCCAGCAAACACGTGGTAGCTCACAACCACCTATAATGAGATCTGGTACCCTCTTCTGGCCTACAGACAGGATACTGTATAAATAAATATTTTTTTTAAAAGAAATGTTTGGTATTCAAGGTGACAAGGGTGGGCTTGTAAAGCTTAATCTTCATTGTCAACCTTGCTGGATTTGTAATCACCTAGGAGACAATTAGAATCACCCAGGAGACATTAAGACTCACCTAGGAGACACCAAGAATCACCCAGGAGACAATTAGAATTGCCGAGGAGATATTGAGAATCAACCAGGAGACATTTAGAATTACATAGGAGACAATTAGAATCCCCTGGGAGACAATCAGAATCGTCCTGGAGACGAGCCTCTGGATGCGGCCATGTGTGTGTGTCCCCAGTTAATCAACAGAGGAGTGAAGACACCACAAATGGGGTGGGGGGCACCATGCCATAGGCTGAGGCCCTGGGAAAGTGAGCTGAGTACAGCTCTCCTCTCTTGGCCGCCTGACTTGGTGTAATGTGACTGGCTGCCTCCTGCTCTGCCTATTCTGCCTTCCCACCATGATGGGTTGATCGTTTCTTAAGCCACGTGACAAAGTGAGCCCTGCTTCCTAAGCTTACGTCGCTTTCTTCAGGTGATCTGCACAGCAACAAGCTGAGGAACTAACCCAGGGGTACAGAAAGGGGAGCAAGTGTTGAGACCCCAGAGCTGCTGACTAGTACCGAGGACCCCATGCCACAGACAGCAAGGTGGAACTCAAAACACTCCTCCCAAAGTCAAAGGGTCTCTAGGCTGAGCTGTGCCCAGCACGTGACCTTTAAGACCCATCGTGATCTGCATCCTATTTCTGCCAAGACACACACTTTCTCAATGCAAGAGAATGTCTTCACAGCCAGTCCACTGCCCTTCACTCCCACCCCACAATCCTGGCTGGTACACCTGCACCTCCTGCAGCTGCCAGGGGAAGAGCAATGTGGTTAAGCGAGTGGTTGACAAAGGTCATCTGAGGGCAAATCCCTAGCCAGCAAAGTGTTCTCAGGCCTCTCACAGGAGTGACACAAAGCCCAATGTCACAGATCTCTCTGAATGACCATGGTGGCGCACGCCTTTAATCCCAGCATTTGGGAGGCAGAGGCAGGCGGATCTTTGTGAGTTCGAGGCCGGCCTGGTCTACAAGAGCTAGTTCCAGGACAGGCTCCAAAACCACAGAGAAACCCTGTCTCGAAAAACCAAAAAAAAAAAAAAAAAAAGATTTTGGGTGCTAATACTCAGGGCAGGTCAGTAGTCTCCTCCCACGTGGTTCACAGAGGGCAGTCTGGGGCCAGAACACAGCCTCACAGTGACAGATATGAGGAAATAAATGAAAGAACAAAGCACATAGTAGGTGTGTTCTCCCCGTCCCTCTGTTCAGGCAAGACATAGCTTCCCGGCCACCATTCCTGCTTGCTCCAGTCAGGGATGCACAGAGGGAAGGCTTTGCTCAAGTACAGACTGGTGCTACCTTCAGGATTTAACACCTTTGCCTGACTCCCAAGGGCTGTCCACTGGCTGCTGCACACTCTCACTCCCTAGAGCGAAGCCCACCTGTCCTGACAGTCGCTGTCGCTCTCCTGCACCAATTCCCACATCCTCGGAGAGGTCCTGTTCCATGCTTGATCCTGCTTTACCCTGATGCTTTGCTGACCAACCCTGCCCAGCAGGGGGCCCCATTGTGAAGCTCTGCGGTGCCTTCCTAAGTGCTGCTTTCTCAGGCTTCTGCTATTGTGCACAGAGCTGGTCCCACTCCTTCCTCGACCCTCATTTTTATCCCTCTTCTCCCTCCTTCCACACTCTCATATTAAGTCCACTGTCTGTGTTTTCAGGATCTTGTTTATTAAGCAATGCTGCTACTCCAATAGAAACTCATAAAACAAACTTATAAATCCACTCATAACTTTCTCATATTTTGCTTTCTTTACTTAGGTCTGCATGTGCACATCACATACACACACACACACACACACACACACACACACACACGGCTATCTATGCAAGCATTCCCATGTGTATTTGTGGGTGTGGTCAAATCATAAATACAAATGAGAATTGCTCCGTTTGGGCCATGTTGAAACTATGGACTCTTATTTCTAGTTACCACTCTGTACGACTACCAATATTAAGTAATGTCAGTCTGGTTTTCAAGGTTATGCTCGTGACCCATGCGCCCTTCAAACCGCAGCTGCACTGGCTCCCGGATCTGCTACTGTTTGAGGCTGCAGGAGTGGTCAGGTCCCCCTCCTGGTGTCTGAATGCCCAGTGTTTCTCTAGATGCTCTACCCTGTCCCTCTCCTACCTTACAATTTGGTTTCTTCCAGCAGCTACTCATAATCACGCTTCCCTCCCAAAGTCTGCACCCCATGTTCAGGGGCTCCCCTCTACCTCAGCTCCTGTTGCTCTCTGGAAGGTGGGGGTTCCTGGAGGGTCGTGACAGAAACTATCCTCCCATGCTTCCGGGAGCTGGAAGTCTGAAGTCAAGGTCTCATAGGGCTACACAACTGCAACAGCATCTTTGGGGGCCGCTGGCTTCCTTCCATTTCCAGGAACTCCTCTGGAGGCGGAGGATGCTCTTCCTGGGCTAGGCCCCTCCAGACCTTCTGTATTCATAGTGTCTTCTGCCGGGCACCGTGGCCTTCTGGGTCACTCATGTGTATGGCTGAGGACTAAACCCAAGGCCTCAGGCTTGCTAGGCCAAACTGCTCTGCCTTTAAGTTAAACCCCTCACCTCTCTGCTTCACACTTAGAAATACACACTTGTCACTGAGCCACTAAGGCCCACATAGCTGATCCAGGCTAATGTTCTGCTTTAGGGGTCTTAACTTAGTCACATCTACAGAGATCCCATCCCCTCAGTGATTCCAGTCTTTCTAGAGGGAACCATTCTGCTCACTACAGCCTCCCCTATGAGGCGGTTCATAGCTGGTCTTCAGATCCACACGAGGCAGAACGGTTTCTCCACGCCCAGCATACCATCTAAATCACAGGAAGGAATGTCGGAAAACACCTCAGCTCAGGCCACACAGAAATTCTGGAGATCTGGGTTCATGCAGGGTTGTTAGTCAGGGTTGGATGGGCTATGCTGCAGTAATGAAGAACCCCAACACCTCAGTGGCCTAACTCAACACAAGTATGATTACTTTGGGCTGGTGCAGGGCTCTCCTCTGCTATTTCTTCCTTCCAGGGTCTGAGTGGTCAAGTAGCCACCTCCCGGAAAGTTTCTGACCTTAGTGGTGAGCTAGAAACTGGTGACACTAATGGTTTCATTTTGTTCTTCTTGTTAGCCCATAATATACACATCTGGGAACTGCCAGCTATGACCCTAGACAAAGGGTCAACCTGTGGGTCTAACGACCCTTTCTCAGGGGTCACATATCAAATATCTTGCATACCAGATATTTATATTGCAATTCATTTCAGTTATGAAGCAGCAACAAAATAGCATTATGGTTGGGGTCACCACAACACGAGGAACTGCGTTAAAGGGTGGCAGCGTTAGGAAGGCTGGGGACCACTGCTCTAGAAGAACAGATGCATAAATCTACATGTTTCAGAAAGCAACACAGGATCAGATAGCTTCGTGGTGACATCACCTGATGATGTCATCAAAGTCCCCACCTTTCTAACCAGGGCACTAGTTAAACAAACAAAACCCCAACCAATGTACTTGAGAGACGTAATCGACTTTCGACTTTCACTGCCGACTCACCGACCTGGCAGCACCCTGCCCAAACAGAGGCCACGCGATTTAACATTGGGCTTTGTAACACAGTCCGAGCAGGAACAAGGACATAGAGCAATAGCCAAGCAACTGCTTAAATCAGTCCAGGGAAAGCAGAACAGGCTATGTGGTGCCAGCTCAGAGGGACTCTCTTCTGTTGAGCTGCTACGACCCTCCTGCTGTTGGGACAATCTGGTGTGTTGGGGGCCGGGGCTTCTCTGCTCCTCGGTTTCTGTTCTGTTGTGTGGCTCATCCCAGCTCCATTTTGATCTGGTTTGCTGGGTGTTATGTACAAACTCAGTCCTAAACAATGTCCTTCTATGCACCATATTTAATAACACTGGTTGGAGGCCAGGCATCTGGGAACTTCGCAGCCACTCCCTTTGGTTAGGTCACACATGTCATCGCTGTTGTGACAATACAGATTATTGGACTCTTGGTCCCATGCTGGAGGAAGCTGGGGCCAGAGCCAATGCTTGAAACATAAGCCCTGGGTTAAGCCTGGGATACACATGGGCCCAAGAGGACCATCTGCTTCCTGTAAGAAAGTGCCCTTGGGGACACCCCTCATAGGGGAACCCAAACGGGAGCAGACGAAAGTCAGCACGCGTCCCTTCCTGAGGCTCTCCTGTGTCCTCTGCAGTGAGCTCTTGCTGGACCGCATTGGGGAGCTCACATGTCAGGAAGCCGCCTGGGCTGTCATTGCTTTCTGAGAGAGAGGAGTAAAGACAGGGAGGTGTGGTCTTGCCTAATCCCCTGCCCAGTGTTGGTCCCTGGGGCCATCAGGATCCTTCCCAAAGGACCAGGATGAACTGTCTGGATGCTGCCATCCAGAAGGAGAAGGCTAGAGCAGGAAGGGGAAGGAAAACCAACCACAGGGAGTCCCCACAGGGCAAGGAAAAGAAGGACTTCAGTGAAGATGGGGTGAAAGGATCTGTGTTTGACACTTAGCCTGTGAAGGTCTCCCTAACTCGAGGCAGTATCACACATGACAAAATTAAGCTAATATTGGTGGTACAGACCTGTAATTCCAGCTACTCCAGATGCTGAGGCAGGAGGATTGTCAAGCACAAAGTTACCTGGGCAACTTGGTGAAAGTTGGTCTCAAAATCTGCAGTAAAAAGAGGACTGAGGTGGGACTGAGGTGGGGTGGGGGTGGGGCTGCCGAGATGGCTCAAACATTAAGAGCACTTGTTGCTCTTACAGAGAACTTGAGTTCAGTTCCCAGCACCCATGTTGGGAGAATCACAGCAGCCTGTAACTCCAGCTCTGGGGGATCCAACCTCCTAAGGCATTGAACATATATATGTACAGGCAAAACATCCATACACATAAAAATAAAATTTTAAAAAGAGTGAAGGGGACCGAGGATGTGGTAGAGTGCTTGCCTCCTGTACAAGGGTCCATGTTCAACTCCCAGTTCTGAGAAAACTGAACTGTAGAACAAAGAGCTGATGTGAAGGGTTGCATTAAACCCTCATGTTTGGCTTTAATCTGTAAATAAAGAAACCTACCTTTCCTTTTGTGTTGTGTGTGTGTGCACAAGTGCACACATATATTGCACAAATGTATGTGGAGGCCAGCGGAGTCATTCACCTTGTTTTATTGAGACAGGGTCTCTCATTGGTTGGAAATGCTGAGTCCATTAGGCTGGTTGGCCAGGGAGCCCCAGAGCCACCACCTACTCCCACTTCCCCCAGTGCTGGATTACAGGCTCTTGCCGCCACACCATTTTTTTTTATATGGGTTCTGGGGATCTAACCCAGGTCCTCACTCACTTTACCAACTGAACAACCTCTCAGCCCCCATTTTCTTCTTTATTTGCATTTTTGTTGATTAGCTAAACCATTTTGAGATTGCTTATTTTCTCTGGTTTTCATTGGCTCTTAGGTGAGATTTTCTTGGACTAAATGTTTTTAGTGCCAAAAGAAGTGGAGTTGGGGATTGGAGAGATGGTTGAGCAGTTAAGGGCAGGTGTTGCTCTTACAGAGATCTTGGTTTAATTCCCACCCACATGGTGGCTCCAGCCATCAATAATTCCAGTCCAGGGAGAGCTGATGCTCTTTTCTGAACTCCCAGGGTACCTAATGTTACATGTTACATACATGGTGAACATACATGCATGCTAGCAAAATGAATACACATAAATAAATAAAATCCATTTTTAAAATGTGCAAGCTTCCTGTCACAGATGCCATCAGAGAGCAGCAGCAATGGCCCCCGTGTTGCCCATTCCATGGGCCTCAACAAGGACCACAAGGTGTAGAACATTTCAAGCTAACACAGCAGGTGCCTCGCCAGGCACGCTAAGGGCATGTGGGACGTGATCGGGAGGTGTGTGGTTTCACATCCTACATCATGCCTTGGAGCAGCTCAAGGTGTCTAAAGACAAGCAGGAACACTCAGGTTCATCCAGAGGAAGTGGGAGGGGCCAAGCAATGTGCTGGAGACTGTGAGGAATGCCACTGCCTAGAAAGACTGACGTCCCCCTCCCCAAAAGACCGTCCGTTCTCCAGGGGGACTGTCCCTCTCAATTTGTGGAGGAGATGGAGAGTCAGCACAGATCACAGGTGGTGGAGGGTACCGAGGTGGGAGGAAGGGAGCGGATGCTTCAGGCAGAGGGGGAAGCATCAAAGGAGGGTGCAGCTCAGCAGAGCCAGCTGACTCCCCTTTGACCAGTCACTGTTAGCACACCAGGCACAGCAGCCAACACCTCTCGGATTGCCTTCACTGTCTTTTCTCTTTCTTACTTTGATGTGGTGAGCTGGTGAGCCAAGTCCCTGATCTGGGATGTTAGGGAGCTTTCTGTGTCGGTGAAGGAGAGAGCAAGGACCAGGAGCCACCTTCAGCAAGGTCTTCTAGGCCCCTTCCCAATCCCAACCCGTGACGTGGCAGAGAGAGGTGGAGAGTCTGAAGGAGGAAGTTCAAAGGGCCACGTGCAGTCCTCAGCAACTCCCAAATAAACACCTGGATGAAGTAAGGAGCCTGGAGGAGCCCAAGGCAGGGGTGGGGCTGCCTCCCAAGGAAACAGGAAGATTAAAAATAATTTCTCTGCTCACAAATGCTGGTTATTGTACCTTCAGTCCTTTTTAATCGGTAGAGGACATTAATGTCTTTTCAGAGTCTGTTTTGAGAACTGGGCCTGACTGTCAGGCAGTACTGTGGACTTTCCATCCCCATTGTGGATGGACCTGGCTTGCAGGGAGCACCATAGACTTTCCATCCTCACTGTGGATGGACCTGGCTCGCAGGGAGCACCATAGACTTTCCATCCCCACTGTGGATGGGTCTGGCTCGCAGGGAGCACCATAGACTTTCCATCCCCATTGTGGATGGGTCTGGCTCACAGGGAGTACCGTGGACTTTCCATCCCAGCTGTGAGGCTGCCTCATGAGGGAGATAGCCTAAGGTTCTCTCACGAGGCACATGGTGGGATCTAGCCATGGTGTCAGGATCCTGGTGACACTGAATTAGGGAGTGTGCATGTGACCAAGCTATGATGGGCTCAGTGGTCAGTTGTGTGGGCTGTGGACATGAGGTTAGAGACAAGTCTCATGGGAACCCAAAACAACAGCCCCACTGCCAGGGGTGACAAGCCTACCACAAGTGTAGAAAACAAGAACATGGTTTCTCTTGCTCCTACTGGGAGCCCAAATTAGAACTCTGCCCTTTGTCCCTGAGGAGTCCAGGCAACTGTGTGTGGGTGTTGTGACCACAGGCTTCTTTGTTCCTTCCACCCACACAGGCCCCTCTGTCACTGTGCTCTGACCCTCAGCCCACATCCTGACAGACCAGGACAACTGGTGAAGTTGACTTCAGCTTTGTCAAAGGAGCATGAAGAAGCACATGGTGCCATCCTGATGCTGGCCTGGGGGCATCGACAACTCCCAACAGTGACAGTGTCACCCACGTCCCTGAGGTACAGGGGCTTCATCTTGTTTTGTTTGAGACAGGGTCTCTCTCTACACAGCCCTGATTGTCCTGGAACTCACTGTGCAGACCAGATTGGCCTCAAACTCACAAAGCTCCTCCTGCCTCTGCCTCTCAAGTGTTTGGTTAAAGTGTCACTAACCAAGGCACTGTGTCTCTTCCACGGCATCCTGGGTACCAGTTGGGCAGTAGATGCTTTTCCCCCAGGCCTTGACTCTGGCACACTGGGCCTTCTTTGGGTTTAGGTCTGGGTAGCCTAGTAGGACTCACTGGGTGCTTAGGTTGTTGTATTGTTGTTGTGTTTTATTGTATTGTGTTGACAGCTGGTTGTCAAAACTCCCTCCACAGCACTCTGACTCTGGAATCTAGCAGTCTGCTTGCCTTCCGGCCTTAGGTCTATTAAGCCCCACTCACAGGTATGTGGCATTCACCCTAAATGCTCTGATTACAGTGTGCCACTTAAGGCTTGGGGACAGCCCAGTAGTCAAGCACTGATTGCACTCTCAGAGCACCCCAGTTTGAGCCTCAAAACTTAAATGCCAGCTCACAGCCACCCTTTTCTGGCCTCCTTGGGCACTGCACATATATTGTACGCATACACATACAATAACAATGAAAATAAAATCTGATATTATCCATGTGGCTTGAATATTATTGTGTATATACATATTGCACATATACAGTACACATATACACATACCACACCCCCCACGTCCCTGGGATTGATGAACCACCCTTCAAGGCCTTTTGATACCTGTTACTTTATTCTTTGTTGTGTTTCCAGACAAACACATCTTACCCACTGACCAATTCTATGAGCACCTTTTTGGTCTTCACCCACAGTGAGGAAGGCTCCATGGGGGTGATGGGCAAAGCATACGGGAGAAGTCAGCACGGGGAATGGCCTGGGTCCCTCTGCAAAGCTCCCCTTGGTATCCCATCTGGACTTCTGGGTATACCTCTGGAAGGTATCACCAGGGTTGGGTCCTTCTGCAGTCACTAATCCCCAAGGCGATTTTTCTATGTTGTAGGCTCAGACACCCTGGTTGGTTAGATGTACAGTCTCACTGGAACCGGGGGTATATACCACAGAGTTGACTTGACCACCCATGGTGAGCATGAACTAATAGAGAATCTGTGTTTACATGTCAGAACCTCTCTGGTAGAGAAAGCCGGAGGTCAGTTCAGCCTGGGCGCTACAGTCAGTGGAGCTGGGAAGCCACTGTGCACCATGGGCCCCAGCAGCAACCCAGAGTGTTCTGCTTCACTGATTTCCCTTGCTGCCACCCCTTGTTGACCTGTGGCATCTTTGATTCTACTCCCTTCATGTCTGTGCAGCGAGGCCTCTTCATTCAGGCTCTGAACATGTCCTGCTACCCAGGGGGAAAACGCTATGTGAGAAACTTAGTGTCACATTCATGTGTCAGTGGTATTTGGAGGTGGCTCCTGGTCTTCTGGGGCAGGACACATGCCGGAGAATGAAGAGTGAGGCTGAATGGGGTGGCCAAGGTCAGACAGGCATGTCAGGAGCCCCTGGGAACCATGAGTGCTGCAAGGACAGAGCCTGGCCCTGCCTGCTAGTTCTTACTTCCCGAAGCGGAATGGTGGCCCTGTCACTATGTCCTTCCCCACCCTGCCAGCCACCCATAGTGCTTAGTATACCACAGGTATCCTGGTATGTGTGGTTAGCCAGCATGGACAGAGGACTAGCTCTTGCTAAGGAGGGAAGCCATAGGGAGTCTTAGACCATGGGGAAGTGATTCCATGAAGGCGCCAGACCATGGCAGAGTGACTCAGCTGCCCACTGTCAGACGGACGTCAGTCCTCAAACTCGGCTCTTCCCTTTTCTTCCAGAAACAATAACAAATCCTGCCCTGTACTTTGGTCACCATGGGAACTAGAAAACACGGGGCAACACGGAGCCTCTGGACAGGTGGGCTTGGGCAGGTCTGGATCACAGGGCTCTTTCCCTGCCCCATTTTACCCAGAATCCCAGGCAGGTAAATAGCCAGATCTGGTGCGAACTCAGAAGGACAGGGGTCACAGTCTGCAGGTGAGAGCTTACCCACAGTCCACCAGGAAGGAATGGGATTTCTTACAAGAAACGGGACTTTAAGAATCCCGTCCAGGGGACGTTGAGTATCTCATGTGTGCACCTGCAGCCTGTGTGGATCCCGTCCTGGAGTCTGTGTAGAGTGGAAGGGAGCCCACGCTCAGGATGCCCCTGGCCTGCCAAGGCAGGGCCCTCGTGGGAAAGTCCTGTCAGGGAGCCAGGGAAGCCTTCTGGGAGGCGGCGGAGCTCTGTGTGGTGAATCAGAGCTCTCCATTCCCCAACAAGCCTGAACTGAGTGTGGCACACGTGGGGCTGTGGGATTACAGGGTGACAGCGAGGGCTGCCCTCATCATGGCCTCTGGTCCTAAGTCTTCACCCCCACTCTTGTTCTAGCTGCATCTCTGTGGCTGTGACGAGATCCTGACCAAAAGCAGGTATGGGAAAAATATTTATCTGGAAGACAGCGGGTGACAATCCATCATTCGGGGAAGTCACAGCAGGAGTCCGCACACAGTACAGAGCAGAGGGAAGCAATGCCTACCTCTGCTCACTTTCTAAGTTCTTACTACGGTGGCAGTGTAAGTCCAGGTCCTCCAGACCACTCCTGGATAGTTCTCCTTCACACATGCTGCAGGGTCCAGCCTACAAAATGGTGCCTCCCATATTCAGGGCAGACCTTCCCGCCTCAAATAACAATCAAGACAATCTCTCACAGACACTGCCCGGGCCAGCCTGACCTAGACCCACAGGCCAGCCTGACCTAGCCTATCCCTCACTTAGACTCTCTTTTAGGTGGTTCTAGGTTGGTCAAGTTGACATTTAAAACTAATCATCTTGGGGCTGGAGAGATAGCTCAGTGGTTAGGAGGACCAGCTGCTCTTACAGAGGACCTGGATTCAGCTCCCAGTGCCCACACGGAGGCTCACAACCTCCCCTAACTCCTAACATGCATGCAGGAAAACATTCATACACATAAAATATAAAACCAAACATCTCATTATGTTTTCTGATATAATTCTGGGGTAGGCAATGGCTTGGGCATCTTTTATCACTATTAACTGGTTAGTTTTATCACTAGTAACAGTTGTGCACATTTATTACACAACGGAGTGCTCCAATGCACAATAAACCGTGCAATGTTCCACGGCAGCTTCTCACGGATGTCCTAGCTTCCTCTAATTAAACAGGTGCATATCCAAACCCCTGACCCACACACTCACCAGATACCTCCTCTTCCCTACAATACCAACATCATTCCATAGTTAAAGCCATTCCTATGTCCAGACTGCTGCCCGTGTAGGAGGAACCGCAGGTAGCAACTTACATGGGCCTCCCCATCAGTTCTCACAGCCACCGTCCTGGCCCTTTGCTGTGACCACTGCACCACCTTCTAGATATTCCATCCCCACCTCCCCTCCCCTTCTTTTAATCCCTCTGCATTTATCCCCAGACTTCTGGCTAGTGGCAACCCCCTCCTGCCACTCAGCAGGCGCCCTCAGACTGGAGTCCTCTTGACTGCAGGATGGCTCTGCCCTCCTTCCCCATTGATCCAGGAATGCAAAGCTACCCTGCACTCCCCTTGAGTTGCAATCAGTGAGTTCATCGCACTTCATATTCACACATTTTCTTTGCATATATATGCATATGTAGGATGTGTGTGCCCGTTTGCATGTGTGTACGTGTGGGGGCCAGAGGAGGTTCATGTTGGCTTGTTGTCGTGTTCTTCCTCGACTGGGTTCTACCATATATACTGAAGCTCGCTGGAGCTCAGAGCTCACTGATGCAGCCACTCTAGCTTCCAGCTTGATGGAAGGATTCCCCATTTCCATTTTCTGAGTGCTGGGATTATGTTTGTGTGGGTGCTGGAGATCCAGATTCTGGCTCTCATGCGTGCACTGAGCCATCTCCCCAGCTCCATCATGCTTAGTTCATTTTTGTTTCATTATTATTATTATTATTATTATTATTATTATTATTATTATTATTATTATTATTGTATGTGTTGCATGATGGGGAGGTCATTGCCAGAGAGAACAAGGGGTGTTGAGAAATACCATGGGTGAGTATGGCTGGAGGCCCAATGCGAACAGGAAGATGAGCCAGGGAGGCTCCTGTAGCCCTGGGGTGGGGGGTCTTAGACAGAGGATAATGCTCGAGAACTGAGCAGCTGGTTGGAAGCATTCATTTCTGCTTATGCGATGGTCAAATTCAGAGGGACAGCTGGATCTTGCCCAAGTTCACACACAATGAACAGACTGAGAGAGTCCTAGAGCCAAGTTCACACACAATGAACAGACTGAGTCCTAGAGCCAAGTTCACACTCAATGAACAGACTGAGAGAGTCCTAGAGCCAAGTTCACACACAATGAACAGAATGAGAGAGAGAGTCCTAGAGCCAAGTTCACACTCAATGAACAGAATGAGAGAGAGAGTCCTAGAGCCAAGTTCACACTCAATGAACAGACTGAGAGAGTCCTAGAGCCAAGTTCACACTCAATGAACAGACTGAGAGAGTCCCAGAGCTGAAGAGCCACAGCCAGCACCAGAGGCAGCTCCTCCCCTTGTCCTACCCATCACAAGTGCATGGGTTACAATACCTGAGAAGCTGCTAGGCATGTGACTTTTATGACCCCACCTCAGACCTACCAGATGGTAAGCTTAGATGCTGTGGGGCTCACCAAGCTGTGTCCTCTCGAGCCCTCTAGCGAATTGTGGGCACACAAGGTCTGAGACCCTCCAGGGACATGGAGGAATGAACCTTTCCCAAGCCCACCGGGCCCAAGCTTTGACCTGTGGCTTGGAGAATGGGCTCCTTGCCTGCTCCTTCTCAGGAGGCTATGAGGAGGCCACATAGTGAATCAGGTCAAGTGCCCAATTCAGGTGCCTGCCTTGGTCTCTTCTACCTAGTATGGGGGTTTTCTGCTGACCAGCCCAACCCTGGCCTTCCGCGGGCCTATGAAATGATTCACCGGAGGGCCACAGCAAGTGTGTTTGCTGTCTGGTTGCCTTGACAACTTTTCCAGATCTCATTCCAGTTTTACTATTAACCAAAGACAAACAACTTAGAAGCCAAGCAGCAGAAATGACACAACTTCCGGGTAGGCCCTGGGAGGCCGTGAAACACCTGAGCAATCAGCAATGGCAGTATGATGTCATTCAGAGAAATGCTTGCTCATGGGCAAAGGTAATCACATGACCTGGCTTGTGTGCCCCAGTCATATGAGGGGAGGTGCTCTCCACTGAGCCAGGTTCCTCCCAGAGAGCCAAACACAGACAGGACTGTGTGATGAAATCCTTCACTCATGAGATGGGACCTTTCCCCTCCCCAAAGTTATTGCTTTACAGAACAGGGCCTGGGATCAGAATCAGGCCTCCAGGAGGTGGGCCTCCCTTTGCTTCGGCTGCCACTACCTAGCTGTGTGGTTTTAGACAAGTTGTCCAAATTCTCTGAGCCTCAGAAATTTATAAACAGTTTACAAATATAAATTTATAACAAGTCTACTGATTTATAAATAGAGATGGAAATTTCCGTCTCCCAGGGTTGTTGAGAAAATGACATGGCAGTTTTGAAAGAGATAGTGAAGCGCCTGTATGTGCAACAGTTCCCTTTGTCCTGAGATGGGCTGAAGCTTCTGTGTCCAGTCTCAACCCCAGAGCAGCAGTAAGACACCGGACATAGTGGCTCACACCTTTAATCCCAGCACTGGGAGGCAGAGGCAGGCGGATCTCTGTGAGTTCAAGGCCAGCCTGGTCTACAGAGTGAGCTCCAGGACAGCCAGGGCACATAGTGAGATGCCTGTCTCAAAAACCCAAACCAAACCAAGAAACAAAAAAGAGGTTGTGAGGTGAGAGCTCTTCAAGGAAGACTCACAAAAGGCCAGGAAATCTTAACATAGACACCTGAAGGTGAGGGAAAACCTAGAAAAACAAAGTAAAAACAAACACAAAACCAAGATGGCGCCAAGGACGTAGGTGTGGGGAGAAGAGATGATGCCAGAGAAACACCACAAGAAGGCAGAGATGGGATGGCACGCTTGGAAACACCTCCCCTCCGGAGCTTAACTGTAGAAAGCACTGTTATTGCTATTGTTGTTATTAGAATGTGTAGACCAGGCTGGCCTCAGACTCACTGTGTATCAAATTCACAGGAATTCTCTGACTCTAGAATGCTGCAATAAAAAAAAGGCTTGTACTACCACACCTGGCATAAATTTAAAAAGTAAATTTTCAGGTGTCTAGGAACTCCCATGTGACACTTCCAATAGATCAGCTGGAGCTTAGTTTTTCTTCTTTAATTTAAAAAATCATGTGTGTGCATGTATGTACACATGTATGTATGTGTGCGCGCGCACACACACATGAAAGCAGGAGGACAACTTGTAAAAATTACATCTCTCTTTCCTCCACGTGAGTCCCATAGCTTGAACTCAAGTCACCGGGCCTAGCAGCAAGCACCTTTCACAGCTGAGCCATTTTGCTAGCTCTCAGCTGTGTTTGCAGTATCAGTGAGGGCAGGGTCTGCAGTTCTGCACCTGACCAGACAGCACTGGGTCCAGGTCCCTGCATTTCACACTTTAACTGCCCTAGGCGTCACCTGAGGTCAAGGACGGCTCCATTTTACTTGGAAACAGAAAAGACTCTGCCCAGCCTCTTCCCCATCACCCACTTTGTCTGTATTGGGACTCACCACTGTCGTAACACCATTGTCTACCAAAACAATAATCAAATCAGTGGCGTTAGTGCAGCAGGGAGGGAGTTATATGCTGGTTTTGTTTGTTTTGTATTTTGAGACAGGGTCTGGTGATCTGGTCCGAGCTCGATAAGGCCTTAAACTCCCCACGTAGTTTAGACTAGCCCTGAATTCACAGCCTCCTCCGGCTCACGTCCTGAGTGCTGGCGATACAGGTACGAGTCACCACAGCAGCTATGCTGTGTCAGGACCCGGAGTCTCCTTGCATACCACCTCATAAGGCGGGATCAGTCGGATCAGTTTTCAGATGGGGACCATCCAGGAGCGGCCAACCTTTGACCCTGTCATGTGACGTCATCTACAAGGTTTACACGCAGAACTACACAGTTAAGTCATAGAAAGGATAGCAAAAGTCCGTGGTTTGCTGTTGGGCCACATTCGTGACTGTCCTCAGTCACACCAGGCCACAGACAGGGCTCAACTAGAATGAGGGGGAGAGGCATCCGACCCTTAGTCCCTCTGCATGCAGTCCCAGTTTCTACCCACAGGGGGCGCTCAGCCACAGCTGCTGCCAGGCCAACACCCTACCCCCTCGACCCACTCTCGGACATTCCTGTGGGCTGAGGACACATGGTCCTTCCTCACTGATGGGCCGTTGGGTAAGGACACCCAGAGCTTTGCTGCAGACCACCAGCCCTGGGCAGGGATGTCCCCAGGACTCAGAGCAGCAGCCTGTTCCGCACACATCTGCCTCCATCCACCTGAGCTTCCCAGATGGCCGGCATCCTCAGAGATCACCTAAGGCCCCCTTTGCTGCCCCATCCTCTGGTGCCCTTCCTTGCCCTGCATCTGGGGTATCCAATAAAAAGGCTCTTCGCTCTGAAAATGTCCACTTCCATTTTTCACTGAACATGTGATTTTTTTAAATTATAAAACAGATTAGGTTATTTTCAGAATGAAGCCTTAAGTAAGTGCTCCCTGTTTAAAATTCCCACCTGAGCAATCGGAGACTGTTCTCTGAGGAGACCTGGACCGGCGGTGTTCTCGGCAGTGTTCTGAGAACACCGAGAGCTTCCCAGAGCTCCCCTTCCTCTGTGTGTTATCTCAACTGCGCTAGAGCCCCACCGTCCCACCTGGAGCACACTCACCCCCATAACCACCCATCCTTTTCTTTGTTAGGCGCCCCACTGTTTACTTTAGGGAGCAATGTTCCGGCTAAGAACCTATATTTTTAAGACTCACTTGTGGGGTCAGAGATGAAAGCCGATGTCGCTCAGCTGACAGCACCCTTTCTTCCTCTACTGCCCCCCTTTCCAGTCTGGAATGAGAGTACAATGTTTGGAGTCATGGTGGCCATGTGATGACCATATAGCAACCCTGAAAACAGAAGGCATACCACATCCTAACTATGGTAGAACGGAAGGAGCCTGGGGAACTAAACACAGGGTAGGGAACCACCACACCAGCCCTGGCCCATCCACGTCAGGTTTTCTGTAATATAGGAGATGAAGAAATGAGATATTTAATGCAGTCATAGGGTAAGTGTCTCCTAAATGTGGTGAAGCTTGCTCCCTAGAATGGCACCATTGGAAGGGGGCCTTTTAGAGGCAGGGCCTGCTGTCTTCCAGTTGCTGGAGGCATGTCTTTATTGAGGATACTGGGAACTCAAGCTCCTTTCTCCTCTCCTTTCTTTCCGGTTCCAGGCAAGAACTGAAAGGCCTACCAGCTGATTCCACCACCCTGTGTCCCTGGTCATGGCCCAAAGCAATGGGGCCAACCAGCCATAGACAGGAGCCTCTGTGAACATGGGCAGGAATAAGTTTGAATGACAACACAAACATTATCACAATACACATAACAGTGGAGACAAAATAAGTCACACTGCTGATAGGGAAGCAGTGCCAGCCTCTCTCTGTAGGCTCTACCAACGGCAGACCGAGATTACTTCAAAAATCCCATCTTTACTGAACTGTTTTTCTTTCATTCCCTAAGCAACATATTCAGCAACTATCTGTGCAGCAGCTGCACTGTGTTAGGCATTCTAAGTGTGCTGGAGAGGCTATGAGGAACGGATACATAAGTTATATTCAAGTGCCAAACCATCTCAGATAAGGGACTTGGAGTCTCTTGGAACGTTAGCGTGCTCAATGGGTCCTGGTGACAGCCATGTCTCCTGGAGACAGCGGGGATAACTGTATGTGAATGAATGAATGAGCATACGAATGAATGAATGAACAGCGAGTGAGAAGGGACAGATGTTCCTGTCTATAGAGAGTCAGCATGGTGGAAACAGATACCCACTTGACAAGCACAGAGACTGTTATTTTAAGTAAGAGGCACCAATGGAAACAAACATCCGTGGGAGGAAATATGATAAGAAACAGGATGCTTGCATAATGTCAGTGTCTCCTCATGAGACGCTTAACACGGCAAGGGGGCGGTGGTGACTTTACGGTGGAAAGCCTGGCAGACAGCACCTGACCCAGGTGACCAGAGTTGTTATCACAGCAGTAGTCTAACACATGGACCTCATGGGCCATCCGCCATGAGACTCTGGAAGGATCAGCATCCGCTATGATGTTCCAGTCAAGTGTCCAGCATGATCAGATACCAGCCAAAGCCAAATGTAAGGGCGTTCTACACATGAGCAACCCAGGAAGCACCTTTCAGAAGAACGAAGGTCTCTGAAGAGCCAGCTGTGGGGCCATCTCGCACCACAGACCTGGGCATCAGGGGCAGTCTGGCAGAGCTGCAGTGATGTCAGTAGCTCGTGCTAGTTTCCTGGTATTGGTGACTGTCTTCACGTTCGGTGTTGGGGAAGATGATGAAGAGTGTCTGGGAACTGTTTGCACCGTCCACGCAGCATTCGCCTAGCTCCGTGTCCTGCTCAGGGTTACTATTGCTGAGATGAAAACCACGGCAAGGGCAACTTTGAGAGGAAAGGGTTTATTAGCTTTATGTTCATCCCTGAAGGAAGTCAGGACAAGAACTCAACAAGTGCAGGAACCTGGGGGCAGGATGTAGAGGCCATGGAGGGGAGCTGCTTACTGGCTTGTTTCCCATGGCTTGCTCAGCCTGCTTCCTTATAGAACCCAGGACCAGCAGGCCAGGGATGGCCCTCCCCCATCAGTCACTAATAAGAAAGTGCCCTATGGGTTTGCCTATACTTGGTCCTACGGAGGCACACTCTCAGCTGAGGCTCCCTCCTCTCCGGTGACTTGAGCTTGTGTTGACAAACAACTAATCAGCACGGTCTGAAATCAAAGCCCAGCCGCTTCCCAGAGTACGTCCTGTGTCGGCCTGCAGGGCTGCCGTGTCTGGGCCTCCTCTCATGAACCCAGCTGCATGGAGGCTGACCCTGTCTCTGTCTTCAAAGCACTCTGCAGCCCACTTCACTTCTCACTATAGTAAGAGATTGTTGGTTACTGGGTTGGTCACCCAAATCCCAGAAGTCACCACCACAGCCTCTCTTCTCGTCTCATTCTATGGCAGGCCCACTGGCAAGTCTTGTGAGCTTCGTCGTGTCTTCTCTTGCCATGACAGGACACCAGAGTCTGGGCATTTCATAAGGAAGAGAGGTTCCTTTAGCTCACAGCTCTGAAGGCTGGAAAGCTCACCGTTGGCCCTGCTCCATCTTCTGAGGACCCTTTAAGAGGTGGGACCCAATGTGGAGGTCATGTGGTTACTATGGGCATTGGGCATTAGTGTCCCAGCCCTTCTGAGCTCTCTGCTTCCCAGCTGCCATGAGGTGAGCAGCTTAGCTTCAACATACACTACCCATGATGCTCTGCCTCATCACAGGCCCAAGGGCGATGGGGCCAAGTCTCTGAAACTGTGAACCCAAATAAGCCCTTCCTTCTTGTAGGTAGAAAAAGCTGACAAACACATGAACCCATGGACGGGACAACCTACTAAGGACCAAGCTTTCACGACACTGCACCACATGGCTATTGTGACATGAGGCTTTGGTGGGGACAATCGAACCAGAGCAGGGGTCTTATAGACTTTGTTACCAACCAGGCCACTTCCCAGCACTCCTCTGCCAGTGCTCTTGGCAAACCATCATTTCTAAGTGCGTATGACCCTTGCCCTCCCGAATGTTTTCATCTTCTCAGCTCTCAAGGCCTTTCGCTGGGGCAGCCTGAGGAGAACCCCAAAGGGGGCGTTAGTCCCATGTCATTGGCACAGGCATGGCCCAGCATGGCCCACGGCCGTTGCTGGTGCCCGAGCCTCTGAGTCCCAACTGCCCTCCTGAGAGCCCAATTGGCCACGACCTGCCCAATGCCTTCCACTCTCATTGGCACCTCTGTCTGATGGAAGAAAGGGAACAGGAAGGTTCTGCAGGGCCATTTCCAGGGAACTTGCTCTGGCCTAACCCTGAGTGACCACAGACTCATGCAGCCACCCCCAGAGAAGCTGAGCCACCGCTCACGCCTCTTACTTCCTGATTTGATACTAAGTACAGACCGAGCTTCCTACAGACGCACACACCAAGAAACCAACAAGGCTAAAAATACCCATTCCTCACACCTAATGCTTTCTTCTAAATTTACAGCTCATGAAACTAGAAATTCGGTCAGAATATGGCAACAAGGAGACTAAAAGATGGAACTTATCTGAGACACCAGGAGTCCAGCATCAGGAGCCACGCTGTCTGAGATGCCTCTCCTGCTGGGCCCGGCCACTACTCAAAGGAACAGCTAAACTTGATGAATTGAAGCATGTCTCCCCCAGCTATTGCCTGGCATCCAGTCTGATACATGATGAGAAAAACCTGCTCCCCAAAACGTCAATCCAGGCACGTCTGAACCATTAATTTCTGCTTATTCCTTCACTTAAAGATAATCACTAGGCATCCACCAGGTGCCAGATGAAAACTTGGCCCCCAGGAGCTTGTGTTCTGTCAGAAAGACAATAAAGTAAAAGGTATACAGCATGGTTGACTGGAGTTAAGTGTTACCAACAAAAAGAGGAAAAAATTGGGTGGGGATGTAGAGAAAATCCTCCTGAGTAAACCCACAGGCGAAACTGCACCATGCAGACACCAAGAAGACATGTTCTAAGCAGAGAGGAGGCTGCCCAGGCTGGGAAGTAGGCGTGGATCTGGAGTTCTTTAGGCCCCTGTGGCTGGTGGCAGTGAGACACCCTGTTTGGGGAGCCACACAGGGCACTGCGAGGATGCCAACTCTTACTGTGAACTGAACTGAGACATGAGACCATCGGAGACTGTGAGTTGAGTTTTGACTTCCCAGAAGGTCAGGCTGCCGAGGTAGTTCCTCAGATTACAGAAACACAGGAAGAAGAAGGGATGCATTAAAGGTACCACAAAGCAGGTGAGGGCTAGCTGTGGCTCACAGCAGAACGGCGGGAGGGGAAATGTCCAGAGCTTCAGAGAAACAGAAGTCAACTGTGGCTCTGCCATCACTCACTGTAGGAGGAGAAAAGATGGAGGATTGGTTTTCGACCTATGAGGATGGTGATCCTCTCAGACATCCCTACAAGGAGCCAGTAGGTAGCAGACAGCAAGTGAGCTCAGCAGGGGTCTGGGCTGCAGTGGCCATGTAGCTCTTGCTGACTCGAAGATAGATTTGGTGTATTCACCAAGATGGTGGCGGAGAGGACACAGCTGCACTCCGACAGCAGAGGAACAAGGCCAGCCAGGAAGCTGCCCTCTGACTGTGACTGCGTGGCAAAGCTCCACGCGTAGATTTGCAGCTCCCATGCTAATATGCAACATTCTACTTTACAGCCCTGGAATTGTGACACAGGGCAATGGGGCCAAGGAGAATTACAAGAATCCAGAAGGGCAGAGGCTACTGAGGAGAGCTGGAATCCTGTGACGTTTTGAACAAAGAGGGAGAGCTCACGCCCATGAAGACAGCAGAGATGACATTTAGAATGAGGAAACAGCTTGCACAAGGGCTTGGAGATGAAATTCCAAGGAGGAGGAAGCTGAAGGGCAGAGGGTAGGAGACAGCAAGCCATTCTTTCTGCTGGCTCCATAAAGGGGTGATGTAGATGCAAAGCTTGGAAGCAGACCATGGAAGACACTTTACCAGAGCGAACCCACAGTTTTGAGGATCTCCTTTGGGATGGCCTTGCATTTGGGGAGCAGCAGGACCTAGGGCTTCTTACTTGGGCTTGGCACTCCCAAGATTCCCACGATTTGTCTTCGGGATCATGTCAGTAGCCCCAGTGTATGAATGGACTTAAAGTCACTTGTTCACGGCAAGCTTTAAGAACAGGGTGAGGCTGGTGCAGGGGCCTGGAAATGGAAGAATGCAAGCGGAAGAGCAGGTTGATGAAAGGAGTCAAGGGCACCATGATGGAAGAGTGGGGCCGGAAGAGAGGAGCAAAGACAGGGTTGGGGTCCAGAGCTTGAGGAGGGGGTGGAAGAGTTACCAGGAAAGGAAAGTTACCTCTGCAATCAGGATGGCACCCCTCAGCTATACCAGTCTCCCCAAAGCCAACCCAGGCCCCAGTGTAAGGCACTTTGAAACTGCTGTGAGCAGAACAGACACACATACATGGCGTTTAGCCACAGGGCCAGGTTAGCGACAACAATAAGGGCTCTGGGCTGTCTCTGGGCCCAGCCAGGCCCACACCCCAACTGTTTCCACATATCTGGGCCCCAAAGGGAGCTGGTGGTGTTGGTCCACAGCACACTTCTCACTCCAAAGGGAACAAATTCTGAGCCCAGTATGATGGCCAGAGCCTGGAAACATGGATTCAGAGGTCCCAAATGACCTGTTCTACTGTGGACATGATTACATGAACATGTTTTGTTTGCATTGGGGGGACAGGATCTCATGTAGCCCAAGCTGTCTTTGAACTCGGTATAGACCTGAGGATAACTCTAAACTCCTCCTCTCTCTACCTTTCATGTGTTGGGCATGCACACAGGAGGGTTTTGTGTGGGTTTCATGCATGCTAGGGGAACACTTCACCCACTGAGCCCTATCCCCAGCCCTACATGGACTGTTATAGCCATGGATCAAAGGTTGTCATAAATCATTATTACCAAGTACACTGATGGGGACAACAGGTAGGAAGGATTCAGCAAAGGAGGGAGTATCCGGTGGGGGGGACACGTTCCATTGAGGTTTCAGTGGGCTTGGTGGAAGCTGGTGTTCTGCTGACACATCCCAAAGGTTTGTGTTACGAGAAGGATGTTAGTCGGATTCGGTGGCTGACAAAGGACTACTGAGAAGCTCAGACAGCCCCAATGACTCTGACTCTGGAGCTGAGACATTTCAACTCTCTGCAATCAGGATGTTTAACCAGTGAGTCTGCAGAATTTTTATGGACATAGCATTCTAGGGGCCAGAGGGACAAAATTCTCAGCTGAAAGTAACTTATCTCTTAAAAGCCCTGAAGAAGGACACTTAAAAGAAACCTGAGATAGTTTGAAAAGGAATTCTAGACACAAAAAATACAGAGTTTAACACAGTTTCCTTGCTGTTTGCTGGCAGCGTACCACAGCTCCTTTAAGAGAGGTTTCCCTGATTCAGCTGTAGCAGAAAAAAAGCTGCAGGGTTTTAAAAGCGGCTTCCTGAGCCCTGCTGCTAGTGCAAATTCCGGCTATGGAGCATTTTAATGGCATTTGTGGGCCCAGGTGTTTGTGTGCCCACTCCGGGGTTGGGAGGAAAGTATAGACAGTCATAGATTAAGGGGAGTAAAAAAAGTAAGACACATAAAGATTGACCATAGAACAAGAGTCTGGATTATGTATATTATTGTGTTATCTTTGAATTTTTTGACTGTGAATGAGCTAACTACAGAGAGACATTTCATTGTATGGACTGCTAAGTTAAAGCACCATGTATATTATAAAGGTATCTTGACTTCAGAATTTGGGCCTAAGGATATGGTGCTTTGGAAAAGAGGTTCTTCTTTTGTTTTCACAGAAGATTAGAACCCATTGATTGCTTCTAGACCAATATGTTTTCATGGAACAAAACCCCCTGAAAGGTTGCTGTGAACACCCTAAAAAAATTACTTCACCCAACTGCTGACTGAGATGAACCTAGCACACCTGATTAACAGTGACCCCAAACAGCAGAAAGCAATATGAACAAATATATGCCCATATCCCCAAATATTGTCTGTAAATGTTTGTTTACATTTAAAGGGGAATATGATATAGATATGAATAATTTGCATTGGTATGGATCTTGGTTTATTGATACAAATTTGAGGACAATTTTGTTATATGTATATGTATTTCTGATCTTGATTAAGGTATTGTGTTTGTTTAGCTCATTTAAAATGTAATGTATAATTAAGAAGCTTGTAGTTATATTAGTTAGATTTTCTAGATGTATAGAGATATATTTCAGTTAGGTATTCTTCAAATCTTTCAGAGACCTTCAGAATATGGCATTTTAAATGTTTAATAACTTGGGACTTATCATGACAATGAGACACATCTGCTCCTAGCAGCACCACTTACTTTGAGAGGAAGATGGGCATCCGAGAGGCTCCTTAGCCATTTGGGCAAGAAACTGCTCTTGTCTGGCTGGATTGCTTCATAATATGCTGTAAAAACTGAACATGCAGAACCCACAGAGAAATGACTGCTAAACTTGCCTAAACGTGAGACAATCCTTCAGGGTTCCTGCTTCATGAAAGAGTCCGTGAGACATTCTGCAGGACACACACACACAAATGTGACGGACAAACTGCCAGTATAGGTGGAACTGTCTTTGACATTTCCTGCTTCATGGAAAAGTCTGCTGGATACTATGGGCCTGTGGGCTGAAGATGGATGCCCCAACGTTACAGAGAAACTTTGGGTGACTGTCCAGGTAGCGAAATGTCTCTGTCAATTCTAGAGTTTTGAAAATTGCTTACAATGTATTTCCTGTTTACTCATGTAATATTATATCCTTCTGGAGTCTTTGTTGGAGTTGAAGAATAGATAGTCATAATATAGTTTTCCTTAGTTATGATAAAATATAAAGTAGATATTGTAACTGTAATTCTTTCTTGATAACTGTTTTGTTATATGTAATTTTACTATGTTAAAGTTAAAGCCTTCCTTTTTGTTTAAACAGAAAAGGGGAAATGGTGTGGGAGATCCTTCTGTTTGTGTGTTGCTTTTCTTGGTTAATGAATAAAGAAACTGCCTTGGCCTGTTAATAGGGCAGAACTTAGGTAGGCGGGGAAGAAGGAACTGAATTCTGGGAGGAAGAAGGGCTGAGTCAGAGCAAGATGCCATGGAGCCACTGCAGCCAGAGATAGACGTGCCAAAACTTTGATGGTAGGCCACAACCTTGTGGTGATGCACAGATTAATGGAGATGTGTTAAATTAAGATGTAAGAGTTAGCTATTAAGAAGTTAGAGCTAATGGACCAAGCAGTAATTTAATTGATACTGTTTTGTGTGATTTATTTTGGGTATAAGCTAGATAGGCAGCTGGGAACTGGGCAGCAGGACGAACAAGCAGCCTTCCTGTTACAGAGCCCTGGGAGCTTCCTTTCTTTCATGAATTCTGTACCTTTTGGTCATGCCAGCATCATCATCTTCGTGATTCTGGGTCTCTCTACACAGCCCTGATTATGCTAGAACTAAGTACACCAGGCTGGCCTTGAACTCACAGAAATTTGTCTGTCTCTAACTACCTAGTGCCAGGATTAAAGGTGTGTGCTATACCAAGTCTGATTACATTGTTGTTCCTAACCAAAATCACAACGGGAACAGGTGGTCATTGTGGACAATTGGAAACATGTAGAAAAGACAAAGTTAAGTTTAGTTTAAGTCTCATCTCCAGAACTGTGGCTAGCATCTAGAGACGTCTCCCATTCAGTCCACTTGATAAACACTTAGGCACTCATTTAGACCAGAAGCTCCACACTGGGCCCCACAGAGGCCAGCTGGTGGGGTGCAGAATCATAGTGGGCTTCTCAGAGCCCAGGCCTGTGGGAGGTCAGGACAGGACCTCTCTGCCTTACTCCAGCCCTCAGCTTGGCCTGAGGATTCTGCACGCCGATAGCCATGCCCAGGCTGCTCCTGGGCCCCATGCATGGGGCAGCTTGTTGTTTGGGGCGATTGTGTTGGAAGAAAAACCTGGAGGCATGTTTGGGAATGAATTAGGCCTTTGTGTGAAAAGTCACTCTGCTATGACCCAGCTTCTGGTAACCCGCCCTAAAAGCCAAGTAATAACCGAAATATGGAAGGAGGGGCAGGAACCCGCAGAACATCTCCAGCTTAGCAACGCTGGAACTTACTGACCACACAGGGTGGCATTTAATCCGGCTCTCTGCCCTGCTTCTTCCCCTCTTTGTCAGGCTGTCTTATTCCTTCCAAACCTAGCACAGTGGAATACGTTCTGACTCCACACTGAATTTCTCACAAATCTTAATAGTCACAATGCCTATGATTTATTGGATACCTATTCTGTGCCAGCCCCTGAACAGAAATTATATTTAATCCTCATATTGTTTGGGTAAGACAGATAAAACTATTGCTCAGCCAGTTCAGTGACTCAGTCAGGATCTGTTATCACTGAACATAGACATTAAACCCAGAAATTTAGTTCCAGATACTTTAGCAAAAAATTGTTTTTGTTTCATTCATGCACATGTATGTATACATGTGTGTATGTGGTTTTTTATTATTTTGAGACAAGGTCTCATGTATCCCAGGCTGGCCTTAAACTCACTATGTAGTCTGGGATGATGATGTACTTACTTCTGATCTTCCTGCCTTCCCCTCTGGAATGCTGGGACTGAAGGTGTGCACCACCAAGCTGGGTATATGAGGTGTTAGGTGTCAATCAAAGCCAGGGTGTCTCATCACTTCCCACTTGGAAACAATATCCTCTCCAGCTGTAGTCAGTAGCTGCTCCCTTAGCCCCCTGTATCCTACCCAGTGCTAGCATATAAACCTTCTTCATCTTTTCCGCTGACTGGCTTTGTAGCTTCAGTTTTGGTGGGTACAATGGGGTTTGGGGAGACCTATCACTCTTGTATAATGGAACCGGGGCTGAAGATGGAGATCATCGTTTCCCTTGACTGTAGCTCACAGGGCTCCTCTGTGCATTACTTACGTTTTCCTGAGCTGGGGGCCTGGTTGGCATCTTGTGCTTGATGCTAGCTGTTGGCTGGGACGCCCCTCATGTTCTGATAGCATATCTAAGGGGTGCTTTCAGAACATGGCAGAAGTTAAATGCAGCATCACTTCTAACTAATGTGATCAGCTTCCATGAGTCCTTTGGTCAGGATAGCTTATCAAAGCAACACAAATGTGACCAGTATGAGCAGAACTTGCTCTTTACCAGGGAGCCCTCTCCAGCCCCATCATGCACGTCTCTAGTTTACAGCCTCTGTCAGATTTTCAGAGGTCTTCCCTCCCAAAATTTGGTTAAGTATCACACCTCTAGGGTGCGACCTCTTCCAATGTGCGTGCTTCTAATACAGTTTGGGTTCAGAAGTAACATCATGATACAATTATGATTAGAATAAGGAGACACTAGGATGTGAGAAAAATCCGGACAGTTTCTTCTAAGAGGGGAGTGAGTGTCATAGAAACTGGTACTATATACTCCATGGCTGTTGCTCGGTGCTTCCTTTGTGACTTCTAGCTTTCACCTGGTCCATTTTGTGATGTGGGATTCCCCTCCGTATGCTGTGAATATGTTTATTACCATTGGTTAATAAAGAATCTGCTTTGACCTATTGTAGGGCAGAATATAGCTAGGTGGGAAAACCAAACTGAATGCAGGGAGAAAGAAGGTAGAAGCTGACAAAGGAGAAAGACCCCAGAATCTTACCAGTAAGCCACAGCCTCGAAATGGGTTAATTTAAAATATAAGAGCTAGCTAGAAATATGCCTGATCCAACAGCCAAACAGTGTTGTAATGAATATAGTTTTGTGTGATTATCTGGGACTGGGCGGTCAGGAAATGAAAACACAGTCTCCATTTACAATCTTGGGTCCATTTAAAGTACCAATCAGATCCCTAACACTCACACTGCCTGCCCACCACAGCAGGAGAGCCCAGCCTTGCGTGGAGAATAGCAGATATTTCTGAAGAGATGGCTACCTACTCCTTGAAGGTATTTCCCACACGGCTCCTCTCAGTGGCCGAGTCTATGACTAATTCTGAAGACTACATTTTTCCTCATGAAAATGGTGTTACACAATTTTAAGAGAAAAGAACAATCCCAGTCTCAGAAGAACTGATGCATTTAGAGCTATTTCTCTCTCTCTCTCTCTCTCTCTCTCTCTCTCTCTCTCTCTCTCTCTCTCTTTCTCTGTTTTCTACTAAGCTTTGANCTCTCTCTCTCTCTCTCTCTCTCTCTCTCTCTCTCTCTCTCTCTCTCTCTCTCTCTCTTTCTCTCTTGTCATCTTCTGACTCAAAGGCAGAACAGGAAATCTCTCCCAGGCTCTGAAATATCTGCTGGCTGACCCATCCTGGGGAGGGCAAGCTCTAGCCTCCTGGGACACAAGGTAGCAAACAAAAAGGTAATTCTAGACCCACATGTTTAGTGTGAAATTTAAGAAAATTCTTTCTCCCTAGCTGGTCACAGCTTTCCCTCCTGCTGTCCCCACCTGTGTTAGGTCTCAGGTCTGCAATGAGGGAGGAAATCAGACCCAGGACAGCTTGTTGGGGGGCATCAGCCTGACGGCTGTCCCTCATGCTCCTCCCACAGGGATAAGTCTGATGAATTTCTTCCTCATAGCCCACTTATCATGGAACTGTCCCAACAGTTCAGCTGAAGGGACAGAGGCATTTCCAGTTCTTAGTGTTTCCTGCAGAGTTCTGGAGAACAAGGAGGGCCGCTGGTCACATGACCATAGCTGTTTGGAGTTGGCAGCTCATTAGCATTTTACAGAGGTGGGTGTGGAGAGTTCACACTAAGAGGATCTCTGTCTGCCTCAGTGTTGGGGGCTGCGGGCCCCTGACCCCTTGACTTTCTTTCCCTGCCTTGGACCCTTTGCCTGCTGGAATGAAACAACCTGTTTTCCTGTGCCTGCAGCCGCTCTGAGCATGAGGCCTCATGAGTTCCTAATGGCGGGCGAGTGAATTCTGGTGGGTTTTACAGCTGAAAATCCCAAGAGCTGGGGCGTGGCTATTGGTTAAGGATCCCTATATAGGCTTTCCTGGAGTACAATAAAGTTGGCATTCTTGTTTCAAGGATGACCTGTGTCCCCGTGTCTCTGTCTGTGTGCATGTGTTTTTAAATCTCCAGCCTAGTTCCCGGCTCGCATACCCTCTCATCGTGCAGGCCCTACACCTCAGGCCCTGCTGGGACAGATCCTGGCTTCTCAGCCCTCACTGGCAGCACTGGAGAGGGATGGGGCAGGGTTTGGTAGCCGGGAGTTAGGATTGAAATCCTGGCTTTGAGCGATGTCAGACAGATTCTTTAATCCCTTTAGGCTCTCTCTCGCTGTAATCTGGGCCTTATGAGGCTTTGAGCAGAGGGCCAGTGCGCAGCAAGTGCCCCAGAACACGGTGTTGGCCTTCTCAACTCCAGCAGTGCCACTCACCTTTCTGGCTTACTGCCTGCCTTTCCCGTTCTCTCCTTTGTGACCAACCCTCTTGCTGCTTCTCTTGAAGGGTGGGCACCAGTTGATTCGTGGCTAGCACATGAGCCAGGGACTCGTGTTCTACTTGACAGGAGAGAAGCTGAGGCAAACTGTGGCAATTTCCCCAAGGCTCAAGCTATGGCATTACCAGGCTTTGAGTGTGGGTGGGTCAGATCCTAAATTCAGTCTCCAACAACTCTTAAGTTCATGGTCCTAGACCAGCCGTCACCAAGGGAGATCTGGATGTGGCCAAGTATTAAAGTCACCAAATTTTTCCCAAGCAGTTTACTCCCTGGACTCTGAACAGCTGCCAAAGGGATAGCATAGGAAGGCAGAAAAGGGCACAGTGAGGTCTTGAGGTGTTTCTGATTGCCCTTGCTATATAACAGGCTCCACACAGGTCTTGAAGCTATAAGATGACGTCCAATATGCAAACTTCTGCACTAACCTGCCCTTCCCACCCATGAACACCCTCTAAGCACAGGGGCCCTGCCTTGTTTTCTTGAATCCCCTTCAGCCGCAGCAGTTCCTGCCCCTCAATGACATCTGATTAACTGGTTGACGCACAAACATTCAGGTCAGAAGACAAAGGCCTCAGTGAACACAACAGGAGTGTGCTGGGCTGCTGAAGCATGAGAGAAACCAGGAACTGGTCCAAGAAGCCTCCCCTGGAGAGATGGAGTGGGCTGGAGTTGGCTGATGAGAACAAACGGGTGGTACAGGTTTGATCCAGGGGAGGGCTTCCATCAGCCAGAAAGGAACTGTTGTAAACAGAGGAGCTAGAAATTGTGGGTGTTCAGCGTGTCTCCCCCAAATCCCATCATATCTGACCAGATGTAGCATCTCTTAGATGTCAGAACAGCAAGAAAAGTCTGGCCTCACCAAGAAGGGTCATGAAGAACAAGATGATTAAAAGGATGGAAATGAGACTGACGTGGGAACAAGGGCTGAGGCAACTGAAGTGTTAGCTAGAAGAGAAAGGAAGAAAGGGGAGCCAAGTCAGCCAACTCTTCCTGCAGTGTAACAAGATGGCAGCCCCATCCCTTCTTCCTCTGACCCTGGGCTTGCTCTCCATCTTTGTCTTCTCTTTTGTGACCTTCTCACTTTTCACTTCATTTTTAGTCATGATTAAGCACCTACTGTATGTCATACGCTTTGCCAAGCTCTAGAGACCATAGAGTCAATCAGAAGAGAAGGTCTATACCCAGCTACCTGCACTCCAAAACCACAGAACTGTGGGTCCTCTGAGACACATCAGAGGTAGAAAGGGTGGAGTCGTCCACAGTCACCCAGCTTGGTCACTGACAGTGAACTGGCAAACCAGGGAAAACACATCCAGACAAGAATGATAACCCAGCAAAGGCCCAGGATGCAAAATGAAAAGTGGTCAGGCAATGATGGGCAGGTGGGCTTTGCTGAAACAAAATGCAGAAAGCTGTGCAATGCAATGTGGGCAGGGCCAAGCAGCGCCCAGATCCCGGGATATGGAACACGGGCATCACTAGACCCCAGCCCTCCCTGTGTTCAGGCGACAAGTGATGAGCACCAATCAGCTGGCAGAGTGCTTGCCCAGCATGGACCGAGCCCTGGGCTCTCAATCCCGAGCACTGCAATAAAACTAGGCATGATGACACCTGCCTATAATCCCCACTTGAGAGGTGGAGGCCGGAGGATGAGGAATTCAAGATTATCTTCAACTATATGAGTTCAAGGCCAGCCTGAGCCACAGGAAAACCTGCCTCAAACAAAGAAAATACCACCATCAACAACAACAAATAACAAATTCGGAGTATGTCTCAGTCAAAGAAACTGGGTGACTGAAAAAAGACAAGAGATTCTTGAAGGTGATTCTGCTCCAGGGTAATAAGGCAATGGTTGAAAGGACTGTTCTTGTTCTAACTGAGGGTGAGGTGCGGCTCCTTGCCCCTCTGGCACAGGCCCAGGCTGCCAGGTCTGTCCTGGTCTGTCAGCCGACTGACCGCCCCACTGTACAGTGTAGACTGGAATATCTGGTTTTACAGTCAGGATTGGAGAGACAGAGGAGAAAATGCCCTGGCAGACAGGATGTTCCGGCAGGGGAGATGGAGTCCACCTGGGCAACAGCTCGTCTGCCATCAAGGTTTGGGAGTGAGGCGGGGCGATAGTGGCACACGCCTTTAATCTCAGCACTTGGGAGGAAGAGGCGGATCTCTGTGAGTTCAAGGCCAGCCTGGCCTACACAGTGATTTCCAGGACTGTTTCACAGAGTAACCCTGTCTCCAAACACAAAGATTTGGGGGTGACTCTAGGGGGATCTTTCTATACAGTAGTCCTTATCACATACATCTGGGATGTGAGAGTCAAACTTGAGACTCAGCTGGGGGCTGTGTGGGTACTGAGAAGTGTCCCTGAGGTCGGGTTCTTCTCCCCCTTTCTTTCTGATAGTAGTTTGTGACACACCCACTCTCATCACACAAGATCTGCCTTATGAGGGCCAAGCTTGTTGTCTATATTGATTAATGTCATATACCCAGTGCCTGGCACACAACATGTGTTCACTTAAAAAAGTGTTGAATGAGAACTGGAGAGACAGCTCCTAGGTCCTGGGCTCGGTTCTCAGCGCACAACTGTCTCTAATTCCTGTTCAAAGGGCTCTTATTACTTCCTCTGCCTTCTTTGGGCACCAGGCACATGTGGTGTTTACAATTACATACATGCAGGTAAACATTCATGTGCATAAAATAAGAGTAAACATTTTTAATGTGCTAAATGAAGACAAGCAAGATGGCTCAGCAGGTAAAAGAGCTTGCTGCCAAACCTGGTGACCTGAGTTCAATTTCTGGAACTCACACAATAAAAGAAGAGACCATGGATTTTGCAAGTTGTTCATTCTCTCTCTCTCTTTCTCTCTGTCTCTCTTTCATACACACATATACATGTTAATTTAAAGTGAATTTTAAAATAAGACTGACCCTGCTCTCCACCAAGGTTCAGGTGCTGGGCTCACAGGCTACCGCATTGGTCCCTCCTCCTCTGGACCAGCAAGAGGACAGATGTTCCCTGCTAAAACAGCAGCCTTGTTTTCATCATTCACATCAGTCATTCTGAGATAGCTTCATCCTCACACAAGTATTCCTGGAAAAAAAAAAATCCAGTATAAAGGAGGGGTCAAGGCAGTGTGATGCAACAGGCCAACCAATTAGCAGCCAAATGAAATTATAACCACTTGAGAGGCCATGGCTCGAGCAAAGGGCTCGCTGCCTCCAGGAACTGCTGCCCAGTGCTGTGACACACAGGCTCATCCTGGGGGAGTGCGGTGCAAGCTGAGGCCACACAGCTGGCAGGGCTTCAGTCACTGCCTGCTTGCCTGAGGAAGCCCATTCATCATAGCACTGGCCACCAGAGCCTGATTGCACAAGGGAGTAAGGACCCAGCCAGAGAGCAAATGCCAAAAGGTGCCCCTGGAAACAAATGCAAAAAAAGGGGCACCGTAGAAGCACAGGTCCAGGCCAAGCCAGAGTTACCAGGTAATTCTGTGTCAGCGGGGTGGGTGGACAATGAGGGGGATGGGGGTCTGTTACCCCCACAGCACTGGCCCATGGGGCTTTAATGTAAGCGTGGATTAGGTAGAGTAAAGCTGTCAGTCAGACTCCTGGGCAGGTCTTAGCTGAGCTACAAGCTGCCCGTTTCCAGGATGCTGTGTCCCGGGAGCTCTTACTGTGTTTCTGAGCTGTGTGGCAGCAGTCATGTATGACAGGTATTATAAAAAGCCATGTGAGGGGTGTCACGATTGTACACACTATGAGTCCCAGCACATGGAGGGCAGAGGCGTGCTGTAGGAATTCCTACAGCTAGTAGGCTTGAAGTTACCCACCCACTTGGGTGTGGCCTCTTATGCTACATATGCCGAGGTAAAGTGTGCTTCAGGTCTCTCTTCTGGCCATGGGATTCGGTTGCTGTTTCCCGTTTAAGCAGAGGACCGTGATTTGTGATACCCCTAAATAAACAACCCTCTATTATGCTCAATTCTGAGTGGTGTGGGATTTCTTTTAAGCATCCATCTTCATCTGGTGCCCCATGTGGATCCGAATTCCACACCTACTGGGTGGACTGGCTTAAAGGCCTAGGCAGTCCACAGCCCAGAAAGTTTCCCACCCCTGCCTGCTTGTTTGCTTCTACCTAAGTGTTTTTTTTNTTTTTTTTTTTTTTTATATATAAAAACCCCACCACAGCAGAGCTAACTGCCTGTGGCGACTTGGAAATTTCCCAAGCTCATGCACTCCCCACCCCACGTTCCCTGCCTCATGGCGACTTACACAGCTTCTTGTTTGTGCTCCTTGCCCGTGAGTTCTGGGCTGCTTGCTCCACGTATGGAATTGATTTAATTGCTTTTAATTTGTCAGGCAAAGCACATTTCTCAGTATTTAACCAGCACCAAGGGGAAAAACCAAAGCGGCTCAGGACCTTTCATATCGCCACTGCCGCCACTCTGCAACCACAACACGACAACTGCTGAACAATGAAGATTATTACCCCTAAGATAATTTACTGGACCTCATACCAGGTAAATATTTTATTAATAAATCAATAAACTTGAAAGTAATATAATTGCAGACAATATTGCCATCAAGAATTTTAGGATAGCAGATAGAGTATCTCTCCAGGATGGCAATCTGCATGCTATCCAAACAATATCCAAAGATGGGATGTTATTTTTAAGGAAAAATTTCAGACCTTGGAATCACATGTGCAGAATGAGAACCAGAAGCTAAATGCCTCAATGAAATCACTGAGATATATACAGGCTAGGAGATTCCAGTTTTATAAAACACAGTAGTAAAAAGATTTGAAATGATTTTGGAAATTATTTGAGCTGATGAGCAGGGGATAAAGGTACAAGGACAAGATTAAACATAGCTGGGTAAGAGATAACTTACCCAGGGTTTTACTTCCTACCCTGTAATCTACTCTGACAAAGCATCAAGTTCTAAAGGTCCAAAAGGATCCAAAGAAGGTAGATGGATACCTATAGGAATGAATTATCTAAAAGAAATTAAACAAGGTGTTGTAATTTATGGCTTGTATTTCGCATTTGTTAGGGAGATGGTAAAGACATGGGCTTCTAGAATTAAAGTTACACCACTAACTGGCTTCAGTTAGTTTCAGCAATCCCCAATGATGGGCCTCAACTGATGTTTAAATGTTATTTCAGGGAAGATGCTAAAATTTTAGAACAACGGGGAAAAGCAAAAAAACTTGAGACTTCCCAAGATCAAATTCTTGGTAAGAGCACTTATGCTGACCCACAAGCTCAAGCTCTTTACAATGAACAAATCTTGTCCCTATGCCACAAAACAGCCTTAAATGCTTGGGACAGGATTCAGGAACTAGGAAAATAAACAGGGCCAGAGAGAACCCTTTAGTGACTTCTTACAAAGATTAACTAAGGCTGTACAAATAGGAGTAACAGACCCAGATGCTAGATGAGTACTTATTGAATCTCTGGGTTTTGAAAATGTCAGCTTAGTATGCAAAATATACTTGGGCCTTTAAATGTTAGATCAGCACCTATGGATGAATGGATCCTGCATACAATGAACATTGAGACATTTAACTATAATACTGAATCTTGGGCAAGAGAAGCAATTTCCAAAGGTATGAGGAGGCATCAAAATGCCAAATGTTTTAACTGTTGTAGAATAGGACATCTGAGAAGGGATTGTAGATAGGGAATTCCTAGGAATAATATCTGCTCTGGGAATGGCAAGAACAGGAAGACTCAGCCTTCAGGTATATATAGAAGGTGTGGCAAAGGTCGACATTGGACCAATGAATGCAGATCAATAAAAGACAGACAAGGCAACCCCATACCATTGGGAAACTCCTTGGGGGGGTCTCTCAAGAGGCCCTCAAGTCAAAAATGATCCAGTCATTCCCAGTCACTGTGGAAGACATGTCTCACAAGAAAAATTAAAAAATCCAGAGCCTTCTGTAAAAGACCATGCTGTTCTGGAGGACAGAATAAATATGGAGGATAAATCAAAAATTCCATCAGGAAATAGGAAATGCACATTCTGGCAGACTTCTATAAATGATCAAAGACCAAAGCTAAGGGTGTGTATAAATGGCACTGTAGTTGTGGGTTTGATAGACATGGGTACGGACGTGAGTATCATTACTCCAGAATCTTGGCATCCAAATTGGCCTCTTCAAAAGGCAGATGTTCAGTTCCTAGGAATTGGAACCATATCTCAAGAGAAACAAAGTACAAGATGGGCTGAATGCATAGGGCCAGAAGGACACAGAGGAGGGCTGAGGCTGTATGTGTCTAATATTGCAGTGAATTTATGGGGTCCTGACCTGCTGCAGCAAAGGAATACCAGGATTAACATTCCTGCAGTCCCAGAAACTCATAATTCTGGGAAGGATATTATAAGGTACTATACACAAAGGTCACCAGCCATTCAGACTGTACAAGAACATAAAACAACTAGCAAAACTTTAGAGGTACCAACAGCCCTACCTTTAAAATGGTTAACCCATATGGGTTAAATAGTGCCTTTAACAGAAGACAAACTGCAGGCTTTAGAACAGCTGGTACAGGAGAAATTGGATGCTCACCATATTGAAGAATCAACCAGCCCTTGAAATTCTCCTGTATTTGTTGTTAAAAAGAAATTTGGTAAATGGAGAATTGTGACAGATCTAAGAGCTGTCAACAAGGTAATTCAAGCTATGACCCCTCTACAATCTGCAATTCCTCTGCCTTCTCTATTACCAAAAGGATGGCCTCTTATAGTTATTGATTTAAAAGATTGTTTCTTCACTATACCTTTACAAGAAAAGGATAGAGAAAAATTGGCCTTTACGATGCCTACTTATAATAATTCTCAGCCTACTAGGAGATGCCAGTGGACTGTCCTTCCATAGGGAATGCTCAATATCCCTACCCTATGCCAATACTTCGTAAGTCAACCACTGGAAATAATATGTAAAAAATTTCCTAAATCTATAATTTACCATTACGTGGATGACATTAGCTATCTGATTCAAACATAAATACTTAAGAAAAAATGTTTGAAGAAGTAAAGAAAGTTTTGCCAAAATGGGGGTTACAAATTGCTCTTGAAAAAATACAGAGAGGAGATTGTCATTACCTAAGTGATAAAAATAGGTTTACAGAAAATTAGAACACAAAAGGCACAAATTAGGAGAGACCAATTGCAGACTCCTAATGACTTTCAAAGATTGTTAGGAGACATGTCCAGTCTACAACCAGCTGTTGGGATAACACCTGATCTAATCATTCATTAAAAAAAAAACCCTTAGACGATGACATAGACTTACATAGTCCCAGAGAATTAATAGCTGAAGTAAAAAAAGAATTGATTGTTGTTGAAGAAAAATTACTGGAGGCACATTTGGGTAGGGTGAATCCAAATCTTAATTGTATTCTAGTCATATTGCCTTCCAGAATTTCCCCTACAAGAATTTTATGCAAAGGGAAGATATTATCTTAGGATAGATCTTTTTACCACATAAACCAAGTAAAAATTAAAAATTTATGTGGAAACAGTCTCTGAATTAATTATAAAAGAAAAATTGAGACTTCATCAACTAGCAGGTATAGATGCAGCAGAGATTATAGCACCTTTTACTGCTGATGAAATTAAAAAATAATGGAAGACAATGAACCTTGGAAAAGAGCTTGTGCTAATTTTTAGGAGAGATTAATAGCAATTATCCCAAAAGTGATAGAATTAACCTTATAAAGAGAACTACTTGGATCCTTCCCTGCATTGTATAGGACACACCAATAACTGGAGCCTGTACATTCTATACTGATGCAAATAAATCAGGGAAGGCAGGTTACAAATCAGAAGATTTAAGTAAGGTGGAACAAAGCCCTTATAATTCTGTCCAAAAGGCAGAATTATATGCTATTCTCATGGTGCTAAGGGATTTTAAAAAACCTCTTAATATAGTTACTGATTCACAGTATGCAGAAAGAGTTATCTTACATATTGAAACTGCTGAATTTATATCAGATGATACAGAATTGACTTCATTATTCATGGAGGTTCAAGATATAATCAGGAAAAGGCTCTGTTTCATATACATAACACACATCTGATCCCATATGGGTCTGCCAGGTTCTCTAGCACAAGGTAATGCAAAAATTGATTGATTACTGATTGGAAGTGTGTTGAAGGCCTCAGAATTCCATAAGAAACATCATGTCAATAAAAGGTTTAAAGAAAGAGTTTTCTATTACATGGCAACAAGCTAAGAAGATTATAAAGAGATGTCCTATTGTTCTTTCTATAACCAAACACTGCTACCGTCAGGGAGTAACCCAAAGGGTACTCAAAGGAATAAAATCTGGCAGATGGATGTGTTCCACTTTGCAGAATTTGGAAAATTAAAATATGTGCACCACATCATTGACACTTATTCAAGTTTTCAATGGGCAACTGTTTTGAGCTCAGAAAAGGCTGATTCAGTAATCACACATTTATTAGAAGTTATGGCCATCATGTATATAACTGCACAAATAAAGTCAGATAATGGTCCAGCATATGTCTCTAAGAAAATGAAACAGTTTTTTGCTTATTATAATATAAAGCATATTACAGATATACCACACAATCCTGCAGGTCAGGCAGTTATAGAAAGATCAAATTGAACTATAAGGGATATGCTAAACAAATAGAAATGAATAGAAAATACCCCCAGAAATAGACTACATAATGCTTTATTGACCTTGAATTTTCTTAACGCTAATGAGAAAGGAACAACAGCAGCAGACAGACATTGGATAACAGAAAAGGCTTTTGAATTAAATCACCTGGTGTGTTTCAAGGATGTGTTGACCTCATAATAGAAACCAGGAGATGTGTTATACTGGGGAAGGGGTTTTGCTCTTATTTCAACAGGAGAAGAAAAGTTATGGATACCATCAAAATTAATAAATATTTGGTTTGAAAAAGAGAAATGATAGCTCATCCATAGAGATGACAACCAGGTGGTAAGGGAACCTCATAAGGGTTGGGGCAGGGTTCTGTTCTTGTCTTTGCAGGAAAACACTCACTTTCAATAAAGTCAAGAGACCCTGGACATCTAGATGCCTAGGAGGAAAAGATAATAATCCATATAGGATCACCAAGCAAAGAGAATATCACTTGTGAGGACAGGTATTCAGAGGTTAAGAATCTCTGAATACTAAATAGAATTATAGCAACGATTCACTTAAAAATCAAAGCTGGCTTTGGAATTGGACAATGGCTCTGTCCTTTTCTAAATTCAAGCATGTTGTTAAAAGAAAATTTCAGACTTTCTGTCTCATGTCAGGAGCTATCTGGTATGGGACAGAAAGAAGAATTTAGAAAAAACTTTACTTTTTAACTTTTACTTCATACCTAGCTGCACCACCACCTTATATAGCTATAGGCTCTGAGTCAGAACTCTGTGGTGTCTGCTATTACACACAACTATTTCTCCCTGAAATTTTCCCTCCCCTTCTCTTTTGGAGTCATTTTGGGGTCCACTTGTGTGTTTGTGCTGATACCCACCTTCTTACAACAAATTCCCTGATGACCTGATAACTATGCAGACATGGCCATTCTGACACATGGGAGCTGCTTGAGCAGGTGCCTAGCTGCTCTCCTAGGTGTGTACTGATGGATGAACAAACTTTAGTGCCTTGAAAGAACTTTTCAGATTTACCTCTCAGGTAATGCCAGGAATAAAACAAGATCACTTTAGTCTGTAAAAGGATAAAAATTCTGATTTTTAATTGATGGCTCACATATTACCAATTAATTTCATATCTATCCCACATTTAATCCTTATAATTCAAAAGCATCACAAGCTCTTTACTTATTTACTGCATTGTAGATATGTGCATGGTATATGTATGTGTGTGTGCTGTGCATTCTGTGTGGGTGTCTGTTCACTTCCTGCTGTAGTCCCTTGAGACAGAGTTTCTCAATGAACACAGAGCCGGCAGCCACTGAGCCCCAGGAGCCGCCTGTCTCTGCTCCCAATCAATTGGGGGTTACAGGTTTGAGAGGCCACATCTAACTTCTTATGTGGTTGTTGAGAAATTGAACAGCACACGCTCTTACCTGCTGATCCATGTCCCTGGCCCCTGTTATTCTAGTGTTAAAAATGGAAAAAAAAAAAAAAACTCAGGAATGGAGAGATGGCTCAGTGGTTAAGAGTACATACTGCTCTTGCCGAGGACTTAGGTTCAGTTTTCAACACCGATATCAGTCAGCTTACTATAACTGCAACTCTGGATATTCCAACACACTCTTCTGGACAACTCTGGTACCTATTCTCTCTCTCTCTCTCTCTCTCTCTCTCTCTCTCTCTCTCTCTCTCTCTCTCTCTCTCNNNNCTCTCTCTCTCTCTCTCTCTCTCTCTCTCTCTCTCTCTCTCTCTCTCTCTCTCTCTCTCACACACACACACACACACTTAAAACAACCATTTTAGTGGAGAAAACTTTAGTTACAAGTACATAGACAGCTTGCCTGATGTCATAGGCTGACACTTGGCAAAGCTGAAAAAAGATTTATTTCATCTGTTAAGTCCCAGTCTTCCCAGATAACAACTTTCCATGGTTGATAAGTTAATTAACAGTAAATTCAAAGGGCTATTAGAGCTAGGGCCTTCGAATGGGAATCTTACTAAATTCCTGTAAAGTTATTACTCATCGCTTCTCCAAAAATCAGAAGTGCAAGCTAGCAGCACTTAAGCCTGAGTAAACATCACTGCAAGCAGAGGAAAGGAAGCCACTGCTCGCTGGTAGGTTCATGGGTACTCAGGACCTGGACTTCAAGAAATTCCAGGCCAGTATTACCTCAATGAGTCCTACATAGCAGCACTGGGTTTGGGGACTGGGTGTCTGAAGAAATGAAACACAGATGTAAACCACAGTCCCTGTCTTCAAGGAGTTTATAGTTTGGTGGGAGGTGGGATTTGTCATGAAATCTTGGGTGGTAATATACAAAACCAGATGAGGGGCTGAGGGTGTACCTCACTGATAGAGTGCTTGTCTGAGCACAACACCCTGGTTCAGTCCCTAGAGCCATATAAACCAGACAGGACAGCACACTCATCCCAGCTTTCCAGGGGCAGAAGCAGGAACAGAGGCTGAAGATGATTCTTGGTTACATAGCCAGTTTCAGGATAGCCTGGGCTATATGAGATTGTCTCACAAAAACGCCCAAGAATAAATCAAGTGCCCATTTATTTGGTACATAGTTTAAAGAGGTTTTACAGAGAAGCTGAAGCATCTGAAGGATGAAAAAAGTATTTCCAACGTGGTGAAGGCATCTGAGCCCCACCCTCTTACACTCTAGAGATGTATTGTATATAGTATATATAGTGTGCACACTGTACTACCGTACATGCCATACTTGGGCCGCTGTATATGCCAATCTTTGTACCTGTTTCCCCATTTGGAATGACCCGCCCTCTCGTTCCCTCTCCTCCCATCTCTAGTACCTCATCTACTGGTTAAACCTCATTTCCTCTGTGACACTGTTTTTGTTCTTGTCGTGGCATGGGGAAAGTGGAATGTTGATAGGTCTGAGTACTAGGGTTCTCTACAGGAACAAGACTGGTAAGATGCACAGTCAAGGGCTAGATAAGCTTACTCTGTGTGCTGTGTCACACTGGAGAGGCTGAGACTCAGCAGATGCTCAGGCCATGAGGCTCATACCACAGCAGACTCAACCTGGTGCTGAAGACCTGGAAGATTCCTGGAGAGCCGCTGGTTTCTAGACCACATTGGGACCTCGGGAAGCTGAGGTCTGATGTCAGCACAGACAGCTCCCAAACAGGGTAGATGAATTCCTCAGTGATATTTAAGAGGGGAAGAAAGCTTTCTCTCGAAACTCCTTGTATCTGAGCTGGGTTACCGTGGGAATGTGCAGTCCACATTTAGGGTGAGTCTTCTAATTTCAATTAATATGATCAAGAAAATTCTTTACAAGTGTGTCTATCAACTTGTCTGTCACTTGGTTCCAGATCCAGGAAAGTTGACAATCAATATTAACCATCACAATAAGTGAACTTGCATCCTCATTGATCCACAGCCTTTTGTCCAAAGATGGAAATATTGAATGACTGACTGGCTCAGCAAAAAGCTTGCCCCACCATAGGCTCACTGGAATCGGCTCTATCATGAGCAGTAACTCTGACCACACTGCAATTCTTCTGTGATGAGGAATTGCTGGATTGTTTGCATCCCATGTTTTAATAAAGGCATATACATAATAAATATTTACTTTATAAATATATTATACACATATAATAAAGGCTAGCAATTACATCATATATGTTTTTGTCTTAGCCTTGTTTCCTTCAAGTCTGTAAGGCTGAGGCAGGAAGAGTCAGTAGGGCTACTTCAGGGTAGGCTGCAATGACTACAGAACAGCCCAGCAAGGCCTGGAGATAAGAGGAAAGCCCTAGGAAGACACACCAGCAACAGCTAACGGACACTGGCAGATCTAGAAAGGAGAGGAGGCTTGAGAGGTGAGGGGGAGCCAGATCTTAGAATGAAGGAACTGTTTGCTGAGCACAGTGAAACTTAGACCTTTCCATTTAAGCCAAGCACACTGTAAGTTTTGCTTTGTAAAGAAAGAGGCCCCAGCTGAAACTTGAAGAACAAGAAGGGCATGAGACGAGAAGCTGGAAGGTCAGCCTCAAGGCTGTGGTAGAGACTTGAGTCTGAGGTTGAGGTTGGTAAATGTGGATGGTGCCTACAGAGACAAGGAAAAGGAGAGCCACCAAGATGTTGTAGTGGACATGGAGTTGGGCATGGGGACCATCTATAATTCGAGCACTCAGGATCCTGAGACAGGCAGATTGCTACAAGTCCGAGGCCAGTCTGGGCTACATAGAGAGTTCCAGACCAATCAGAGCCATAAAACAAGACATAATCTCAAAACAAAAACAAACACAATAAACAATAAAAAGAAAGGAACTATGTAGATCCTCACGGACAGAAGACAACCTGAGGAAAGAAGAAGCGGGCAGAGAGGGAAGGAATCATGACATAGTCCTAGGAATTATTTTAGACATGGACTGCTTCAAAAGGCTTGGTTATATGATCTTCAGAAATAGATACACACCAATCTATGCATAGATCTAGATAAAACATCCTTCAAATTAACATAACTGCTACTCCTCTTTATTATGGACACTTCATAAACACAGTGATAATGCTGTCTGCCCAGCTTGCCATGTGCTCTGGAGATGGGAACTCTGGTCCTCATGCTTGGTAGCTGGTGCTCCCCACATGAGCTCCCAGTCCCATTCACATCACAGGCTCTTGTGTTAATTCTGAAGTTCTCTGTCTGTCTGTCTCTCTCTCTTTCTCTCTGTATTGGTATGTGCATGTGAGTCTGGTTCCTGGGGAAGTCAGAGGCCTCAGAGTCCTCTGGAGGCCCAGAAGAAGGGTGATCCAGCTAAGGAGTAGACATGAGCAGAAGGCTTACAAAAGAGTCGTGGAGGGACTGCCTGATGTGTGTGTGTGTGTGTGTGTGTGTGTGTGAGAGAGAGAGAGAGAGAGAGAGAGAGAGAGAGAGAGCTGGCTAGAAGTAAAGACCTAAGACTGCAAAGGCAACATGAAGAAGACTTTCCACTTTCCCACTGGCTGAGGAGAAACTGAGATTGTATCTTTAAAATTATGTTGTAACCTCAAAAGATGACACAAATTTCCAGGGACAATCATCACCACAGGCAAACTTAAAGCCAGTTGAGCCCCTTGGTCTTTAAATGGGTGGAAAGGCTACTTTTCACTCTAGTCTCTTTGGTGCCTTTTGAACTATTTGGTAATGTTTCTTAAATTCTGTAAGTCAGGCATGGTAGCGCACTCTCTAATACCAGCATGTGGGAGGCAGAGACGAGAGGTCAGTTTGGTCTACAGTGAGCTGCAGACTAGCCAAGGCTACATAGTGAGACCCTGCCTCAAAAATAAAAACAAAGTAGATAAGTAAAATAATTATTTGTTAACATCTATAACTCCACATGCGCTCACTCATTAGCAGTGACAGGAAAGTAACGCAGATCTGCAATTTTCATTCTGTCCAGAGAGAGAACCATAGAAGGAACCACTACAGATTAGGCACTTGTGACACAGATCTTTAGTCCCAGGATTTGGGAGTCAGATGGATCTCTATGAGTTCAAGGCTACCCTGGGCTACACAAGATGAATGTAGAAACAAATCCAGGTGGTGGTAGCTCACACCTTTAATCCCAGTACTAGGGAGTCACAAACCTTTAATCCCAGCTATAGAGGGAATATAAAATGAGAGGAGAGAGATGCTGTCTGCTTAGTTTGTGATTGCCCAGCCTTGGTAGAGGTAAGACTTTTCTAGTGGCTTGGCTGTCTTGCTTTTCTAGTTTTCAGTTGAACCCCAATTTCTGTCCCTGGGTTTTACTATTCCTTCTACATGTATGTAGATGCGTGTGTGTCGCGTACACCTGATCCTCCAAAGAGACCAAGCTTTGGAGACCAGTTGTTGATATAGCACTAAGAAACCATATACAGATGCACGTGACTAGAAAAGTCTCAGTGATCTTGGGCAACACCAGAGAAGAACTGTAAAGACTCCCTGCGAAGACAACAATGTGAATCAGATTCCAAACCACCCCTGAGAAAAAGGAAGCTGAACTTAAGTGCTCTCAGGACCCTCTGTAGTGCTCCAGGTTACTTTCCCAGCCTAGGACAGAATATCTGACGAAAGGCTTCTTTCTGCCACTGAGAGACGGGCAGCTTTGTCACACTGTCTGCTGTAGAGAAGTAGAAAGGTGAATGGCTTCCTCCTTTTGGACTGGAAGATAAAGATTAAATGTCTGACAGTAGAGGTAGAATTGAACCTTTAGGCTGGATTCTAAAGCCTGGCTAGCCCCACTTTCTCCTGGCTCCCTTGTCTGGACAGCTAGTCTCTTTCCTGACCCCATCCTACTGAGCATCCTCTGGTGAAGGGTTTTGATGGCCAGAGTGTGATGTGCTTTTCCTACTAATAGATACTCACCAACCATGAGACAGCGATGCCAGGCTCCATGCTGGGCCACTGTGCTGTCACTAGCAGGCCCCCCGGCAGGGCTCCAGGCTTCAAAAACAGACAATGGTGAAGCAAGGGGCCCAGGCACTACAAAGCTTCATTTATCTTATAACCGTTCTTTGAGATGTTTCAAATTTTCAGCCAGGTATGGTGGATCACACCTGCAATCCCAGCACTCGAGAGATTGAGGATTGTGATAAATTTGAGGCTGGCCTGGGCTACACAGCAGATCTTATCTCAAAGAAAATAAGAAAGAAATTTTAAAAGGTTTTTACTCTACTATTCTTTGGTTCAGAGACCTGAAGCCAGGTCAAGTAAATAATTAGTATGAGAAGTTGGGGCAGTCAGGCAGGCATGGTGTGGTGACACACACCTTTCATCCCAGCACTCGGGAGGCAAAGGCACGTGGATCTCTGAGTTCAAGGCCAGCCTGGTCTACTGAGTGAGTTCCAGGACAGACAAGGCTACACAGAGAAACCCTACCTAAAACAACAACAACAAAAGTTCAAGGCAGGAATTCAGCCAGTTTCAGAAAAATATACTTCCGACCTTTCGACTCCTATCCTTTCTCCCTGAGGGCAACTAAAACCTCTGCAAGGCTCATTGCAACACCAACTTCTGGGGCCACACTGACAACAGCTAGTCTACAGTGTGGTAGGGCAGACACATCCAGGTAAGAACTGTCCTCCCCTGTGAGCCTACATCAAATCCAGAACATTACCACCTTCCTGTCAGAAAGAGACACCCCATACACACGCACCCGAAGATGAGGTCCTGGTGTGAAGGTTGCTGAGGCTACTCTTGGTGTGTCCCTCTTAGGACCACCTTCTGAGAACTGTCAGATCTGGTGTCGGGATGCTAAGTCATTGAGAAGGGTTTCCTCCTCTTCAGACCACTGCCCAGGACTCCTCCATTCCAAGATGCCCATCAAGAGGGACTTTGGGGAAGTCCAAATGACCAAAGGCCCCTGCAGGGTATGGGAGGCAATGAGGATGGGCCTAGACAGCATTAGATTGCTCTGAAAGTCAGCAGAGAATTGAAGGAGACAGTGAACTGAGGAGAATGTCCTGTAATGTCATGAGGGGATCTCATCCTTCTCAATAACCACCCCAAAAGGACTCCTCAGACTAAAAAGAGCAGGCATCAAGCACCTTATGTCCAGCCCCTGATTTAATCTTTTCAGAAGCCTGTAATATAGGATAAGTACTGTTAGACCCATAGCCCAGATGAAGAAACTGAGGCACAGAGATATGAGGCCATTTGCCCAAGCTCACTCAAACTCCTAACCACTACCCTGCTCTGGAGAGAAAACAGAAAACCAAGAAAGGGCAGAGTGGGGAGGAAACACCACAGCATCCTCCTGGCCAGTCCTTAGATTAGCATGACTCCCGGATAAGAAGTACTATCTCCCTGCTGTGGGTGATATATAAAGATTAGATTACTTCAGAAGCTCCCCAGGGCGGGCAGCTTCAGGGCTGCAGCTCAGCCTTGTACCCCCAAACCTGAACTTCCCAAGGAAGAACAGAGCAGGCTTCAGCTTAAGAAACAAGTGTTCAAGAACAAAGATGGTGCAGGTAGACTAGGCCTGGGGCTTTAAAAAACACATGACCTTGTGACAAGAGTGTGTCTCTTTAACAGAGTTCCCATTGGACAGTGAAGTAGATCTGACTATAAGATGTGAATGTGTCAAAGTAAGATACATGACAAGCGCAAGACACAGAACCATTCACACGGGCACCTGAGTATCTGTGCATGTGTGCATGCAGCATGCACATGCATGTCTGTGTACATGTATGTATGCTTGTTAGACTTGGAAGAATGAGCCACTTTGTTAAGTGGTTTATCAGGATATTAATCTCATGAATGCCTTATTTTCTTTCTTTCATTATTCTGAGTCTTCTAGTTTTCAAACAGTGATCTTGTTTGCAGCCCAGAAAAATCTTACCTGCTTACAAAAATGCAAGGCACATCTTGATGGTGGTGATGACGCCACCATCAGGAACGGACCTTACCTCGCCCCTCTCTGGCATTCCTCTCCTATCTCACAAGTGAATTTTCCACGACTTTCCACTCGTGATCTCCTGAGGTTGGATCCAAAACTGAAAAGTAACTTTGGTGGGAATGGAAGAGAAGACACCTAATGGAACCTACTTAGACGACCTCAGGAGGGCCCTGCTTTAGCCATGCCTGGAACATCCAAACTGATGGCCTGTTGTCACAGCTCTTCTCCCACCTAACCAGGCTTGACTGCCACTCTCAAGTGCTTAGCAGACTTCTGAGCCCATTCTGATTTCTACCAAGGCTCTGCTTGAAACAGCACCTGGGCAGAGAAAGCCACAAGGGTTGGGCTGGTGTTCCTATGGCCTTAAAAGCTTTTTATCATTAAACTGCGACTTGATGACATAACCTACAACTCTGACTATAGTTTTTATATATATAATTTTATTCTCGTGTATTTCCAGTTGTATCTGGAGGAAATGAATAGTTTTTTTTTAATAAAAAAAATCTAGACTGGTAAAAAGAAATCACAGTGCGGCAGACTGGAACAAAGCAGTTTCTATTCGAGTGGTCCTCGGGTTGGCTCTCTAAAATGATCACAACACTCCTCTTCCCCTCCCCCTCCGTAACGTTTGAGAGACTTTTGAAATCTAGGGGAGATTTCTTCTTACCAAGTCCATTTTCAAAGTACATTCTGTGCCTTTAAAAGGGTGACATATATTAAGTAGCCAGAAACTGGTCTTGGCTTGAAACACCCCCAGTTCTCATAAACATTCCCTTGCTAGTTCCCTTCATGGTGATGAATTCTATTGATTGGCTTGGATCAGCTTGTGACCCAGCAGTGGTATTAGACATTGGCTATAAAACATTGCCTCATGAATTTTTCATTGGCTTGAATGTCTGGAGAGCTGGGCACTGCCTCCCGGAGTGCTTACCCTCCCTGTCCCCCTCCTTCTCTGTGTCTCAGGGCTGATGACGTCACCCTGCAGGGCTACATTATTGGATCAGGATGACTACAGCCTGGTTTTTCTGAGCAGAATCCAATTTCCTTTGCTTGTGTGAAGGCTTACGAGTAGTCATGTGCTTTCTGTCGGGATGGCATCACAGGGTTACTAGCAGATACAGTAACCTTAAGTCATTTCCCGTCAAATGTGCTCTTCGTGAAACCAAGACAATGTGTCACTCTGCACTGGCCTTCTCCTGGCCCGGAGACTTTCCAGGAGATGGAGCGCTCCCGGCAGCTGGAGCATTGTTGAGGCACTCCCAAATAACAACGCACAGTTCCAATAACACCAGAGAGAAGGAACACCAGCCCATCCTTCATGATGGTGGAAATCTTGAAACATCCAAGTCCCCAGACACTCGTACTGCAGATTCGTCAAGCTCAAATAAGCAGGTGGGAAGATGAACCCCAGGATCCCATCCTCATCTAGTGGTGTAGGAAACAAGATCTGATTTCCTTTAACAAAACAGGGAAAATGTCCCTCAGAGCATATCTGTCCTATGGTGAATCACTAGATTTGGACAACATGAAATAACTCAAGTTCTGCATAGAAATGGAACTTTCTTCAAGATAGATAAATCGTGTTGAAATAAAAATGTAAGCCCTAGTTGTTTTCATTTTTAAAGACCGTATTTATCTTCCCCGTTCCTCTCCCTCCCTCTCTCTGTCTCTCTACCTCCGTCTCTCTGCATGTGTTGTGTGCAGGTACACGTGTGAGGTCTCCAAGACAACTTGTGGGAGGGAGCATGTGGATCCGGGAACTGGGGTAAATGTTTTCCACACCAGCCATCTCACCAGCCTTCAAGCAGGAGGGTTTAAGGAGGAAACAAATGTTGAAAGGCAGGGGTATGGCTAGTGGTGACTGGAGGAGGGTGGAGAACTAGGTGGGGTATGTACATGGCCTTGACTCTCATTGCAACCTTCTTTCTGGTTCTGATTCCGCTGTAAAACATGGAGAAGCTATGAGAAGCCCACTGACACAGAGCCAGTGAGTTCTGGGTCTCTACACTGTCGTTATTGCCAAATATTTTGTTGTACACTCAAAGGAGAAAAAAAAAGCCACAGAATCAGGAAGTTCCATGTTATAAATAAAGGTAAGAATTCTTCCTGGTTTCTGTCCCTGCTAAAGGAATGGAGACCTTGTGGAACTTGTGGCCTATGGGGCACCCCCAGTCTTGTCCCCAACCTGACCTGAGCCCAACAGTGATGATGGAAGAAACCATCTTTATATCCACTATGCTTACCAAACAACTGAAGACAGAAACAGGTCTCATGAGTCCCATCCGCAGAGCAGCTGAGTGCTGGTGATGAGTACCTAAGACTAAGCTGACTTTGCTTCTGGATGCTCAGCCTTTTCTTATAACCCCCTCCCGAGTTCATGGATAAAATTCCAAAGGAACCACCGAGTCAGAGCAAACACAAGTGCAGTGGAGACTGCACGACTCTAACCAGCCCTTCACTGACTTGCTTCTCATTTTCAGATGGTGGCTGCCAGCACAGCCTTACCCAGACATGAGGGCAAGATTCTATGCTCTAAGTGGACCCCCAATTAAATGTTTTCTTTTATAAGTTACCTTGGTCATGATGTTTCTTTATAGCAATAAAACACTCAGACAAAGACAAAACTTGGAAAAGACCTTATAGAACACTTGGTCTACACACAATATTAAAAGTGAAGTAGCTTATTGGGAAGGAAGGAAGGGAGAGAGGGAGAGAGGAACAAGAAAGGAAGAAAGGAAGGGAGAGAGGAAGGGAGAGAGGGAGGGAGGGAGATAGGGAGGAGGAAAGCCTAGAGGGCTGCAGAGACGGCTCATGGAGTAAAAGTACTTGCTGCTCTTCCAGAGGATCAAGTTCAGTTCCTAGGACTAATGTGGTGACCTGGAACCACCTGTAGCTCTGTCTCTGGGGAGCTGGCATGATTTCTGAACTCCACAGCATCTGGACTCATGAACATATACCATCCCACCACACACACATTAAAAATATATTTTAAAAGAACAACTTTTTTAAAGGTCTAATGTCAAGTGAGCCTGAGTAACTCAGGATTTGGCTGGTTTCTTTTTTTTTTTAATTCTATTAAGTTTTTTTTTTTTTTATTGAGAAAAGGAAAAAAAAGTTTCCGCCTCCTCCCAGCCTCCCATTTCCCCCCCCCCCCCCCTCCCCCACTCCTCTCCCCCCTCCCTCTCCAGTCCAAAGAGCAGTCAGGGTTCCCTGCCCTGTGGAAAGTCCAAGGTCCTCCCCACTCTGTCCATGCCTAGGAAGGTGAACATCCAAACTGGCTAGGCTCCCACAAAGCCAGAACATGAAGTGGGATCAAAAACCCGTGCCACTGTCCTTGGCTTCTCATCAGCCCTCATTGTTCGCCACGTTCAGAGAGTCTGGTTTTATCCCATGCTTTTTCAGTCACAGTCCAACTGGCCTTGGTGAGCTCCCAATAGATCAGCCCCACTGTCTCAGTGGGTGGGTGCACCCCTCGTGGTCCTGACATCCTTGCTCATGTTCTCCCTCCTTCTGCTCTTCATTGGGACCTTGGGAGCTCAGTCCAGTGCTCCAGTGTGGGTCTCTGTCTCTATCTCCATCTATCGCCAGATGAAGGTTCTCACTCAGGATAGTGTTTTCTATTTCCATCCATTTACATGGAAAATTCGAGAAGGCATTGTTTTTTATGGCAGAGTAGTACTCTAATGTGTATATATTCCACACTTTCTTCGTCCATTTTTCCATTGAAGGACATCTAGGTTGTTTCCAGGTTCTGGCTTATTATAAATGATGCTGCTATGAACATAGTTGAACAAATGCTTTTGTCATATGATAGGGCATCTCTTGGGTATATTCCCAAGAGAGGTATTGCTGGGTCCAGGGGTAGGTTGATCCCAAATTTCCTGAGAAACTGCCACACTGATTTCTAAAGTGGTTGCACAAGTTTGCATTCCCACCAGCAATAGATGAGGGTACCCCTTTCTCCACAACCCCTCCAGCAAAGGCTATCATTGGTGTTTTTGATTTTAGCCATTCTGACAGGTGTAAGATGATATCTCAAAGTTGTTTTGATTTGCATTTCCCTGATCGCTAAGGAGGTTGAGCATGACCTTAAGTATCTTTTGGCCATTTGAACTTCTTCTGTTAAGAATTCTCTGTTCAGTTCAGTGCCCCATTTTTTAATTGGGTTAATTAGCATTTTAAAGTCTAGTTTCTTGAGTTCTTTATGTATTTTGGAGATCAGACCTTTGTCTGTTGCAGGGTTGGTGAAAATCTTCTCCCAGTCAGTAGGTTGCCTTTTTGTCTTAGTGACAGTGTCCTTTGCTTTACAGAAGCTTCTCAGTTTCAGTAGGTCCCATTTATTCAATGTTGCCCTTAATGTCTGTGCTGCTGGGGTTATACTTAGGAAGCGATCTCCTGTGCCCATCTGTTGTAGGGTACTTCCCACTTTCTCTTCTATCAGGTTCAGTGTTTTCAGATTGATATTGAGGTCTTTGATCCATTTGGACTTGAGTTTTGTGCATGGTGATAGATATGGGTCTATTTTCATTCTTCTACAGGTTGACATCCAGTTGTGCCAGCACCATTTGTTGAAGATGCTTTCTTTCTTCCATTGTATACTTTTAGCTCCTATATCGAAAATGAGGTGTTCATAGGTTTGTGGGTTAAAATCCGGGTCTTCTATATGATTCCATTGGTCGACTTCTCTGTTTTTATGCCAATACCATGCTGTTTTCATTACTGTAGCTCTGTAATAGAGTTTGAAGTCAGGGATTGTAATGCCTCCAGAAGTTCCTTTATTGTATAAGATTGTTTTGGCTATCCTGGGTTTTTTGTTTTTCCATATAAAGTTGATTATTGTCCTCTCAAGATCCGTGAAGAATTTTGATGGGACCTTCTTTACACTACTTGGAAGAAAACTTGAGTCACATTGCATCTTTGATCTCATGCCAAGTCTCATGACCATGATGAGAAAGATTACAGAGCATCTGGGAAGACTGTTCACATTCTCCTGATCACAGGGAAAAGGTCCTTCACATGAACATTACGATTGTGAAGGTTTATTCATTGTTTTTAGAAATGTTGTTCCTAACCACTGGTGCTCTGGTGACATCTCAGGTACTTCCACACCAAGGGGGAGCTACCTCTGTGGGCCAAAGACATACCTTTTGGGATCCCCTCTATAACTCTGCTCTCTCCTAAGCCCTCTACGTCCAAGACAGCTCTGGGAAAGGCCAAAGGCCCTCAGGGAGGCAGCCCCCATGCTCTGTGCTGTCCTTCTGTGTGTCCCACCATTGAAGGGTCCCATTTCCCACTCTGGCTCTTGCAGGCCAATGTCAAACTCAACTTAGTGATATCCTTCCTGCTATCCCAGCCACTGTTGCTAGGAACAGACCTCGCTCCTCCCAGACTACATGCCTGGTACAGAACTGCAGTAGGTAGAATAAGGTGAGGTAGGAAAGCCAGACTAAGAACACCAGGAAGAAGAAGGGTGGGGTCAGAGCAGTCGCCAGCAAGACACAGAGAGGAAACAGGAGGTACAAGATGAAAGAGGTAATGCCATGGCAGAATGTAGATTAACCTAAAAAGGTTAATTTAAGTTGTAAAAGTTAGTTAGTAACACGTCTAAGCTATTGGTTGAGATTTAAAATTAATATTACGTCTCTGAGTAATTATTTGGGCGCAACTATCAGGACACAGAGAAACTCTGTCTACTCGTGACGCCTGAACATCCAGCACCTACATCCACATAAAACCTGAGAAAGCCAAAAGGGTTCTAAACACACAAAAATGAACCAAACACGGCTTCCTAGTCTTGTACCTCTCATGCTGACCTCAGTACAGAGACACACCTCCCTGCAGCTTCCTGCAGACTTGAGCCACCAGGACGAGCCCTGTCAGCAGGCCATGAGCTAAGCCATGAGGATTCCTGCAGTCTCCCTCACAGGTTGTGGTACAGAGAGGCATCTCCCAGATACTGCCTGGAGGCATGGGCTGCCAATGCAAGTCCAGCCAGGTCGATGTGTGACATTTTGGGGTTTTGCTCATGCAGACCGAAAAGGTTACAAATGCTCAGTAAAGATGGATCCAGATGAAAAAAACTCTAAATGGGTTACAGTGTGTTTAAAAATACACATATGCTTGAAATAGAAAAGAGAAAGGATAGAGACAGTTATAGATTAAAAAATAGTAAGTAAAGTCCTTAAGAAGAATATCTATTATCTATAGATATAAAAAAAAGCTATGTAAAGATGGGGAATATGCCAGGCGGTGATAATGCACGTCTTTAATCCCAGCACTCAGGAGGCAGAGGCAGATGGGTCTCAGTGAGTTTGAGGCTAGCCTGGTCTACAGAGTTAGTTCCAGGACACCCAGGAGTAGTATATAGAGAAACCTCATCTTTGGGGGGAGGGGGAAGATGGGAAATACACAGAGAGTCTGAATTCTGTGTGTTACTATGTTGTCTTTAGATTTTCTGATTTCTAATGAAGGAACAACAGTGGCTAAATCACACTAGATTATAAAAACTGCTGGATTAAACTAACCTATATATTTTAATAAACTAACCTATATATTTTAAAAATATCTTGACTTCAAAATGGAAGTCAACAGTTAGGTTACTTTGAGGAAAAGGTCATGCTTTTACTTTCACAGGAAATGGGAAGCTAGGGATTCACTTCAGGTTGGTATGAATCAGGTTTAATCAGGGATGACAAGACCCTCTGAAAATCCTGACTACAGACATAAAGAAATAGACGTAGAGAAACTACAAAACGTGAGTCCTGTATTTACCTGCTCAAACATAAAACAAAAAATCATCTTTGGCTAACTTGTGTACAACATACAGTCTATACTTGTATTAATACAAAAATGTATGTTACCTTTAAAATTTTATGTATTTCAGAACAAGGAGACCAGACACCAATAAAAATGATGGCCCAGGTGATCCAGCATCTCAAAATGCCTGTTACAGTCTCCTCAGAATTCTGCATCTAAAGCAGTTTCAAGGATGCTAATGAGATGATCCAATCTCACAGACTAATCCAGTCAAGACTTAGCAATTAACCTGATTTTCCCATGGTTCCCCCAATAATACCAGACAACAGGAAGCAGTCTAGAGAAGAATGCCCACATTCCCAAAAGATGGGTTATGGATGGTTGTTATCATTAAGGGAAGGTTGGTTACAAAACAAAAGGGGGCAAATCTGTGGAATAATCCTTCTGTACACTGTGAAAATGAAAAGCAGGACAAGATTTTCAAGGTAGAGAGAATGCTGGGAAGAAGGGCAGAGTCAGAGGAGTTACAAGAAGAGGCAGAGAGAAACAAGATGAATGTGTGTTGAGAGAAGGCACCGCCACGTGGCAGAAGGGAGATAAGAAAATGGGTTAATTTAAGTTGTAAGGGTTAGTAACAAGTCTAGGCTATTGGCTGAGCATTTATACTTAATACTAAGTCTCTCACAGAGAAACCCCAGCCACACAGAACAAGTCATTGTTGCTGTGAACCAGCTGAGTACTTCTCTGGGCCTGTGCTTTCTTGTTACATATGTAATGTCTCCCACACTGCCAACCACCATTTGCTCCAGGTCCAGCTAATGCTCCAGGAGGCCACTGGAATGTTTGTTTGTGGGGCACATGTGTGGAGGTCAAAGAACACTTGCAGGAATCAGTTCTCTCCTTCCACCAAGTGGGTCCAGGGTCTGATCTCAATCATCAAGCTTGGCAGCAAGCACCTTCCACTGAGTCATCTTGCCTGTCTCTACTTGTTGGGACCATTTGGAGTCCTGGATTCCAGCTGCTCTTCCCTGCTAGTGACCTTTTCTTGCCCTTTTGATTTGAGCTTCTGAGAGCGGAATCAAACTTGTTTATCAACCCTGCTTCCTGAGCACGCATTGCCCTGGCCTTGACCGAGGATCAGTCTTCACCTGTTGGCCCACCTGGCTGGGTTAGGTATAAACACCTGTTGGCCCACCTGGCTGGATTAGGTATAAACACCTGTTGGCCCACCTGGCTGGGTTAGGTATAAACACCTGTTGGCCCACCTGGCTGGGTTAGGTATAAAACCTCCGTGGTGCTGTTCAATAAAGGGCTTCTTCTACCAGCAGCTAGAGAGGTGTATGCACGTTCAATCCTGACGTCCTTCACTCGGTTTCAGTTCCAGGCCATGTAGGCGCAGCATCTACTAGCACCTGCTGACTAGTTATTGAGTAGAGAATACACCATGGGAGGTAATATGACACAGACTGTTATGTAGCATTGACACATTACCAACCAGTTACTTAACTGTATCTATAGAGAAATGTGCCCACAACCCTCTATCCAGCCTGCTAAATTTCTTGAGAGGATAGTCTACTGCATTTCTCTTATACTTTGTCCTGTTTAACTTGATTTCACCTCCAAGCTTCCTTCCAGACATGCGCTAGCTCTGAACCCACTCCTGTTAACTGACACTGCTTCAGCTGTTGACTACGGTCCTCAGAATTCCCCCTTGGCATGCAGTGATCTGAATAAAGTTTGCTCCCAACTCTGACATGCCTCATGATCCCTCACTATCACCTTGTCCTGAGTCCAGTTCCCTTCACCTTCTACACCTCCTTCTGGGTGTCCAAATACACCACTTCAGTTACACTTCCTTAGTGTCTACTAGACTTTGATGCTTTGTCCATCTTATCTAACAGTTCTACTTGCATATTCTTCATTTACCTGGACAATCCACCTAATGTCTCAAATACAGTTAATCGTGTGATTCACAACTGTAATTTCAGCACTTGGGGGTCTGAGGCCCGAGTTTAAGGCCAGCCTGGACCACACAGTGACATAAGACCCTCAAAGAGAGAGTATGGGGATAAAGGAAGGGAAGGAAAAGGTGAATAAGGGCTAGCAAGATGGCTCTGGGGTAAAGGCTCTTGCAGCCAAGACTGACAACCCGAGTTTGACTTCTGGGTCCCACGTGGGAGAAGGAGAGAACACACTCCAGCAATCTGTCCTCTATCAATGGCACATGTGTACACACATGCACACAAACAATAAATGTAACTTATAAAAAAAAATCTTGTACCTCAAAATGCTAACTTTCCTATTACTAACTGAATATTTTTACATGTGTTTGTACATATGTGGTGTGTGTCTAATGGTGCCTGTGCTGGATGTATGTGTAAATCGAGGCCAGAGGTCAGAATGAAGCTGTCTTCCTCAACATTTTATTTTTGAGACAGGTTCTCTTGCTGAATCTGGAGCTCATTGATCCTGCTGGGCTAGGTGGCCAGCAGACCCAGGATCCTCTGTGCCTCCCTTAGTACTGGGGTTTCAGGTGCATGCTGCTGTTTCAGCTCTTATTGGGGTGTTGGGAATCCAAACAAGTCCTTATCCTTATGTGGTAAATACTTCACTGAGCCATCTTCCCAGCCCTCTTAATAATATCTATAAAAGAAAGCATGCCATTAACATTGAAATATAAATGTCTAAACAGAACTGTCTCTCTGAATCCCACATCTAAAAGCTGACAAAACAGTCTATATGAGTTCACTAAAGGCCTTCTTTGTGCCACACCCCGGAAATGTGGTGTGGAAAACAAAATGAAGATGCAGGGAGGGAGAGCAGAAAAGAGAGGAGAGAGGAAGGGAAGGGAAGAGGAAAGAGAAGTGTATTCGGTTCTTTTCTGCCAAGTTCTGCTGTAAGCTTTGGCAAAAGCAACTCAAGGAAGGAAGGAAAGGTGGAGTCTGAATGAGAACGTTCCCATGGGCTCAGGGGTTTGAACACTTGGTCCCCAGTTGAGGGTGCTGTTTTGGGATGGTTTAGGATGTGGCTTCATCAGAGGAAGTATGCCACTAAGGGAGTGCTTCCAGCTTCAAATCCCTGCACCATTCCCAGTACACTCTCTCTGGCTTCCCATTTGCTACCTGAAATGTAAACTCTCAGCTGTTCCTACTGCCATGCCCACCACCTGCGGCCATGATGGGCTCCCACCCCTCAGAAACAATATGCCCAAATAAACCATTTCTTCTGTAAGTTGATTTGGCCATGGTGTTTTATATAGCAATAGAAAAGTAGCTAAAACAATGCCAGGTGGTGGTGGCACAGGCCTTTAATCCCAGCACTCAGGAGACAGAGGCAGGTGGATCTCTGTGAGTTCGAGGCCAGTCTGGTCTACAAGAGTGAGTTCTAGGACAGGCTCCAAAGCTACTGGCTCTGGTATCTCTAATATTCTGGGGTCTCCACGGTTACCTCAGTGGTTCTCTGTCCGCTGTGGGATGGAGCCTGGTCCCTTGACTAGAGTTGCACCAGCTCCTGTACACCTTCCAGGCTGACCCTGGGGAAAAAACACTTCCCAGGTTGCTGCTTTCAAGCAGGGAGGCTCTCCATGCTCTCTGTAGTCAGGTAAGACTCTCTCCTTTAACACGCATTTGCAATGTCAGAAGACAGAGCCTTTAATAGGTTGGATTTTTCCCCCTCAGGTACTTTTCCTGTTGTCCCAGTGAAAAGTGTCAGACCTTTTTTTTGTTGTTTTTATGATGCTAACCACTAACAATTACAGCTGCTTTTGACTTGCCTTGTCTGTAACCTTAAACTCACTCCTTCATGTGAGGCCTGTGTGTGTGTGTGTATGTGTGTGCATACACACATGTTCATGCGTGTATGTGTGCATACATGTGTGTGTACATGCCAACTTGTGGAGCCAGATGTCAACTTCAAGTGTTTTTCTTTATCATTCTCCTCCTTATTTTCTGAGGCAAGGTCTCTCTCCATGAACCCAGGACTCCCTGTTTCAGCTAGACTGAACCCCCAGGATCTTCTTGTCTCTACCACTTCCCCTAGCACTGGGGTGACAAGCCTGGCTTTTATGCAATTACTAGGAATCAAAACTCAGGGCCTGTTGTACAGGACTTTATACAACAAATCATTTGTCCAGTCCCTCACACTCTGCTTATCAAGCAATATGTATTTCTTCTTTTACTTCTTCACCTGTTGCTGTCACTGTGGACCTAGACCAGAGCAGTGAGCGGTAACCATAACACATGGATGCTATCCTTGATTGAGATTTCTCCACCATAAATTAAGCCATTACTTCTTAATTTAGTCCTGCAATTATCTGTATGGTCACTGAAGGGACTCTGACCAGCTTGAGTGTGGTGAGCATGGCTCTGCCTGGTCTTGTCCTTCTCCCCCATTCCCTTGCCTTGCTAAAAGCCATTAAGATTATATTCCTAAAGCTAGTCACCAAAATCTATTCCCTTATTTGGCCACTTCCTCCTCCTGAGGCTGATTACCAAGGTCTAGCTATCAAAGTACTGAAGTAAAGCAATCAAAAGCCCCCTTTGGCTCACCTAATTAACATTCCCGTATTAAAATTAAACACCTCATCCTAACACAGGGTTTCCCATTTTACCTTTATAATCCACCATTTTCCTATGTGCCATGGCTGTCTCCTCTCTATTCAGAGGCTGTCCTTTCTCCTTCCCTCCAGGACGAATACCCTGCCCCTTTTCCCTTGTTCCCTTCCCTTTCTCCCTCTTCCCCTATCTCCTGTGTTTGCTCCTTATCCCTGCCTTCTGGCCCTCTGGAGCAGATAAGTCTCCTTTGTGCTGGGAACTTGGTCTTGAGTCAGTTCCAATCACTAGTCATTTCTACCACTGCTCCACCTACACTGGTAGGGCCCCCAGAGCTAAGACAAACAGGAAACAGACACAGGATGGTCAGTGTCCTTGTGTGTACATGCAACTCCACCACAGCTCTCCTACAACCTATTCGTTTCCTTTCCTCCACATTCCAATCATCCTTGATCTACCTGCTAGCAGTTTAAAACACCCAGGCAGACATACATGGGAGACAAAGAATCCAAAATCGTATAAAAATCCCTGCTTTGTTAGAGCTGGAGCTCCGGCTCTGAGGGAGAATCTACTGGGACAGGCTAGCACACGACAATGTCCTTCAGAAGAGCTCCAGCGTCCCAGTTCCCAGAAAGCCTACAACACAGAACACCCAAGGACCTGCCAGCACAGACGGTGGTATGCATACTCTAAATGAACATTGCCAGGAATGGTTTCTGAGAAGCTTTTCGTGCATTGTTTTCTAGAAGAAAAATATCAAAGTCTTTAAGAGCAGGGATGATGTTTTCTTATTTGTAAGGGGGTTCAATTAAAGATGCCACAAATAACTAAAGGGGGGGCTAAAATCTGAGGGTAAAGATCTGAGAGGTAAGAAATCTACTCACAACAGGAACCATCTGTCCATGTTTCTTTATTCTTCTCTCTATCCTTATTCTTCCCTGTTCTCCTGTTCTACATTGTCCCTAGTTCTACCCATTACAAATGTTCCCAGTCATATAGATCCTTAAAACCGGTGATTCCCCAGCCCTAGCAGGTTCCAGGGCCTGAATTCTTTTGCTCCATAGAAAATCAGATAAGAGTTTTCACACACACACACACACACACACACACACACACACACACACACACACAGAGAGAGAGAGAGAGAGAGAGAGAGAGAGAGAGAGAGAGAGAGAGAGAGAGAGATCCGTGCACATCCAGTGAATTCCTTAATGAGAAAGTTAGTTAAGAACGGGATTAAGTTATCAGAATTCTGATAATACACAGGTTAGTGTGCTTTGCTACATTTTTAGGTGGAAGTAAAAGCTAAAAGGTTTATTTTCAGTAAAATTATGAATAGGGCACAGACTGTTTAAATCAGTGCACCGCTTCTTTTCTCCCAGCAAGCATAGAGGCTACCAGGTAACCAGGCAACCTATGTAAACAGTAAGGAGGAAACTGGATGGCTCTTGATCAGATAGCACATACACCAGACGCTGCAGTTTCTATGGGCCTAAGTCTGGCGTTAGACTTACTGCTCTAAACAAGGAAGATACCCAGGCCTCTAAATTATCAGTTTTGGGCTATGCTGCTATCAGCCATTCTGGTTGTGGGGTAAAACCAGAACAGCAGCTTGGGCAGGTAGTAATTAGATGTCCTTGGAGATCTGTGACTATCTCTATGCCTAGACCCTAAGCACTGACCAAATGCCTGCTGATAAAGAAAACTGCAGGAAGGCAGAAGTCTGCATTTACCCAGGAGAGAGGAACAAGGCCTGGCCAGTGGGAAACTGTTCTCACAAAACAGTTCTGAACTGTGGGAATTAATCCCCAAATATGTAACAGAAAGGGAGTTAGCTACAGCAAAATCTTTAGCAAAGGACAACCACTCATTCACAAAGCAAAAATACCAAAAAAAAAAACCTTGCTTTTTGGTTTAGCCCTTCTCAGATCCCTTGGTTCTGTTAAGTCGCTTGTGAAAAGATGGCTTGACAGTTACCGTATAAGGTTGCAGCTTGTAGCATATTTGTCCTTTGTTTTCTCCATGTTTTAGGCTAGAACCATAAATAAAGGAATACAGACATTAGCAGCGGTCTGGTGTGGTGGCACTCAGCTGTGTCCCAGCATTCAGGAGGCAGAGGCTGAAGGATCTCTGTGGTGAGTTCAAGTCTAGCCTGGAATACATAGTGAGCTTCAAGCAAAAGAGAGAGAGAGAATGAGAATGAATATGAATATACGAGGAGTGGGAGAAGTAGTTTTCTGATGGGTAATCATTATCTACAGAGATAATTTCTTTTTCTTCTGTGTTTTAAATCTTGCTGGCCTGGAACTCCCACACAGCCCAGGCTGATGAGTTGAGTGCAGAGATTATAGCCATACACCGCTGAAAGGGAAACTACTGGCTCAGAACCCTAAACCCAGGCATGTAACGGTTTTGAACAAGGCAGAGGGTATGGGAGAAAGGGCCAGGCCTGCCAGTCACGCCCACCACACCTGAGCTGCCACAGTCCCTCGACTTTCATGCCTGGCCTGTTGTCCCAGTCTTAATTTTCTCATCTTATTGCATTGGTTTCCCAGTTAATATTGTAAATAGGGGAGAGTGGGGCTTTTATTTTCAGGGCTTTTTTTTTTTTTCCTGTTAGTAATTACCTTGAAAGCTACTAGCTCAAAACAGATACTTTTTTTTGCTTGTTTATTCTAAATCACATCTCATCTTTCTTTTTTAATATTAAAATTTTATTTATGTCCTTATCATGTTTTGGTCTCAAGGTGAACTAACTTAAGTGAAATGGGTATTTGGCAGCTATTCAGTGACAGGATCAATTAGAGAGTGCCAAGCCAGATGACTGAAATCTTAAATCATGAGTCATGTAGCCCACGCTTGTTGTCAGCAACAGAGCTGCTGAACACGTCAGCCTTTGTGCCGTCCAGGCATGGGGTCTCTGGGAAAGGTGGCAAATTTGAAACGATTCATGCACTTATTGCTGTAACATGCTAGACACTACCTACAGCACAGCTGGGCTGCAAGAAGGCAGGGAAACTTGCTGTTTTCATTGACTTTTCACTGTAGATAACAAACAGTAAGTAAATTAAATGGTGAGTTATTAGGTAGTCAGGCATGCTCTAAAGATGACCAAATGAGGCGATACATTGGAGGAGAACTGATGGAGATGGACTTTGAGCCAAAATGATCATAATTTTTTCCAAGGGATATTTGAACAGAGACATAAGTGACAAAAAGAAGCTAACTGCACAGAGGGGAAGGGGCCACTCAGGCTAAGCAAACAGTGGATGCGAAGAGGCTAAGGAAGAATGACCTTGGCCCTTTGCAGGAATAAGAATGCCGAGCAGCAGTGGATGGAGAGAAACAAGGCATAAAGTTGGAGTGGTAAGAATTAGAGAAACTTGGTAGTGTGCTTATGAAAATAATGTTTATGGAAAGGTAATCTATTTGATAAATTGAGATACATTCGTAAGAGTTACAGTCCACACTATAAATGGAGGGGAAATGCTATGGGTGAAGAGGTTTGGAAAGAGATGGGTGTTGAATAAATTTCCTCCAAAATCTTGAAACATTCTGTCCTGCAGGGAAGTGCCTTAAAGTGAAAGGTTAAACAACTCAAAATAGCTTCAGGAAGTCCCTGATACTGACCAGACTCACTAGGCTCTGCCCTGCCATAGTAAAGATTGCAGAGTCACTCTGAGACAGCCAAGAAGACTGTGAGAGCAGATCAGCTGCCTGGAAGAAGCAGGAACCAGCTCTACTGCCTGGAAGAGGTTTAGCCCAACTGAGCACCTCAACAGACAGCCTCCAACCTGCTGAGCAGCCTGCAGGTTGTGCAGTGTGCTCCAGGTGTCCAGCTTCTGTGAGCTGTCACCATGCAGGGGTGGGCTTTGGTGATGCAGCTGTCTGTGAGTCATTTCTGCTCCTGTAAGAAATCCTTCACCAATACTCCTGAAAGCAACACCAATAAAATTTACTGGTTCACCAAATTGGACTTTGGTGGTATCCATACTTGTTTCTGTCATGGGCTTCCTGTTGGGGTTGCATCTCCCCAGGAAAAGTCTTGTCACACAGCAATGGGGGATGAGGAGAAGAAGGAATAAGAAAAGGTCAACCAAAACTAAGGAATGATCAAAAAGTCAAAAGGAAACCAATACTCTGTAGGGTAACTAAAATTTTCATTTAAAAAGCATTTGAGCAGAACTAACTGCATGTACCCCAGAAAGCAGAGGCTATTAAAATGAAAATTTGTGTGCTGAACCTCCCTATGATTTGTGAGTTAATATGACCTCTGAGGCTTCCCAAACAATACAGACTACGATCACCAAAACAAGATGATAAGATGATATTGCCAAAATCCCACACTCCATGGTTGTAGATAGAGAAATCAAAGTAGAACTAACGTATAAGCTTTCTCCCTGGTTTCATCATGCCGGGAGTTAGAAAAGTCACCAAACAGTCTTCTTCAGGCATGAACCCTGTGTGCTATCCTACTAACCTGACAGTCAAGATGTGCCCCCCAAAGCATCAGGAGCACAACTGTTACGAGGACAACTGTCTTCTGACTGGATCTCATGCCTGTTCCATAGGAGGGAATTTATACGTGGCACTGACAACCGAATCAGAAGCCTGTGTCTCAGGAGTCCATAGGCCCTGAGGGTAAGGCTTTATGGTGCACTACTGTGTTTTTCTCAGTGGATATATTGGGCCCATCAGAACATCTTCCAAATACTTATGTTTATGCCCATAGATTAGTATTGCTTTCAGCTGTGGTCAAAGCGCTTTTTTTTTTGGAGTGGGCAGCAGTTACTCCAAAGACTCATATCCAGTTAAAGCACCGAGAAATAAGTGGTTGCTTAGCCCTCCAGGAGAGCAACATCACTGACTCCGAAACTCAGAGACCACCACAGAAGAATTCCCTCTGAGAGAACGTGAGAGGGCTCAGAGGGGAGGAATGTGATGGTAGCTGTCTTCCCGTCACTAGCTCAGAGTATCTGCAGTCGCTTGCGCTGTACTGGGCCCGTCAACACTGCATCACGGATAGGAGAGAGTTTACAGGCCTCCCCACCCTCTGAGCCCTGAGAACTACTGCTTGCTGAGGGAGAGGGAGACGTTTTCTTAAGCAGTGGAGCTCCTGGCAAGTAGCTAGGTTTTCTATGCACTCGTAAATACTTCCCAGTCAGGCTGTACTAGTTGGAATGAAGCGGGAGGGGAGGGAGGCAAGAGAAAGTAATGGGGGGGGGGGGATATTAAATGCATTGCATACATTTAAATTGTCAAAATAAATAAAATTGTAGAAGAAAATTATAAACCCTTGTAAAATTAGTTCAACATCTTAAGTAGACATAAAGCCTAACTGAGGGAAATAGGCTCCTTTTTCATCCACCCCACGGAAATTCTTATCTACTAGAACCTGTGGGCAGGTTAACTTGCTTCTCAGGGAGCCAAGCTTCGTGGGAAAGGTTGTGAGGGCGAGACCCTTTCAGCAGCTCAGTCAGTTCGAATCTCACCAGCCCACCCCAGCTGGCAGCGGGCTTCCCAGAGCCACGGAACCACATCACACCAGCGGCAGTCTTTGTGGTAAGCCAGACAAAGCCACATGACCTAGCTCCTGACTTTGTGCTCTTGTTTGGAGGGAAGGACCAGCAACTAAGCACTTTCAATCCCACTAAAGTTTTCCAAAAATAACAGATGTAAGCAAGTGAGTTGGGTGACTCAGGATGGTCACTCTCTATGGGTCTTGAATTAGATTGTAGGCTATTTTTGGTTTTCAGAACTAGTTGGTTGTTGTGGTCTCAGACCAGCCTCAGCAAATTGGTCAAAACAGTGCTCTGTCATATCACAGAAGTTTTTCTGTGTGAAAGGGCACTGAGCTTCACTGTGGTCAGACCCTGCTACGAAGGGTCTACAAAGGCCTGGCTGGTCTGTTCCACTGGAGTTAACTCTCAGAGTGATTGTGTGGCTTTGGAACAATTACCAGTGAAGTCTTGGCATTGGGCTGGCTTTCATAGCAGGCTCCCTCCCAGAGGTTACCAGCACTGTCTCTGCTCAGGCAAAGACCTTGGCCCAGACAGTGGGACTGGGGCCAAAAGGTCGCCTGCGTATCCCTGTACTCTACATCCATCCTGCAGGAGTCTGGGACTGCCCACAGAATCAGTGCATAGGATTCAACTAGTCCATCTTCACTTATCCCTGGCAATATGAAAATTAATTTAGTACACCCATGTGGAACTGTCTAAAGGTATCTTTGTTACTTCTTTAAAAAAAAAAAAAAGATTTATTTACTATGTATACAACATTCTGCCTCCATGTATGCCCACAGGGCAGAAGAGGGCACCAGATCTCATTACAGATGGTTGTGAGCCACCATGTGGTTGCTGGGAATTGAACTCAGGACCTCTGGAAGAGCAGCCAGTGCTCTTAACTTCTGAGCCATCTCTCCAGTCCCTCTTTGTTACTTCCTGTGGATGATTCACTGATACTTTTGTGCTTCCTATCAGGTTTTAGTGATACCTTCATTTATTAGGAATTAGTTGAAAAGAGGAAGAGGTGGGAAGGAGACAAGGGGTGTAATGAGGACAAATATTACTAAAATGCACTATATACACGTATACACCACCTGTCATCACTAGGAAGGATGTGTGCCAGTAGGGCCTGCATGTGGTGCCCAGAGAAGGGTGTCCTGCTCTACCACTCTCTACCTCATTCCTCGGAGACAGATCTCTCACTGAACCTGAAGCTAGGCTGGGGTCAGCAAGTCCTAGCAATCCTCCTGTCCCTGCTCCAGCTATTTGCCTAGGGGCTGGAATCTAAATTCGGGTCCTCATGCTTGCTTGCAGTCAGCACTATTAGTCACTGCTCATCTCTCCCGCCCAGCGCTTCTTCCTTACGTCTTCTCTTGGGCAGAGTTAATGGGTGGCACTTCAAGGCCAATCTCCTTAACTTGCTGAAATTTTACTGAGCTCAGAGCTGTAAATCTGGAACTCCCGCACCTGTATATTATAGTTTGGATTGGCCATTCTGGTCTAACTTATTACCCATGACACGGGTTGAAGGGGGTACTAGTGCTCCCACCCCCCACTCTGTGCAAAGTCCCTTTGACAGGTAAATGCTCATTCGAGTCTCTTCCGTCACATCGTTCCAAGTAGCACTACATCACTACAAACCCCAAAGAGTAGATGGAGAAGGCAGGAATAAACACTGATGATCACTGCTACTATAGTCACCAGTAATAACAAGACCAGGTACAATGCACAAGCCAGGGTGACGTCACCACCTGCCGTCCCTGTACACTCAAGGTGGAGGCATGAGGATGGAGAACTCGAGGCTAGGCTAGGCTAGAAAATGAGACCCTATCTCAAAAACAAATCTGGGGATGGGGAATAGCCGCCAACAACAAAATGCATACTTTTATAATATAGATTTTTCAAATATCAACTTGTGAATAATTTGTTTTATATTTTTAATACTAAATGTTTCACAAGCATCATGGTGTTTCCTTTCAAGAAATACTGATACTACAGGGCAAATGTAGATTTTTTTATTCTTCTATTTTAAAGATACAGTCTCATGAATTCTAAGCTGCCTTCCAACTTGCTATAGAGCTAAAGATAACCTTGAATTTCTTATCCTCCTGCCTCTACGTTTCAAGAGCTGGGATCATAGGTGTGCAGCACTGTGCCTAGCTTATGTGGTTCTGGTTCTGAGGACGCAAGCCTGAACTTCACACTTGCTAGCCAAGCACTCTACCAACTGAGTCCCATCTCCAGGACTTGATTTCTGTAATTAAGTCAGGATTTAGCAATACTTCATGATGCAGACTATAAATAAGAATGAGTGCACACCTCTAATCCCAGCACTTGGGAGGCAGAGCCAGGTGGGTCTCTGTGAGTTCAAGGACAGTTTGGTCTACAGAGTGAGTTCCAGGCTAGCCAAGGCTCCACAGAGAAACCATCTTGGAAAACAAACAAGAAAGAATGTGAAACAACTCAGTCCATTATCCAAGGTATCACGAAAAGACTAGAAACAAATGGAAGTGTGTTTTTCAGAGATATGGAAGTAACTCGACTGCCAGGCTATGTCCTTTTCTCCCTGACCCCCATTTTTTAAAAATGTAGCCCAAGCTGGCCTCTAACTTGCTCTACAGTTGAGAATGGTCTTGAACTCCTGATCCTCATGCTTCTACCTCCCAAAATTTTAGGAATCACAGTTGTATGTCACTGTGCTATTTTCACACTGCTTCACAGTGTCCTCTATAATAGCCCTTTAAAGTGGCAAAATTACAGGGTGTGTGTGAGTGTGCCTGTGTGTGGCCAGCAAGCCCCGAGATTGTTGTCTGGGCACTGTAGTTACAGGTACACACCACCACACCCAGCAATTACATGGACTGGCAGGATCTGAACTCAGGTTTTCATGCTTGCACAGCAAGTACTTTATCTACCAAGCCATTGCCACAGCCCAACAGAATCACTTTCAACTTACAGCTTACAAAACTGGGTTTTAAAAGGTAATTCCCATAGCAACAACTGCCAAGCTGGGAGGTCACTGGGACAAAGGCAGCCTCCCTGTACCCCTCTCAACCTAAGTTCACCGGGCTAGTAAACGTATATTTCTACCATCCTAGTTATTAGTAACGTAATGTTTTCTTATTTGTTCCTCTGGTTCACCTTATAAAAATGTTTAATGTCCCTATCTCCCACCATTTTACCCTCACTTGCTGATTTCCGTTTTCTGTGGTTCCACTCTGGTTCATTCTTAGTGTCGGCTTTCGCCTGGATCCCAGGTTTGCCATGTCTTGTTTTGGTTCCTTGTAGAGTCCATGTTTAGCATTAAAAATGATTATTCTGTGGGTGAGTGCGCATGAAAGCGAAGGGCACCCTCCAGGGTTGAGTCCGTCCCTTGCAGCAGGTTCTGAGGACTGGTCCTCATGCTGCACAGCGAGTCCTAACTCTTGGAGCCACTGCACCTGTCTCTCTGCACCATTTAAAAGAACAGCAAAACAAAATCAAACTACACCTCATGTAGCTCAGTCTATTCTCAAACTGGATATGTAGCTGATGATGACCTTTAACCCTGATTCACTGCCTATATTCCAACTGTGGGAATTATAGTTATGAGACATTGTATCTGGATGAGCTTTTTGTTCTGATATCTGTCGCTAAAGGCTACATAGTTGTCCCACATTCTCAAACATATAAATATCTGAAGAGTGTTTCCCTGTAGATTAGATTTCAAAAGGAATTTTCTGAGCTCTTATGATTCCAGCACTCTGGAGGTTGAGGCCAGGAGAACACTAGTTAAGAGGTCAAGCCTGAGCTACCCAGGAAGACCCAACTTAAAAATAAAGTTGTTTTTCCAGTATAAATGCAATAATGTGTTTGCACATTTTATTGAAAAGGATTATAATGTGCCTACAATTGTGTAGTGAAGAAAAGTCCAGGCAATGGTCACTCACAGCTTTAAACCCAGCACTTGGGAGGCAGAGGCGGGCAGATCTCTGAGTTTGAGGCCAGGTCTATAAAATGAGTTCCAGGACAACCAGAACTGTTACACAGAGAAACCTGTTTTTTTTTTTTAAAAAAAAAAAAAAAAAGAAAGAAAAGAAAAAGAAAGAAAGGAAGAAAGGAAGAAAGAAAGAAAGAAAGAAAGAAAGAAAGAAAGAAAGAAAGAAAGAAAGAAAGAAAAGGGGCTGTACCTTCACAAATAACCTCTCCTGGCCTCACAGCGCCAAGCCTCAGCTGCTCTCCGTGATCCCTTCACGCCTTCAAAACCAGAACCACCTGGGTGACTCTAACACGTTATCAATCAAATCTGGCCGCCAGCACGAAGTACAACCTTGACCACTTCTAGAACACAGCCTCTCTGTGCTCTCAGGAAACATCTACTAGAAGATTTCACCTCAGTGATGCTGGCCTCTTCTGAATCGTTGCTTTTTCTTAGCTCTAGCCGACCAGCATCAAGCATCCTAGAAAAGCAAGGCTTCGATTTACTAGCTCTGGTATCTTGTCCATCAGAGCTGATTTTTCAGCCCCAGCTAACCAGAACCACAGGATTTTAATTCAAAGTAACAAATGTCCCCTTAGTCTTTAGCTTTTTTTTTTTTTTTTTTTTTTTTTTTTTTTTTTTTTTTTGGCGTGGGTTTTTTTTTTTTTTTTTTTTTTGAATTTTCGAGACAGGGTTTCTCCGTAGCTTTTGGTTCCTGTCCTGGAACTAGCTCTTGTAGACCAGGCTGGCCTCGAACTCAGAGATCTGCCTGTCTCTGCCTCCCGAGTGCTGGGATTAAAGGCGTGCACCGCCACCGCCCGGCTCCCCTTAGTCTTTAAACTTCCCTCTGAAACTTCACAAGCCAGGCCTCCATTTCCTGCACTGGTTTTTAACATTCTTATCTTCCAAGTTCCCGCAGTGTCCCACAGAGCTTTTAACGCTCAATAGCTCTTCTAGCCCTGAGTTCCAAAGTCCTTTCACAATCCTTCCCAAATCATGGTCAGGTCTGTCACAGCAATATCTCACTATGCTGGTGACAATTTGTCTTAGGGTTTCTGTTGCTGCGACAAAACTCCAGGATCAAAAACACATTGGGGAAGGAAAAGGTTTATGTATTTGGCTTCATTACATTTAAGCATTGCTGTTCATCACTGAAAGTCAGGACAGGAACTCAAACAGGGCAGGATCCCAGAGACAGGAGCTGATGCAGAGGCCATGATGGGGGGAGCTGCTTATGGACTGACTTCCCATGGCTTGCTCAGCCTGCTTTCTTATAGAACCCAGGACCACCGGCCCAGGGATGGCACCGCCTACCATGGGCTGGGCCTCCCTCGTTGATCACTAAATGAGAAAATGCTTTACAGCTGGATCTCACTTCCTCCGATGTCTCTAGCTTGTCTCAAGTTGACACACAAAACCACCCAGAACATGTAAGTTACATAAACTGTGGTGGTCTGAATGAAAATGGTCCCCATAGACCCTTAGGGAGTGACATTACTGGAGGTGTGACCTTGCGGCATAGGTATGGCCTTGTTGGAGGAAGTGTGTTACTGCTGGGTAGGCACGTACAGACATACTGGAGCAGGAAAATGTTGTACATTGTTCGTATTTCCAGGATAGGATAATTCCTTGTGAAAGACTATTGCACTCACAGTATCTAAGAATAACACACTGTCTTCTAATCTAAGTGTTTCTTCCACTCAGACCCTCTCAATTTCCAAAACTTACTAGCAAGAGATGTGGTAAAGAACTGTCCTGACATCTGAATCACTCAGCCCTGGAACAATCCAGCGTGACACCTGAGCATCAGATCCTGAGATAAAGGAGCCACATGGTTTTTAAGACTACAGTACTGAGCAAGTCCAGCTTTCTATGTCTGAGGGCACTCCCAGAGGAAAATGTCTTATACGCCAAGGTATACACACAAAGATCTTAGCATCTGGATTGCTTCACTCCAACTCCACACATCTTGGAGACAGTTTAAACTCTCCCTCTTTGTTCCTGTAAAAGCCTTGAGTTTGGCCAGATGGTGGTGGTTCAAGCCTTTAACCACTCAGGAGTCAGAGGCGGGCGGGTCTCTCTGAGTTTGAGGCCAGCCTGGTTTACAGAGTGAGTTCCAGGGTAGCCAAGGCTGTTACACAAAAAAANAAAAAAGAAAAAAAGAAAAAAAAAAAAAAAAAACAAAAAAAAATAAAAGAAAACAAAAAAAAAAAAAAAAAAAAAAAAAAAAAAAAAAAAAAAAACAAAAAACAAAAACAGTCTCAAAAGAAAAAAAAAGAGAAAAAAATGAAAAGAAAGATGAGTTTATTTACATTTGATGTTTTTTACAAACTTTAATGCTTTTCTCACATATAAAGAAAACAATAAATAGTACTAAAGACACAAACAAATTTTCTTAAGTTCTCAAAGCCTTGTGTCCTTCTCCTGAAGAGATTATACAAAGCAGGTTAATAAACCGAGTAGTGGTAGCAGCGCATGCCTTTACTCCAGCACCTGGGAGGCAGAGGCAGGTGGATCTCTGTGAGTTCAAGGCCAGTCTGGTCTACAAGAGCTAGTTCCAGGCCAGGCTGCAAAGCAACACAGAGAAACCCTGTCAACAAACAAGCAAACAAAACAACCACATAGGTTAATATTTATTTTGTTGTTTGGTTAGTTTTAGTGGAAAAATAATTTTTGACTTCTCATCCCAAATACCATGAAGCTATCACTAACACTTCCTTTAGTTTCCAAATTTTCCTTACAAGATTTCTTTAACATTAATGGAAGCATACCACTCACGTGCATGCTTTATGGTTTTGTTTGTTTTACTCTTCAGTCTACAGAACTGCCTAAATTGTACTGTGACTACTGTGATACGTATCGTATGCATGATTCGCCACCTGTGGGAAAGACACGCTGCAGTCGTAGGAAACACAAAGAGAATACAAAAGACTACGACCAGGAATGGATGGACAAGCAGGCCCAGAGCTCAGCTGACAAACAACAGCTGGATTCTACAAGGACAGCTACCTCCAGATCAGCTGTCTGCACCCCCTCAGGTTCAAATCCTTTAGGTCCCACTGTGGAACTGTTTGGGAAGGGTTGGATGTGTCATTGTCAAAAGCCCACATCAGGCCCAGTGTCTACTTACTGCCTGCAGATCAGCGTGTAAAGTTCCCAGTTACTGCCTCTCCAGTGCCATGCCTGCCTGCTTCCCACCATGATGATCATGAACTAACCCTCAAAAACTATCAGCAATCCCAATTAAATGCTTTCTTTTATAAGAATTGCCTTGGTCATGGTGTCTCTTCATAGCAATAGAACAGTAATTAAGACACTATGTCTTTAACAAAACAAAACAACAACAACAAAGCCAGGAAAAGCCAAGCCTGGTGACCTATCCCTTTAAACTGAGTACTAGGGAAGCTGAGACAAAACTGCTGTTGAGTTGGAGACCACCTTGAAATACACAGCTAATATATATTCAGGCCAGCCAGGGATATAGTAAGACTGTCAAAAGAGAATATAAAGAAAAGAAAGTGACGACACTGGAAGAAACGTAAGTTAGAAGTTCCTCACGGAAGATAAAGGGAAACCGGAATCGTGGTGACTCTACACTGCAGCTGTTCAGAAAGCCTTGGTTACTAACTGTAGACCAGCCAGGTAGAGAGTGCGAAATGTAAAGCCATTCACTCTAAGCTCACTGACAGGGTGAAGAGATAGTGGTAGGGCCAGCATGGGAGTCAGGCAGAACAAGATCAGTCCTGAAAGGGCAGCTTCTGTTCCTAAGTGTGTGAGGGAAACCTAGCTACCCAACTTAGAATCCTGCCTGGGAAACAGAGGCAGGAAACAGTGGGGGTGATTTAGTGAAAGCAGAAAAAGAGGGTGGTAAAGGTTCAAATCTAAAAACCATAGACACAGAAGAAATGGAATTTTACAAGTTCTAGAGCCTTCTTATTTATATGAGGTAGCAAAGGAGGTGTGGGAACTAGCTTTGGTCTCAGGGCTAGTAAGGAGGAACTATCAGTACTAGAACACAGGCTCCTTTGCTGGGGAATATTATTTTAAGTTGTGTTGCCTTTGTTTATGTTGTATTGTTTAACTCTGTGAAGCTGTGATTCTTTGCCTGTCTAAAACACCCGATGGTCCCAATAAAGAGCTGAACGGCCAATAGCAAGGCAGGAGCCAGGATAGGTGGGGCTGGCAGACAGAATAAATAGAAGGAGAAATGAGGAGAAGCATGAGAATAATGAAAGATGTGAGGGGCCAGTCACTCAGCCACCTACAGAGTAAGAGTGTAAGTAAGATACAAGGAAGTAAAAAAAGAAAAAAGCCCAGAGCAAAGGTATTCAGGATAATTTAACTTAAGAAAAGCTGGCAAGAAACAAGCCAAGCTAAGACCAGGCAATAAGAAAGAATAAGTCTCCATGTGTGGTTTATTTGGGTGCTGGGTGGCGGGCCCCCAAAAGACCAAAAAGTCAAAAGACTAAAAACCAAACAATACCATTTTGGCCATCCAACATGGGGCTAGAGGAAACAGACAGCAGCACTCTGGTACACATGTCCTCTAGCATGTGCGCCTTCCACAGGGCATTTTGTGTGCTGTGTCTGCAGAAGCTTACCTGGGCACGGGCACTCTGCCCTTGTCCTCTTACGGTCTCTCACTAAATCTGGAGCTTAGTTTTTCAGTTAGGGGGCTGGCTGGCCAATGAGCTACCACATCCTAGCTTCTCACACAAGTCCTGGGGTGGATCCTCGCGCTTGTTCAGCAAGTTCTCTCACACACCAGGCCACAGCCCCAGGGGACCAGAGTATTTACTGCTAATTGTCTGACATTTGCTTCATCTCATCTTCAGGCCCTCTCTGGAAAATGACTTTCTTTTCCTTCTACTGATGTATGAAATTATGTATCTTTACCTGGGCAAGTGTTTAGCAGATATCTAAACTATAATAGAGATGTTGCCTTGATAAGTTTTTAGTGTAGAAAGAGAAAACTGAACTGAAATATTTGAGGGGGTAGGAAGACCAGACCTAGTTAAGCGTATGACACAGAAATTCTAGGTGAAGAGAGACTTGATCCATTTCGTAACTGGTGATTGCTAGGTGGTGCAGAGCTGCAGCAGCAGCTGAATGCTCAAAGTCTGGGACAGACGTCCAGTCCCAAGCCAGATTACACATGAAGATCACAGCTCAAAAACAATATGGTGGTGATAACTTTCTACAGTTACTTGCTAGTCATTAAAGCTCAATAATGTAGTGGACACTTTCTTGTATTTGATAAGCTCTAAGGATTGAAAAGATAGTTAGAAAGATTGGGTGCCATATGAACCTTTATAATAACTTTTGTCTCTTTAATAGAAAATAAGTCCAAAACAAAAGACATTGTACTTGACTAGTTCTCCAAGTTTGTCTCTAAAATGTTGAAAAGTATTCTTCTATTTCATTGACAAAATAAACTTACAGCAAGACAAATCACTTAACACTGCGAACCCAGGACTGATAAGAGCATGAGCACATGCAAAGACCCAGAGTTAGGGTCCTTGGACCCTCCGCTGATTTAACTCTGACTCCAGCTGGCGTCCTCCTCTGGCCTCCACAATCACCTGCACCTACACGCACACATCCCCACACACACACAAAATTAAAAATTAATCTAAAAATCTCAAAAATGACATTCATCTTCATTTTCCCTCCAATAAATATGGCATAATACAGAAATGGAATATTCTGTTTTTATATCTGCCACCATTTTATTATTAAAACTGTGAAAATGGGATTTACTATGGCATCTCCATACATGAATGCATTATGTCTTCTTCCCCTTGGTCCCCGTTCCAGTCCCCAATAGCACTTCTAGTTTCAAACCCTTTTCTATTTATGTGTAAAGAAACACAACTGTAATTATCCCACGCACCATGTCCTCTGCTACCACCATTTCTATGGCAGTAACACCACTGCTTACATACGACCTTCAGTTACTGACAGTCTAGGCTGAGTCCACACCTTGGCTACGGCAAATGTCAGTAAGCATGCAGATATCTCTTTTGTATGCTGGTTCCATTTTCTGATAAAAAAAAATCCATAAATGTGATAGCTAATTGATAGTCATTCTACCCTTCATGTTTGGAGAAACTCCCATACTGTGTCCCACAAAGGTTATTAGTGGTATTAATTTACTTCTAACAGTACAAGCATGATAAGGGCTGCTCTTCAAATTCTACCTTAAAAAAACTATTTCTCAACTGTAATGGAATCTCATTGTTTTCATTTGCCAGGTGACTAAATGAGTGTTCTCCCATGCAGTTACTAGCTAGCCGCACTCTGTCTTGTACTCTTTACAACTTAACTATTACTTCTATGGTCAGATGTGTTTCAGGCTCTAAATGCTTCTTGCACCTAGATGTCCATGTCTTTCCAAAGATTTGGGGAGTTTCCTGTTATTATTTTACTAAGTTTTTTTTAATGCCCACAACCTGTAGCTCTTCTTCCTCAGGTATGCTAATAATCCAAATGTTTGATTTTTTTTAAAAAGAGAAACCTAAATTTCTTGGATTTTCTCTTCATGCTTTTTTCTTCTGTTCTTGTCTGACACTAACAATTCAAAAGGTCCATGATTTCTGTCAGTTCCCTTTCAGATCCTGTGTCGCTTTCTTTAGTTCATTTAACTGTTTTTTTGCTCCTTGTTGTTCTTGTGTTTTCTGTGTTGAGAATTAACTGTTCATCTGTTGGGATGGTATCTTTTATGATACTGTATGACAGTCTTCTTAGTGGCTCTCTCCTGATAGTATGTCTTGAGAGGTATTGGACTTGGTTTTGATGCTGGTATTTCTCAAATGAAATCTGGCCTGTATTTTACATACAGATTCTTCATCTAAGGCATAAGTAAATCATTCCATTTTCCAAAACCACCTGTGACTTTGACCAAGCAGAACACTGTAGGCTTTCCCAGATTTTGATCCTATTGTAACTTTATCTAACCCACCATACATAGTGATCCACTAATCCAACAACACTCATGTACCATGCACTGACAATACAAAGGGCCTGACTTCATGGTGCTTATCATCTGGTGACACAGGGACTAAGGAGAAGAGAGAAGAGTTAGAGATGGCTCAGGGGTTAAAAGCAATAGCTGCTCTTCCAGGAGACCCAGGTTCGATTCCCAGCACCCACAGGAACCTTATGACAAGTCTGTAACTCCAGTTCTAGGGCACCTAATACCTTCTTCTGGTCTCTTCAAGTACCAGCATGTTTGTGGTGCACAAACACATATGCAGGCCAAATACTCATATAGATAAAAATAAATAAATCCTTAAATCTGGTGTTGGTTATAGTAGTAAAGGTGTGGAATCCCAGCACGTGGGTGGTAGAAGCAGGTGACCAAAAGTTTAACATGCCAGCTAGATGGTCCAGCAGGTACCTGCCAAGCCTGAGAATCTGAGCTTGAGATACCTGAACCCACATGGTGCAAGGTTAGAGCCAACTCCACGTTGTCCTCATGCCTTGTAAACAGAGACTGCTCTTTCATTCCTGGCCACCCAGACCCAAATAATCACACAGAAACTATATTAATTGCAACATTGTTTGGCCTATCAGCTCAGGCTTCTTACTAACTAACTCTTACAATTTAACCCACTTCTATTAATCTGTGTATCACCATGAGGCTGTGTACTACTGGTAAGGTTCCATTGTCTGTCTCCTTCGGCAGCTACATGGCATCTCTCTGACTCCATGTACTCTATCTATCTATCTATCTATCTATCTATCTATCTATCTATCTATCTATCTATCTATCTATCTCTTCTAGCCTGGCTATATTCTGCCCTGCCATAGGCCAAAGCAGCTTTATTCATTAACCAATAAAAGCAACACATATACAGAAGGACATTCCACATCAATACCCTATCCCCAGGCACAAATAATTTAAAAACAGCAAATGGCCAATTTTCTATGAAAAGACTGAACTACTACTACTAATATCTATGTATAAATTACATGCATCCAGGTCCTCACACAGACTAAGCCATATCTACCTCTTTAAATTTTATTTTGAAACAAGGCCTCATAAAGTTGCCCAACCTGGCCTTGACTTCCTATCCTCCTGAGTACCTGATTGCAGGCCTGCACCACCAGACCCAGCAAGGAGCAAACGTGCACGAGTATGCTGGCAATTCTTACCACACTCTACCCTGAGTCAACCTAGGTTAAGCCTGGAGCTTGTATTCTCTCCAGTAACCTGAGTACAATACAGAAGTTTGGTGGACAAACAAAAAAACAAACAAAACCCCAACAAACACCTGTTTAAGAGAACGCCAGAGTAAGGTTCTTACAAATTACACACACACACACACACACACACACACACACACACACACACCAGCTCGGCTGAGAACATGATTCGGTGTCATTCATATCTTATCAAACTAAAGCTTCCAAGGTAGGGATGGTTATGGTGATATGCATTCGTTCATTTGCCATTTTTTTTTAAATGGCCATTTTCAATTATTCAATTCTGGCTGTCTTGGAATTCACTCTGTAGACCGAGGTGTCCTGAGCTCACAGATATCCACCTGCCTCTGCCCCCTTCATGCTGGGATTAAAGATGTGAACCACTACACTTGGTCATATGCATTTAATCCCAGAATTTGTGAGGCACAGGTAATCTATCAGGTCTGAGTTGAGGCCAGTCTGGTCTATTCAGTGAGTTCCAGGACAGCCAGGGTTGTATAACAAAAAAATCCTGTCTCACAAATCTATCAGAAAACAAACAAACAAAAAAACCCAACCCTTCCAAAATAGAAAGTTTATAGAGGAAATGAAAAATGTGGTCCAAGAAAGGCAGACCAGTCGGGCATAAAATCAGAGAGATGGAAGTAGAAAAATAAGGAATAAAGATAGAGAGCAAGATGGTACGGCAGGTAAGCTTCTTTTTTTTCCTAATAATTTATCTTTATTCTATTTGCATTGCTGTTTTGCTGGCATGTGTACCTGTGTGCAGGTGTTGGATCCCCTGGAATTGGAGTTACAGAAAGTTTCAAGCTGCTCTTAACCACTGAGCCTTCTCTCCAGCCCCTTGGCCTCTGACCTCCAAATGTATCCTCTACAATGAATGTTTCGAAGGGGATGCCCCTGCTTGTGCATGGCGGCAGAGAAAAACTGGGCCAAGTGGCACAGTCTTTGTGAAGGTGAAGCCAAGAAGATCACAATTTCAAGGCCAACCTGTACAACTTAGAGTATCTCCAAAACTGAAATTAATAAAGACAACTCAAGGTACAATTTGGCTATAGAATACACCGAAATCCTCAGCTTAACTGTCAACAGCACATACATTTTTTTCATGCTAGAGTCAAGAGCAGTGGTTCTCAACCTGTGGGTCATGACCCCTTGGGAAGGGTTGAAGACCCTTTCACAGGGGTCCTATATCAGGTATCCTGCATATCATATTATGACTCATAACAGTAGCAAAATTACAGTTCTAAAGTAACAACAAAAATAATGTTATGGTTGGGGTCACCACAACATGAGGAACTGTATTAAAGGGTCAAGCATTTGTAAGGCTGAGAACCACTGGTCATGAGATGGCTGTATGAATACAGGTATGTCAAAAATACCAACATTAGATTTGAACGTTCAGGGCTTTTAAACTGGTTAAAGGTGGATCATTATGGGAATAAATTTTAAAATACTTGTACACATGCATTTGTACACATTCACAGTGGGGTGTTTATTTTTGGAAAGCAAATGAAAAAACTCACATCAGATTCTCTCTGAAAGCGGGGAAGGAGGTTAGAAAGAAAAAACTGAAGCACTAACCATTAGACACTGTTCCTGTATTACCATTTATCACTAAACACTTCTCCTTACACAAAGGCCAAAGGCCTTTTACAGCCTCTGGAGACAATCGGCATGTAATAATCCTAAGATCTGTCACTAGCGCAAAGCACTCACTGGGACACAGCAAACTGCTCATGTTCTGGTGTGGGAGGTCCTTCTGTCTCTGTGTTGCTTTTATTGGTTAATGAATAAAGAACTGCTTTGACCCTATGGCAGGGAAGAACAGAACTAGGAGAAGGCTAGACTGAATGCTGGGAGAAAGAAAGGTGGAGTCAGAGAGAAACCATGTAGCCACTGGAGACAGATGCTGGGAACTTTAGTCAGTAAGCCACAGCCATGTGGCAATACACAGATTAATAGAAATGGGTTAAATATGTAAGAGTTAGTCAATAAGAAGCTTGAGCTAATGGGCTAAGCAGTGATTTAATTAATACAGTTTCTGTGTGATTATTTCAGACCTAAGCCAGCAGGGAAACAACAAGCAGCCTCCCACTAGTTTTCTGCTGAAAAGGCTTTTTTTTTTCTAGTACTTCTCTCCAATGCAGGGTTGAGCATCAATTTTACAAGGTTTCTGGCATTTATTTCTTCAACACTAAACTCATATTTGGTTCCTGGAAGGTCCCTCGGGTACCCTCAGTCCGGGTCCCACTCTACAACAAATCTCCAAGGTCACACCAGGACCCTCCAGTCACCCTCCCACGTGAGCCAGGGGGGTGGGCGGGGTCGGTCATGTCCTGTCTTCCAAGTGGTGTTGGAGGAAGCAGGTGTGCCGGTTATGTCTTCCCTCCCGGTCTAACCACACATCCCTGGTCTGGGCACTCTGGATGACGGAGGCATGTGTGTGTCCTGTTTTCCTCATGGAAGTCTCCTCAGCAGTCGGCTGGGCCAGCCTGGAACTCAACATTGTCTCTAGAGCACGAAGATATTCACGGCTTTCTACTACAATCCCAACACTGCCTAAACTCGAACTCTGGTCCGGTTCACCCACCAGAGAACTTTCTAGAACTTGCTTCCCTTGGAAAAAGCATGGCTCCACTGACTTTCCTTGACTGGCACTGACTCTGGGCTGTGTATGCTCGCACTTCGCGTGACCACAATTCCACAGGTGATCCCACGGATTCAACTCGCGTGACCCAGTCCCCTCCAGGGGATCCACGCTGGACTCCACAGCCTCACCTCACACGAACCTGGGAACACCAGGGCTGTGGAGACTCTGTGGAGTCACGTCATGTGACCCTGGAGACACCCCACTACCACCAACCACCAAGAGGACCCACACTGGGACCTGCCCCCTCATCTCACGTGACCCCATCTCCCCCTCCCCTGCGGGGGCTCCCACCTCACCTCACATGACCCCATCTCCCCCTTCCTGAGGGGACTCCTACATCACGTGACTCGGGCCACAGAGACCCTGGGAGGCCCCCACCCGCGCAGGCCTCCCTCACCTCACTGACCCATCTCCCCCCCTCCTCCGAGGGGGGCTCCTCCCCACCTCACGTGACCCATCTCCCCCCTCCCCCGAGGGGGCGCCTCCCCACCTCACGTGACCCTGTCCCCGCAGGGACCCCGCAGCCTCACCTCACACGACCCTGACACCTCATTGCTAAAATTAGAACGGGCGAGCAGCGCGCTCACGTGCACGCAGCCCGGCGGGGCGAAGGCCGGACTGCGCGTGAGTCATCGGCCCCGCCCCCTCGCGGAGGGCGCGCTGACGTCAGGCCCGTCCCCGAAGGGTGACGTAAGTGCGCCCCAAGAAGCCGTGACGGAAAGTTCGAGTTTAGTCCATCTTAAAGGGGCCGCAGCGGCCCCATGTGTCCCCGAGGCGGCTGCCGGGGCCGGCTGTGCACGGCGACCGCTGCACACTTGTGAGCCGAAACCACGCAAGGGCGGTTGAGCCGAGCTCTCGTCCCCTGCGGAGGTGGCCTGCGGAAGCTCCTGGAGGACCTGCGCGCGCCAGTACTGCCATAGCCTCAGGGCCCTCCCCAGTGCCTCCATTCCCTCTCCTCGGGTGATGTCGGTGTCCCTGCCCACAGGGCTGGCTCCAGAATCCTCACTTTCGGGTGCTAGGCTTCGGCTGACCCGAGGCCCACCCTGCGGAGTCTCCCCTGCCGGTGTCTGGAACTTGCAGCCATCCTGAGCTACCCCAGGCCTGAGCCCTGCCCTGTGAACCTCATGGCAAGAACAGCGTCCGAGAGGCTGCACAGTGGAAAGGGAGCCCAGCAGGGCAGGTGGCATCTCTGGCTGTTGGCCTTTCCCTAAATACCGCAGACCTGTATTCGGGCTACACGTGCCAGCACACGGAAGCTCCTTTCTGTGGACATACAGAAGCCATTCCTGTCCTCAGTCTCATGCTTCTGCCGTTTCTGTTCTGCCCCATGCCTGGAGTCTGTGGCAAAACACGTTTGTGCCCCCCAAGAGACGGAGAAAGCCCCAGGCCTCCCCAGCTACCCCAGGCGTCCCCCCCTTCAGCCCCCCCCCCGCCCCCAGGCACCCAGGGAGAGTCTGCTGGGCAGCCACTTCTTGGTACAGGACCCTGCAGCACGATATCCAGTGAGGTCACAGTCCTCTGACCTGTAGAGGGTCCTAAGAACTTAACACGGACCACACACACACACCACACAAACCACACACACACACACACACACACGTTTATTGCTGCACTATTCACAATAGCCAGCTAGAGAACAACCCAGATGTCAATCAACAGATGGTTAAAGAACATGTGTTCCATATATACAATAGAATTTAAAACTTATTGGTTTATTTATATGTAGGTGGGTGGGTATGGGACCACAGTGTACCTGTGGAGATCAGAGAACAACTTGGCCCTTTCCTTCCTCTATGCAGGTTGTAGGGATTGAACTCAGGCCCTAAGGCTTGATGACGAGCCCTTTTACCTGCCAAGCCGTTTTTTCTGGCCCCTACAATGGAATTTTTATAGGCAAAGAATGAAAATTGTTGTAGAAATGGATGAAACTGGAAACTGTTACGTTACATGACCTAAGCCATACTCAGAAAACCATAGCATGTTTTTTTCTGTCATATATGGAGTCTAGAATAAATCTGTGTGTGTGAGAGAGAGAGAGACATTGAAGTAGAAAGGGAGCTCTGGGAGCTGGAGACATGGTTCAACAGTTAAGGCTCTTCCTGCAGACGACCCAAGTTCAGTTCCCAACTCATCTGGTTCCTCACAGCCACAGCTGTCACCAGGTCCAAGAGATCCAACACCTCTGGCCTCTGCAGATACTCGTACACATACCCACACAGAGACACAAAACAGTCACATACTTTAAAGTAAATCTTTAAAACAAAAAGGGAGGGACTTGGGATGAAGGGGAGTAAAAGGAGTTTGAGAGGAGAGAAAGAGTGTAATGGGGGGCAAGAAAGTAGAAGGAAAGAGGGAGCCTGAGAGGACAGTGAAGGAGGAGAACAAGAACAAACTATAATGTCCTATGTATGACTATAATGGCCCATGTATGACTAGAATGGCCTATGTATGACTAGAATGGCCTATGTATGACTATAATGTCCTATGTATGACTATAATGGCCTCTGTATGACTATAATGTCCTATGTATGACTAGAATGACCTATGTATGACTATAATGGCCTATGTATGACTATAATGGCCTATGTATGACTAGAATGACCTATGTATGACTAGAATGGCCTCTGTATGACTAGAATGACCTATGTATGACTAGAATGACCTATGTATGACTATAATGTCCTATGTATGACTAGAATGGCCTCTGTATGAATAGAATGGCCTATGTATTGTTGAAATAGGAGCGGCGGGGCTGCGTCCCCAACACCCCGGCCGCTTGGCTAGCTTATGCCCGAAATAACAACACACAAACTGTATTCATTTAAGAACTGCTTGGCCCATGAACTCTAGCCCTTACAGGCTAATTCTCGCACCTGGACTAGCCCATTTCTAATAATGTGTATAAGTACCCCAAGGTGCGCTTACTGGGAAGATTCTAGCCTATGTCCATCTTCATCGCGTGTGCCTCAGAGAGCAGAGCTATCGCGTCTACCCGGGAGAGCTGAGCATGGCGTCTCTGCCCCAGAGCAGAGCAGAGTCTGACCTCACTTCCTCTTCCTCCTGTTTACTCCTCCTACCTATCTTTTAACCTATCAGGGCCAAGGAGTTCCTTTATTGCTTAACCAATGAAATCAACAGATTGATATATGACACTCCCACATCAATGTATGACTATAATGACCTCTATATGACTATAATGTCCTATGTATGACTAGAATGACCTATGTATGACTATAATGGCCTATGTGTGACTATAACGGCCTATGTATGACTATAATGGCCTATGTATGACTATAATGACCTATGTATGACTAGAATGGCCTATGTATGACTATAATGGCCTATGTGTGACTATAATGGCCTATGTGTGACTATAACGGCCTATGTATGACTATAATGGCCTATGTATGACTATAATGGCCTATGTATGACTAGAATGGCCTATTTATGACTAGAATGGCCTATTTATGACTAGAATGACCTATGTATGAAAATGTCACAGCAAAACCTAGTTCTTTGTAAGCCAACCCAAGAAAATAATGAAAAGATGGGGGAGGGGATCAGAAACAACTAGAAAAAAAAAAGGCCCAGGTAAGACAATGGGCAGAAATGTGCTCGCAAAGAGTAGTAGGCTGTGCATGCGCATGAACATGGGCTTGAAGTCATAGGAAGAACTGGAAACATGGTCCCAAGACTGCCAGCTTGTCCTTTCCCCCTCTCTTCCACCTAGCTTCCAGACAGGTGACCCAGGGGCTGATTCTCCCCATGGAATGACACTGAGGTCCTCTGCTGTTTTTAAATCTGCAGTAAGCAAGATCCTGTGTGTCATCGCAGGTTTTGATTTTCTGAGATCCCAGTTTTCACTCGCCACCCCAGAAGCTCCATTAAATGTCACTGAGAGCCACCAATAATGTGGAAGGATTGTGATCGCCAGCAAACAGCCCCGGCGAGCAAAGAGCAGGAGCCCTTGGACCACTCCCAACTGTGTGCTGACTCACTTGGCGACGCAGAGCACCAAGCAACTCTCGAGACCGAGAGCAGTGGGCACACACTCTCACAGGAGTGGGCAGTGGTCCAGGGGCTGGGAATCAACTGCACGCCTGTGGAACTCAGAGGTCCGTGGCTGAGCCCAACTCTGTGGCTGAGCCCAACTCCGTGGCAACTCCCCAGCAGTGGTATGCTGGCGAGCCGTGAGCTTTGTCTGCTAGAGTGTTCCTATTTCAAACAGAGCTCCTACGATGTTTGGGAAGGATTAGGACACTGCCTTTTGTGACTTCCGACTCACGGGTCAGAAATGCACCCTGCTTATTCCTACCCCTTTGTAACTTATACAACTGCATCCCAGGAATTTATCTGAAACTTTTTTATTTATATTATAAACTGTCCAGTCCATGAAGTAACATTAGCTTTCTCATTTCTGTAAAAGTTTAGGTCTTAAAATGAAAGAAAAGGGGTTTGCTACAGTAATAACGGCAATTTTATGCTTATACATGTCACCCATAAAATAATCATTGCAATTTGATCGCTGTTTTTATTACATTTATTTGTGGGTATCATGTTCATAGAGGTCAGAGGACAACTTGTAAAAGTCAATTTATTCTTCCAATGTATTGATCCTGGGGACCGGCAGGCTTAGAGGCAAACACCTTAACCCACTGCGCTCCCTCACTAGCCCAGAGAGGTTCTCAAAGGCTTCTTATTCTCAGTCAATACTTCATCCTCTGCCCACACCTATCCTCACCTTCGTGAGTATTCGTGGAGGGAGGATCTGAGAGGGTAGAACTGTGAAAAAAATGGGTGTAAATGGCTTCTGCGTCCTCCAAGGCCTTACTGTCCTTGGTCGCTCATGGTGAATGATTGTCTTAGCTAGACTTGTTTTCTTGTCAACTTGACACAACCCAGAGCCTCATGGGAGAGTTGCCTCAACCACAGCCTTATCTGTGAGGAATTGTCTTGACCGATGATTGGTGAAGGGGGCCCAGACCACGGTGGGCAGCACCATGCCTAGTCGGTTGAGACAGGGCTGTGTAAGAAAACTAGCAGACAGCAAACAAGAGAACAGGTCAGTGAACAACCTTCCTCCTGGTTTCTTCTTCTAGCTCCTGCCTGGGCCTCCCTCGGCGAGGAATGCCATATAACCTGTAAGCTGAAATAAACCCTTTCCTCCCCAAGTTGCTTTCAGTTATGGTGTTTACCAGAGCAACAGACAACACACGGGGACAGCCTGCTTTCACAGATTCCCGTGGACCAAGGGACACCCAGCAGGTGGTTATTTCTCACAGTTCTGGAGTCTGGGGAGTCCATGTCTAAGGAGATCCTACCCCTGGTGAGAGCAGCTCCCCGGTGCGTGCTTCCTGGTTCATGCTCCCTAGTGCACGGCTGCCTTCCTGCAGCCTGCTCACAGGGCCTTTCCTTGGTGATGTGTCCATGGAGGTTAGGGCGTCCGTGTTTTCTTCTTATTATAAGGACACTAACCGCATCAGCCGGGTCTCACTCTCCTGCCGTAACCTAAGCCTTGTCACCTCCCAAAAGCTTTGCTTCAACTTGATATGGTGGCTCTTATCTGTAGTTCCAGTACTGAGGAGGCCGAGGCAGGAGGATTGCAGTAGGTCCTTGGTCAGCCTGTTCTCCTGTTCTACATAGTGAGTTTCAGGTCAGCTTGGTCTACACAGCAAGACCCCTGTAATCCATACGTATCCACACCCCAACACCGTCACCCTGGAGCTAAAGCTTTAGGCTGCAATGTCTTTTTTTTTTTTTTTAGATTTTCGGTACCTGTCCTGGAACTAGCTCATGACTGACAGAGATCTGCCTGCCTCTGCCTCCCGAGTGCTGGGATTAGAGGTGTGTCCCACCACTGCCCATCTGCTGCAATGTTCTTTACTAGGGTGTGGAGATTTAAGGCAGTCTCACGTTATAGTTCAGGGTGGCCTGGAACTCGCTGTCTTCCTGCCTCAGTCTCCCACGTGCTCAGATAAGAAGCATGTTCCACAGTACCCAGCAGCAATGTTCGCTAAGCCATGACAGTGCTCAGGGAATACTGAGTGATGGGCAGACAGAAGGGAAAAGAGGACCCATGTGGTAACAGGGTCCAGATCACAGGGACTTGTTAAGAGCTCGGCGGGGCTCATTTGCTCTGTTTTATTTGATTGTAACAAGATCTCCATAGGGTAGAGTAGCCTCCATATGTACCCTAGGCTGGCCCCCTAGCTCATGAAAATCCCTCTGTCTCAACTTCCTGAGTTCTGGGATTACAGTATGGGTCACCATGCTCAATTCAGAATCCCATCATCCTGTAGGTGAATGAACAAATTATACAAATTATGGCAATCTACTCTATAGGATATTAGTCAGTGCTAGAGAGAGAGAGAGAGAGAGAGAGAGAGAGAGAGAGAGAGAGAGAGAGAGGCTATCTACCCTGAAAAGACGTGGTGGGAACTCGAATGTCTTTACTGTGCGTGGAGCCAATCTTAGAAGACAATTTACTGTGCAGTCCAGTTCCATGGTATTCTGATATTCCAGGAAAAAGACAAGCTGGCCTCAAGCTCAATACGTGTAGCTATGAGTCAAGAATGGCCTTGACCTTCTCATCCTCTGGTCTCCAGTTCCTGAGCACTGGGATAACAGGTGTGTCTCCGGAGCACAGTGAGATGACTCTCCTGTGGCGCTGTCATGGGGATACCTAAGCCAGACATGCTGGTACCCCCTGTGATGCCAGCACTCAGAAGGCTGAGGCAAGCGGATTGCTCTGCTCCGAGTTCTAGACTAGCCTAGACTGCATAGTGAGTTCAAGTGAGCACGGGCTACATAGCAAGGCGACTCTGTCTCAAAAAAGCATAGACATACAAAAGTCGTTTTAACACACACTCCCAGAATGTGTGCGCCATGAAGGTAAACATGGGCTGTGGGTGATCAGGGCGTGTCGGGGAGGGCTATCAGTGGACCTTTCCAGTGGGGGATGCAGACGGCAAGAGCGGCCGTGCCCTGTATGGGAACGGGATATTTGAGAAGTCTCCATACTCTCTGATTTATTCTTACAGAAAAATAAAGGTGTGGCACTGCTTTATTAAAAAACAAAGAAGCCAAGCGATGTGGCAGGGCCTCTTCGTGGAGCTCAGGGCTCTGTGGAGTCTCACAGACAGACATGGGCTGAAATCTGAGCCCAGTACTGCTCAGCTCTGTGACCTTGGGAAAGTCACTTAACCCTGTGGTCTCATTTTCTCCAACTCGGCTGGCTCCCTCAGGACGTCTTGAAGTTAAGTGCAAAACCTCCCAAAGAGTCTCTTACAGCATCTAGGGCAGGTACACAGCCCTCTTCCTGGTTTGGATTATCATAGCCTCTGTTCTAGTGACTTCACATTCAGCCCAGTGGAAGATGACTGTCTGGAGTGAAGATGTCTTTGGGAAGGGAGGGTGCATGTGGGGTGGCTTGTCATCTGATGCTCAGAGGTGCTGCCCCTGAAGGCCAGATGTTCACTTGAGCCCCAGGGTCAGTGTCTAGCCCCTCACTCAGCTTCTTCCATGGAAAGGTCAGGATGACAGAGGTCACCATATTTAGATGCTGGCTCGCAAGGAAGCCTCGGTGGGTTAGTCACCTATAGTATGACATCATATTGCCACTCAATAGACTAACAGCTGTTAGTTGCTTTGGGGGGCAGGGGAGGGGTCAACCCCAGGCAACCAATCATGCCTTGAGGATAAATTGGGTAGGACCAGAGCAGACAAGAGTAGGGAAGAGAGACTCCTCTAAACAGGATCTCCCACAGGGTCCCAAGGATTTCCAGCACCTCATCCCAAAATGTGAGTCTTGATTTTCTCTTTTCTTTATTGGGGGAACCAGTGGGAGAAAAAGGAATCTTTTAGCAGGGGTGTGCCCTCCAGGGCCAGGCTGGGTGGGTGCCACCCTGAGGAGGGTGGAAAATGTGAGATTCTGTGAACCAATCATATGGTGGTAGGGACTGAAAGAGACTCTGAGAGAGGCCACTGCAGAACCCCCAGGCTGGGCGTGACTACCTGACCTGCACAGGTTCCATGACAGGAGCAGGGCCAGCTCAGCTGTTGGTGGGATGGTCCAGCCTCATCCCAGGCAAACTCTGACACCACCTGGGGTGACTTGACTGTCCTTGTTCCTGTGTCCCCCGTGCTGTGGAATTTTCACGTCAGCAGCTGTGTGGTCTTGGGGGCTCTCCCAGCGACTATATCGCACTAAGTCCAGATTGAGCAAGTGAGAGGCTTCGGCATGCGGCATGCGAGAACTAGAGGGAGCACAGGGGACGCGTTTGGAACCCTGTTCAGCCGCTGACATGCTTGTGTAACCTTGAGCAAGCCATCGTCACCTTTCTTTAGATTCTGTCTCCACCTCAGCTTTAGTAAGACGGGCACTCAGGGCTCCTCCTACCCAGTCTGGTCCTCTCCAGTTCCTTCAATGGGAAAGAACTGTGTCTTGGCCAGAGTGAAGGAGCGCCAGTACTGGGGTGGTTTATTGCTTGCTGTGCAGCCTTGGTCAGTGGCATGCCTTCTCTGAACCTCTTTCCTTCTTTATAAAATATGGTTGTTAGGAGACCTTGGTGAGGGAATGTATTTGAGAGTCTTTTCTGAGGCTATGTAAAAGGTACGAAGCGGTGCCCTCGGTTTGACTGGAATGTTCGCTAAAGCTGGCTGAGGGGCAGATGAGGGGTACCGGAGGTTTGGCTGTCCCAGGGAGGGTCATGGTCAGCCAGCTTGTAGGAGCTTCCTTCTAGTCCAGACCTTCTTAGATCCTGATATTCCACAACAGCTGAAGGGGAGAAGACAGGATACACATGAGCCCAGAAAAGCCGCTGCCTGCTCCGCTCACTATCCAAATGGGCACGTGGCTAAAGCACAGACACTGGTGAGGACAGCCAGGGTGTGCGGTCCCCTCAACAAGGAGCGGTCTCTCAGGTCCCAGGAATACCCCAGACCAGTTTCTCAGGAGCACGTACCACAGATGTGAAAACACAGGAAGGAGGAGTCCTGGAAATAACCTCCCGATAGTGACCCGCCCCCACCCACCCAGGGCGGTCTCAGAGTATCTGTGGAAAGTCCGCACTCCTCTTTTCCTTCATTCGAGTAGATGACCCCCACCCCCGCCCCCGCCCCGGTTAGCGATGCCCCTGCAACCCGCCCTTCCTTGAGGCAGCGGCAGCAACTGGCAGATCTTTGGAAGCGGTTCTTGGAACCAGCAGCGTGACTTCACTCGCTTCCCTCTCAGGGCTGGGTGGGTGCGGGGTCGGGGTTGGGGAGCGTCCTTTTCCTTCTGGTTCTCGACGTTTTGAAGCCTCAGGTGCTGAGGCTCTCAAGGCTGGAGGAGATGCCAGGGCAGAGCGGGGCTGCCCAGTAGCTGACTCATCTGACATAATTACAGTGATCTTCAAGCTATGAGTAATGCCCGGTCTTAGAGAATGTTTACAGCGCATCCCCAACTGCTGCTCACAGCAGAACCAAGCCAAGGGCAGGAGAGTACCCCTGGGTACCACCAACCTCAGCTGGCAGGTGACATCGGGCTCCAAGGATTGAGCACACAGGTCTAGGACCACCACTGCCTCTGGTGTTTAAACAGAGAAAGAAAAAAGTCTTTCCTATTTATTTTTTTGTTTTTCCAGATCTAGGAAAAGATGCATTGAAAGTCTTTGGCAATTAGCTGAGCATAGAGGCTCACAACTGTAATGTTAACACTTGAGAGACTAAGGCAGGAGAATTACTGTGTGGTCCGGGTCAACCCGGGCTACATAATGATGAGATCGTCTTAAAAAAAAAAAAAGTAATTTAAAAAGTATTTGGGAATATATATATAACATATATTATATATAGTGTATGTTACTTATGTATCTATTTTTGCCATACTAGATACTGAACACAGGCTTCAAACATGCTAGGTAAAATACTCTGTCCCTGCGTTATGTCCTCCAGTCTTTAAAAAAGAAGCTGTTTTCGGACAATGTCTCAGGTAGCTCAGGCTGCCCTCAAACTCACTGTACAGACCAGGATGACTTTTGACTCTCCATCCTCCTATGGCTTCCTCAGCAGCGCTGGAATTATGGGTGTGAGCGGCCTGGTTCACGTGGCTCTAGAGATCCCAGGCTTCACGTGTCCCAGGCTAAGCACTCTCCTAATTAAGCTACGCTCTCAGCCCCTTTTAAAACCTTTTATTTGGAGAAAGGGTTTTGCTAAATTACCCAGAGTACCTTAAACTCACCTGTAGCCCAGGATTACAACAGGCAACCTTGAACTTGCCGTCCAACCCCTCGCCTCCTTCCCCTTGCCTCAGGCTCTGAGTAGTGAGAGTACTTACTTGTGCCTTGCCACAAGGCTTGGTTCACTTCCTCCTTGCCCCTTCTCTCCCCCCCCAATTTTGGTTTTCTTTTTTTTTTTCTTTTTCTTTGACTTATTTTTACATATATGTGTCTTTGAGTCCGTGTGTAGATTTGTGTGCCTGTGAGTATTGGTGTCCAAAAAAGTGAAAAGAGAGGTGGGTTTAGATACCTTGGAGTTGAAGTTACAGGTGTTTGTAAGCTGTCATGTGGATGCTGAGAACTGAATTTGGGTCCTCAGAAGAGCAGGACATGCTCTTAACTCCTGAGCCATCTTTCCTGGCCTCATAAAAATATAGGCAGATGGTAGATAGAAAATAATAATAATACCAACAATAATAATTCTAACAGATATTGTGGCCCACCCTTTAATCCCAGCATTTGGGAGGCAGAGGCAGGCAGAACTCTAAGTTCCAGGCTAACTTGGTCCACAGAGTGATTTTTCAGGACAGCCAGGGCTACACAGAGAAACACTGTCTGGAAAAAAGCAATGGTCATCTTAGGACGTTACAGAAGCACACTGCTGCTAAGACGTGACGGCGATGATCACTCGGGGACCTGTGCCGAGGGGTCGACAGCTGTTTAATTAAGTTTCACACACATCTGGAATCCTGGCATTCCTAGGCAGAGGCAGGAGGATGGGAGGATCTCTGAAGCCAGCCTGAGAGTCTCTAAAACAAAACAAAAGACAAAATAAAAACTGAAGTTCAAATGAGAAAAGATTGTTTTAAAAACCAAATAAAAAATATTAAAAAAAAAAAACTAACGTTCACACTCGGGCACACTTAAAGGGTACAGAGGAAATTATAAAACATTAATTCTGTCAAAGAAGTTGCAAACAATTAATTGTTTAATTTTAATTGGAAAATAAACAGTTTTATATATCAGGATGGACTTACAAGTTTCAATGTCTTGTAATTGCAGCTGTAGCTTTTTACAAAATCTTTCTCTCTGTGACAGTTTATCCAATTTTTATTTTATTTCTAAATTTTATTATATTTTGTCTGGGGACAAGGTCTTGAAATGTAACTCAGGCTAGCCTCAAACTTGCCATCCTGAGTGCTACTTCATGGTGTGAGCCATCACACCAAAATAGCTCTCAGTCTGAAAAAATAGTTACGGAGTAACCATCTTCTACAACATCCATTTTAAGGGTATGAAGAGTCCTAAGTGGGTTTGGCATCTTTGTGACTCTCTTAACGTGTCCCTGGGTTACACTAAGGGACAGCCCTACAAGAGACACTCTTGCAATCAAATCTCCGGGCACAGCCTTTTTCCCATACATGACTGGTTTCGGTTTTGTTCTTTGTTCTTTTTTTTATATGCCTTTACAGGAAAACAAGTATATTTCTTAATTATGAACCAGAGTACACAAGTCAGAGACCCCTTTGTGTATGTGGCTTGTAATATAATTTTAATTTCAATTTCGGTAAATATATAGAAGCAAGTTTTATTTTCTGTATATATAATATGTATATATATATTTTTATTTAGTCTTTACATATTTGTGCCTTCTGAACATTTGCAGCAATTTAGAATTGTTACACATACAGAAGAAATATGTATACAAGTACTTCCATGTCTAGTCTAATATTTTTAACATATAATAATAATTTCCTGGCTTAATAGTTACATTTTAATGTTGGTTATATTCATATATTTGGGCTCATAGATTTAAATATACTATATGTGCATTATATAAAATATTCATATATAATATAAAAGTACATTAAAGCATACTTAATGTATTTTTATACTTAAGGGTTTTGCTGTTATTTCAATTTTAGTTTTTGATACAGAATCTTATGTAACTCAGACTGGCCTTAATTTTGATATATACCAAATTTCTTATTCTCCTGTTTCCATCTTTAAAGTGCTAGAATTTTAGACTTGTTTCATTTTGTAAAACAGAATCTTGTATAATTCAGAGTGACCTCAAACTGTGAAACTCTTCCTGCCTCGACCTCCTAACTGCTGGAAGTGCTGGGTCCATCTGCCATATAGGCTTCTAAGATTTAATAACTAAAATTTTGGTCAGGCTAAAAAATAAATAAATTTAATTAATAAAAAACTAACATTCTAGTGTTGGTGTTATCTGAGTCTGTCACATTTTAATGAGGGACTCCTGAGGCATGCAATAGACATTTTATACCATGACTGTTGGTGTCTGCTACAGCAATTTCACCTTTCAAAAAACCACATTTTCTAAAAGAAATAATAATTATTAATAATAAACCACATTTTCTAGTGGATGGTATTTTCATACAGAAAAGTATAGCACGGAGTATGTTGGTGCACACCTTCAATCTTAGCATTCAAGAGGCAAAGGCAGGAGGATCTGTGAGTTCAAAACCAACTTGGTCTGCATTGTGAGTTCCAGGACAGCTAAGGCGACACAGAGAAACCCTGTCCAAAACACATACAGACACACACAAAAAAAGAAAGGGAGAAAGGAAGGAAGGAAGGAAAGAAGGAAGGAAGGAAGGAAGGAAGGAAGGAAGAAAGAAAGAAAAGCACAGATATTTCCTATTTTCTGTATGAGAGATCTACTAGATTTTTAACATAAAAAGTAAAATTTGAAAATAATCTCCTTTAAAAACTATTTGTTATTTTAATCACACACATATTTTGATTAGCAGTTTTCTAGGACACTCACGTGTCCATTGTAATGATTTTAGTTGGATTATTCTTTTAAGTCTCCAGAAGTATAATGGTAACATTCACTTTTTATTTTCTACTTTTTAGAAATGCTCTATTTCATTGGTCAGAAATTTAATATCAAAATTAAAATTGGCCATAAACAATGGCAGACATTTCATTTCTGATTTTAGTGACGTTGCCGTGGTACTTCATTTTAAAGGGTGACTTTGATTGTCTTCAGTATGTAATCCTTCTCAAATAAGGGCGAGTGATGGAATTCCGTGTCTGGGAGACTACCGTGGGTCTCTGTAGCTTTGCTGCAGGGCTGGGCACTGAACCCGGGCTCTGGCTGTGCCAGGTCCTCGTCTCTGCTAATCCTCCCTCCCAGGCCCCTCGGCCTCTGAGTTAAGATACAGTTGGTTTTTAGTCTTAGTTCAGCTTGGATGAGTCTTTTTGACATTCTGTTATCTGTTTCAATTTCTTTCCTTATGTTTATAATTTGGCAACCTTTTCTTTTCAAGGTTTGATATCAGGATGCCTCTGTAACACAAATAAGCTTTCATACTTTCCAAGTTTTGAAATAATCATACATGAGAAGTAGTGACTTGATATTTTAACTAAGAGTTGAAAGATTTCTTTTCGCCTGTGGTTTTTAGGCCTGCATGTTTCTGCAGAGAAATCCTTCCCTTTCCCCCTTTCCAGTCACGTCCGTCGTAACTGGTATTTAGGTTTATATTTCTGGTTTGACTAACTATATATTTATTTCTAGGCTATTCATTTCCTTTGGGTTTTCAAGTTTACAGCATAGTTTTGCAAAGTATCATCTTAGTCTAAGATGTCTCCCCTTCTGGTGATGAATTTATTTCTTTTTTTACTAGCAATTTTATTATCTACAGGTTTTTTCCTTATTTATTTTTGTCTTATCATCTATTTTAAAATATAGCTCTTGGATTAATTCTATAAATTTTCCTGGTTTCTGTTTGTTTTTTTTTTCTTCTCTTTTCTCTCTTTCTATTCTTTAAGGATTTTGTTGTTTCTGTGAATGTTAGGGTTGAATACTTTCGTTTTTGTTTTCCTTGAAGATTATTAAAGCACAAACTATAGACTCACTTTTTAATATAGATCTGCTAACCTGTCACGACGTTGATGTGGTGGGCTTCTGAGATCATCTCCCAGCTGCTGTGTTCTTACACTTTCACGTTTAAAAACTTTCTTATATTTCATTTTCATGTTGACTTCTACAGCTGTTGTGTTACTTGGGTTCCAAGAGTTAAGCTTATGTAATTTCTGCTTCTTAAAGTCGTTCCCTCCCTCCTCTAGTTTTCTTTGCTTCTGTTTTGTTTTGTTTGGGTGCTTATATGCCTGGTCCATCCATCCCTCCTTTCCATACCTGGTTCCTACTTTGTTTCTTGTACCCTGTCATCCACACAGTTTTTGTCTATCTGCAACCAGATGGATCCTCTTCCTTCACCGTTTGAATGTCTGTGTATCGTATAAGAAATCTTTTCCTACTCGAGGCTAATAGATGTGGGAGCCCGTTCATCTTCCCCTCACACAGACAAGCAGTGGTCTCAGACCTGCCACCTCCCAGTCACCTGCTGACGCCACCTCAATTCTCCGTGATCTCGGGGCTTTTATTCTGATCCATTCATTTATTTGTGATCTCCTGTGCCGGTACCAGTGGTCCCTCCCATAAGTCTAAATATTTAATGAGACCAATCCTGCCCGTCTCTTGCTTCCATCAAGATAATCTTCCCTTGTGGGCCCTTACATGTGAATTTTAAACTTAGCTAAGAATCACATACTCACACATTTGAGGCTTTCAAACTGAACTTGCATTGAGTCAGATAAAGGTAATGGATTGCTGCATGCTATTGAGGGTCCTGATTAATGAACACAGTATTTCTACTTTAGGATTTCTTCAGAGGCTTCGCACTTATTTTATCAAATCTGTTCCTAAGAAACATACACTATAATTACACAAAAATAAATTATATAAAACTTTAAAAATATAATTTATGAGTGCAGATATTCCTCTTCTTTTATATTTTCTAGAACTGTCAAGAATGCCATTGGCCTCGGTGTGGTTTCTGTTCCCTTGCTGAATATTTTGAGTTTTCTGTTAATTTTCTTGAGTCCTTTATTTTGAAAATAGTTTTCTTTCCCTTTTTGCCATCTCTACGTATGCTACATCAATAAAGTCCTTTAGTGTAAACAGTGGTTACAACTGGTCTCGGTAGATTATTCCTGACTTTAACAGAAATGTCCTTTAGATATCCCCAGTTTGAGTCTTTGCCGGAAGAGACCTAACTGTGGCCTGTGTCAGGTGAACAAAATGCCTTTTGATTTAGTCTGCCAAGGGTTTTGTTTTTCTGATCATGAATGAATACTGCCTCCTGTCAAACATTTTTTCTGTGGTTTTTTTTTTTTTTGAGGTGTTGTTTAAAAGATAAAGGGTAAACAGCTTTTCTTTTTAATCTGTTGATTGAAACAGATTTTTAACTTTTGAACTACGGTTTCATTCTTGAGTTTAAATTCTGCTCAATTATATTTTCTTAAAGATTTTTATTTGCTTGAAAACCAAGGTTAAGCTCTTACCTCCTTTTACTAGCCCTGCTTGACTGACTTTCTTGTCTTGAAAATTAAGTTGGAGAAGTCCTCTTCCTTTTTGCCCGGTCTCTGGAACAGCTCTTGTCTTGTAGTGTTTATGTTGAAGATCTGGTAAAGCCATCTGGCTTTACTGCCCTGCAGCTCGGAGAATGGTTGACTTTCACTGGAAGTTCTATCCTAATTTCTTCTAAATAAATTATCAGATTTTTATTTTCTGAAAAGTTATCCACTTCTAGATTTCTTTATTTATTAGGATAAAAGGAATAATTGATTTCTCTTCTTTAATTTTATTTTTATTTATACTTGTGTTTGTGAGTTTCTCTCTTCAGCTACATTTGCAGTTCATCTCTGTAAGGAGTGGTCCCTTAGAAACAAAGCCCCTCTGTGCTCTGGTGATCTTCCGGAACGCTGCTTCCCCTTCCCTCTTATTTCTTGTATTTATTCTTTTCTTCTCGGTCAGTTTCTCTCCGGTCCTCTTCCTCATTTATTAAGTTAAACTCTTCACTTATGTATTTTGTGCTTGCTTAGTTTTTCATTTGGTTTTTCCTAAACATCCATATTTGGTTAAGTAGAAGTTCCACTCTCCTTGGCCACAGCAAGGAATCCAGCATGGCTGGGTTGCATTCAGAACTTGGCTCTACAAATTTTAAAATGGTCAATATTTAAATGTTGTTTATGAAAACACAATATTCTTCTTCTCTGGCTTTTAGAGCGACAGTCTGCAGTTGGTAAACTTTCTGGGGGCTTTGAAGCGTCTCGGAATTCTAACTGTACAGTTAGGTTCTCTTGGCACTTTGAACACTTTACCCTTCTCATCTTCCAGAATCTACTGCTGTTTAAGTGGAAGCCGGCTTCTGGATGATTTTCACTCCTTTGTAGGTTATCCTTCCTTATCTAGTAACCGGTTATTTATCATCTCCTTATCCCCAGGATTCTGCTGTCTTCCTGCAGTATGTCTCTGTACCCATTCTTATTTTTTTGCACTCAAATGGAGATTTGACATTTTTATTCTGGAAATTCTCTCTGTGTGTCTCTGTCTCTCTGTCTCTGCCTCTCTCTGCAGGGAATCAGCACCATCTCTTTAAATACTGTTTTGCCATCATTTGCTCTCTTCCTTCAGAATCCCTACTGGACGGTGAGGTGACTGGTACCCACTGATAGATATTGTGTGTCTTTTATTGTATTTATTTTTTCTTGTATTCCGCTATATTTAAATAGGGTTGCTTGCATGAGCACAGGGGGGTGGGTTCATGGAGCGAGGATAACTTTCTCTGTCTTTTCAGGCTTCCCCCTCTTGCCTGTATTCTGATGTGCCACGTAGTATCCTTCCCACCGGGGCCAGGAGTTTTCTCATCAGCCCCTATGGCCAAGCTACACCCCCAGATAACACACTATTAACTTCAGCATCCTCAGTGTTTCTGTTATCCTTTTAGGAGGCAGGTGGTCAGCTCTTTCTGAACATCTGGGATTCCTTCTTCCTTGTTTGTTTTGTAGCTCAGGCTGACCGCTAAATCACTTTGTAGCCTAGGATAATCCTCTTGCCTCTCCCTGAGTCAGCGGCATTGCAGACATGCAGTACCACTTCTAATTTACTCGGGGTCTACAGCGTGCTGGGAACATGCTGTCATGGAAGCGACATGCCCAGCCCTACCTACATCCGTTTCACTTACACCTTATCTTCTCTTAGCTGTCTCTTGACGTCTTGAATTCACTTACTCTAAATTCTCTGTGATGCTGATCTATAAACTGGTTTTGGTCTGGAGTAAAACTCTGATCTAATTACTGACGCTGTGGCCCTTCCTTCTGAGTGTTGTGTTTATTTCTGTATTTTGACATTTGAGTTCCCAGGCACATTTCAGGGGGAAGCCATGTTTGTTGTCCTTTTTCTTCTCACCTCTCTCCTAGCTGCTCCTTCCTGTCCTCACATCCTCCAGGACCAGCTCCAAGCCCTCTGTCTCCCAGCCTGAAACCACGGTGACTGATGGTATTTTCAGGTCATTGCTGCACACACAGTGTGGGTCACCACAGCGGTGACTTATTCTCAGCCACCGATAGTGAGTGCATCTGTGGCCTCCTACCCCAGAGGCCTGCAGTTTGTAAACCGACGGCACTTCTAGCGTGTAGGTCCCGGGCAGCTTTTCCACACTCTCTTCCCAAGTTGGGAATCTCAAACACATCTGCCACCCCATCACAGAACCATCCTCTCCTCGGAGAGGGACTTCGTGAGGTCTGGTCTTCCATGTGTAAGACACCGTGAGCTCACAATGGGCTGAGCAAGTGAAGTCTGCTGAGGTCAGCAACTGGATTGCTATGGTTAGTCCTTGTTCTAGCACTCTCTCTTGCTATGGTTAGTCCGTGTCCTAGCGCTCTCTCTTGTTAAGCCTAGTCCCCCTGGCAAGCATAGGTCACCTGGCACACAGCTGGGCCTCTATCTAGAGAGGAAGCAACACTGGCCCAAGGGGTGGGAGAGCCGGCCTTGCTGCTGCTTCTCTCTCTTGCCCAGCTAGCTCACTTAACTCAATATTCCTCGGCTCCAGAATTGTTGTAATAGCGACGACGGGCTACGTTCCCGGTACCTGGCCGCCCACACAGCTCGCTTTATACCCATAATAATTACACGGAAACTGTATTCTTTTAAACACTGCCTAGCCCATTAGTTTTAACCTCTTATTGGCTAACTCTTACATATTGATCTAACCCATGTCTAATATTCTGTGTAGCCCACGAGGTGGCTTACCAGGGAAGATCTTAACCTGCGGCTGTGTTGGGTGGGAGAATCATAGCGACTCACCAACTTGGCTTCTTTCTCCCAGCATTCTGTTCTGTCTACTCTGCCTACCTAATTTTCTGTCCTATTAAAGGGCCAAGGCAGTCTCTTTATTTAACCAATGAAATTAACACAAAACAGAAGACTCTCCCCCATCACAGAATAAACACGCTGAGGGAGGATAACCGGCTCATCATGTCAGTTGTTCCGGGGTGGGAAGAGCACGGCAGATCCACAGCAGATCCACGGCAGATCCACGGCAGATATGCAGCAACGTGGGCCAGGAGAAAATACTGTTGTTTCAAGTTTGGAGGCTTTGAGTTGATTGTTATCTCAGCATAAGCTCGGCGGGTTAGCCACCTCTCTGCCACTCTAACAAATGTCCAGGGCAGTCTACTTACAAGGAGAATAGGTCTAGCTTGGCCTGGAGCTTTGGAGGTTCCAGCTCACAGTTGTGCCATCCTTGCTTTGGGTCTGGGACAAGGTGCGGCGTGGTGCAAGGGATGAAGTCGAGCTCCACTACTTGCCTCATGCATTAGCCACTTTTCTCGTTGCTGCAACAAGATTCAAGACTAAAGCAACTTAATGATGGAAGGGTTGGCCCTGGCTCTCCATGCTCACATGCTCACATGCTACTGACTGTCATAGAGAGGAAAGCGTGTCAAGGGAGTGTTCACCGGAGGGAAGCGAGAAGAGACGTGTGCTGCCCTGCCTTCTGACTCCATTTCCTTCTGATTCACTGAAGACTCCACCCTATAGGGGGATATCATTCATGGGACAGGGGTCTTCTGTCTTCAGTTAAAAGCTTGCAGGCATGCCCAATATTGTGTCTCCTAGGCGATTCCAGGCTAGTCACATTAACAATGAGGGTTAATCATCTCACCTCATAACTAGAGGAATAAAGAGAGACCACATTCTCTTCAAAGACGCATTGCCTGTGACCTCCCCGCCAACCCCAAACTTCCACCGTTTATCTAGCGCCATGCTGGGAAGCAAACCTTTATCACACAGGCCTTTAGGGGACAGGCTAGAATAGACATGTAAGAAAAACTCCTCGGTGCCCTGAGTGTGTGTGTAACGGTATGTGCAAATGCACGTGTGTGCACATAGAGATCATGGAGGTCAGAGGTTGGCATTGGGCATGTTCCAATACCAAGCACATCTCATTTATTTTTTATTTTTTCTTACATTTTTATATATTCTCCACCCCCTGTGTATGTGTGTGTGCACAGCATGCTTCATGTGTGCAAGCACACAAACACAAATGTGCAGGTGGGCGTGCGCTGCACACCGATGGTCAGAGGACCCTGCAGGCATGTATTCTCTTTCCAACCTGTGGATCCCAGAGATTGAACTTAGCTCAGTGGGTTTAGTGACAAGTTCCTTCAACTGCTGAACCATCTTGCCTTGCCGGCCCACCCACCTTACCTTTTGAGACCCTGAGGAGTGAATGAATGAATGAATGAATGAATGAATGAATGAATATGAGACTGGCCAGATGCCTCGGTGTGCAGAGTACTTGCTGGTCAGATTGCTCAATGGGTAGGGTACTTGCTGGGCAAATGTGAGAACCTGAGTTTGGATCCCCAGGAATCACATAAAAAGCTGGTTGTGGGGGGGTCCATGCCTGTAATTTCAGTGGTGGGGCAGTGGGGGGACACACAGCAAAAACAGACAATGTGCACACAAAGCACACATACACACAAGTCAATATTTTAAGTAAAGTAAAAATATGAATGACTAGATCAGTATGAGTTTATCATCCTGGATGACTCACCTGCCCAGAACCAGCTTGGAGAACATGCCAAAGCAGATATGAACTGAGACACACGGAAATAAGTAACAGGAGCACCAGTGGACGGCGTGCTCCCTGTGAATTCACAGCAAGGGAAAAACCAGGCCGTGCCTTCAGAGGTGGCTTTTTATCCTGACAGTGGCGAGAAGCTTGCAGAGGAAGATCTGCGTTCCCAGTTCTGCAACCATTATCGCAGCACCCTCAGGCAAACACAAAAAGTGGCTTCTTGTGGTGACCCTGGGGTTGAACCAAGGGGCAGGAGCCTTCTGGGTACAGCAAAGCATGCTGGGGCTTTCTGTCTGTGACAAATGAATGCTCTCACTGATCCTGACACAAACCTTACTTTCCCCCCTCTTGCGGTAAAATGAATGAATTAGGAGAAAGATGCTGTGGAGAGAGGTGGGGGAGCCTGGGTCTGGTGGCGGAAAGCCGCAAACCCTGCCTTAGAAGAGGAGGCAGGAGGATGACTCAAGCCATGCTTCACTGTACAAGACTTTGTCCCAGGCTCTATGAGGTCTGTTTCTGCAAGAAAGAAATATAAATATAAAATGAATTGAGATTTTTGAAAGTAGAAAACAATGGAAGTTAAAAACTAAGAGAAATGGTGTGTTTACAAGGTCATATCTGATAGGGTCTTATGGTAATAACGTAAGTCAAAGCAAATATAATTGGTGTTCAATCACGTTTGTGGATGAACACAAAAATAAATAGGGAATATTTGTATCCATAGTATTTACCAGGGGCAATCAGACTTTGGACAGCTTGACAAATGAACTCAAATACTAGAGTGTTTTGCCTTCTGAACTACTGAGTTGCAAGTATACTTTTGCAGAAGTTGGGGTTGTGTTCATGATGCAATCCACAGGGTTTCTTGTGACCAACCACTTGCTTAGACACTCACTGATGAGGTTCAGACACGTGGCTGTCATACAAGTAGATTACAACATGAGAAGACAGGCAATGGCCAACGGAATCTGGCTTTCTCTTGTAACCTTGGGTTAAAACGAGGCATTGACACCAGCATACCAGTTACTTTCTGTGACTATGACAGGACACCTGACGGAAGCGACTTGGGGAAGGAGGGGTCCGATTTGGCTCACAGTTTGAAGGGTCTAGTCCGCTAAGGAAGGGAGGCAGGCAGGAGGAGTGCGAGGTGGCTGGTCGCGCTGCCTCACGCTGCTGGTATTCAGTCAGGAAGCAGACAGACAAACGCTGGTGCTCAGCTCGCTTTCTTATTTAATCTGGGACCCCAGCACGTGGAATGGTGCCGCCCACATTTGCGGTGGGTCTTCCCTCTTCAGTTACCCCAAACTCCCTCATAGGTGTGCCAGAAGGTCTGCTGGGATTGCGGACAATCAAGATTAATCTCATACTAGGCTTGGCAAGGCATACATGCAATCCCAGACCTGGGGAGTCTGTGACAAAAGGATTGCTACCACATAGTGAGACTCTGTCTCAAAAACAACAGCAACAATGAGTTCAAAACCAGCCATCCCAGGCAAGCCAGGACCACATAGTGAGACCTGTCTCAAAAACAACAGCAACAAAAGTAACACTAAACAGACACTTTATATTTAAAAAGTTTTAAATTCTAGTCTGAGCTGGGTATGATGGCTTTCATTTGTAGTTACTGTACAATAGGAGGCTGAAGCAAGAGGATTGCAGTGGGTCCTGGGCTACATAGTGAGTTTGAGACCAGCCTCACTGCAGAACCAGACTCCATCTCAAGACAAACAAAACAGAATAGAAAATAACTCCTGACAACAGAAAGGACAGAAGGGGAATGACAGCAGACAAGTTTCAACAGAATTGTAGAAAGTGGACGATGTGGACTGAAAGCTGTTGTTAATTTAGCGAAGTGGACAGGTTATTTCATGGGGCTAGAGAGATGGTTCAGCAGATAAGGACACTTGCTGTTCTTTGAGAGAACCTGAATTCAGATCCCAGTACCCATGTCAAGAGGCTCCCAACCACCTGTAATTCCAGCACCAGGGATGTAGCAGCTCTAGCCTCTGGGCGCTCACATGACGGACCCACAGGCAGACACACGCCTACACATAATTTTAATAACAGCAACAACAGTAACAATAATCTTTAATTTGGCAAAGCAGGATTTCAAGCAGGGTGGCTGCCAGGACACACACACTCCCTCTGCTTCCCTGGTGAGGCTCAGATGTGGGCTGAGTGAGAGGCGCTGAGACCAGGGAGTCTATTCAGTCCAAGCCAGAAAAGGTTCCTGCCTCAGTGGCTTTCTTTGCAGGCTGTAGTCACGTGATACCTCTCTGGACAGGGTGACCTGGAGAAGCGTGGTTCTTCCTCATTGCTGTCTTGGGGAAGGAGGAACAAAGGACATGTAGTCTTGACAACAGGAAAAAACTCAGAGGAGAGGGTCTGAGCAGAGAAAATCTGCCCTCCAGGACTGGCCGTGTAGCTCAGTTGATAGAGTACTTGCCTAGCATGAAAAAACCCTGGCTTCCATCTCCACGACCACCTACACCCAGGCCTGGAGTAGGCAGGAAAAGGGTTAGGAGTTCAAGATCAACTTCAGACATTTGGCAAGTTCAAGGCTATCCTGAACTACATGACTACATGAGTCTCTCTCTCTCTCTCTCTCTCTCTCTCTCTCTCTCTCTCTTTGGAAATATTTATTATCTATTTTTTTTATTGAGCTCTACATTTTTCTCTGCTCCCCTCCCTGCCTCTCCCCTCCCCCTTCAGCCCTCCCCCAAGGTCCCCATGCTCCCAATTTACTCAGGAGATCTTGTCTTTTTCTACTTCCCATGTATATTAGATCTATGTAAGTCTCTCTTAGGGTCCTCATTGTTGTCTAGATTCTCTGGGATTGTGATTTGTGAGCTGGTTTTTCTTTGCTTTATGTCTAAAAGCCACTTATGAGTGAGTACATATGTTAATTGTCTTTCTGTATCTCACTTAAAATGATGTTTTCTAGCTCCATCCATTTGCCTGCAAAATTCAAGATGTTGTTATTTTTTCTGCTGTGTAGTACTCCATTGTGTAAATGTACCACATTTTTCTTATTTATTCATTGGTCGAGGGGCATTTAGGTTGTTTCCAGGTTCTGCCTATGACAAACAATGCTGCTATGAGCATAGTTGAGCACGTGACCTTGTGGCACGATTGAGCATCCTTTAGATATATACCCAAAAGTAATATTACTGGAATGAGACCCTCTCTTAAAAAAGGGGAGGGGGAGGAAGGAAGCAAGCAAGCATCCTCGGAAAGCCTGGCTGGAAACCTCAGAGTAAAAATCTATTGGATTCGAAACTTCCCTGGTTCCTGAACATAATGACGTCTTGCAGTATTTACACTTCAGGGTTCAGACCTCGCTGTCTCTATTCCCCAGTCGTTCCAGTCTTCATTTTCCATCCTGAAAGTGTTGAGATAAACCTTAAGAAGAAAATAATTAGACATAATATGTCCCTTTCCACAGCTACTTTAGCCCAGCATTTGTTACCAGAAAATATCTGAAAAAGAGGTTGGGGGATGGTGGAGCAAGTAGAGGTGCCCGCCTCCAGCCTAAGTGTGTTAGATCCCCGGGACCCACAAAGGAAAAGAAGAGAACCAACTCCCTTGGGTTGTTCTCTGACACACACACACACACACACACACACACACGCACGCACGCACGCACTCACACAGCATGGTATGCAGATCACCCACCCACCCCCCAAAAAAGTAAAAATCTTGTTTCCTCCTGTGGTCCAAAACAAGACCATCACTGGCAGAGTCTGCAAGGAGCAAGGCCTTGAAGGAGTGAAACTGGGCCTGTCAGTCTCTCCTTCATGGCTGACTTGGGTTTCTAGCCCATTTCTCACCGACAGAGCCCAGACCCACAAAACCTTCCTTTCTTACTGTCAGAGTGCGACATGTCAAAAAACATCAGTTGGGAGGGGACACGAGCTGTCCTTCGTGTGCGTCCAGGACAAGTGGGTGAATGCCGACACCTTTCCCTTCGTGTCAGGCTACAACTGGAAACCATTGTATGGCTAAGGTGGGCCACTCCTGGGCGTGGGCTGCCACCATCACTACTAAAGAGCCCTTCCTTTGCACACTTACTGCTCCTCCTTGTGTTTCCAGCGCACAGCCCAAGACGCCTTCCTGTCGTCATGGCAGCGGGAGAGCCACACGGGGGAGCAGGAAGATCGGGGAGGCTTTTTTATTTGCATTTTTTCAAATTATTCATTTTAAAATTTTCATCCGTGTATGTATTGCAGTTGAGCGCACCCCATGCCGCGTCCCTCCCTTTTCTCCCCTTCCCTCTCTTTCCAGTCCTCTTTATGGCCCTGGCCAGTTTCACTTCCTTTTCCTATCCTATACACATGTATAATTTTATGTAACTTTTACAAAATCTAGAAACCACAAATGAGAAAAACATGCACCATTCTTCTTTCTGAGACTTCATTTGCCTAATCATTCTCTCCGTTATTTCCATTTCTTGCAAAGGACAGAACTTTCATTTCTCTTCATGGACTTAAGAAAAAAAAATGAGTCAGGGCTCTATGTAACCCAGAGTGGTCCTGCATTTCTGATCCTCCTCTCTCTACCTCCCAAGTTTGGGGATTACAGGCCTAGTCCACCACACCCAATTTTCAACATTGGCTTAAAACCAGAATTCGGTTTAAATTCGGGAGCCATGGTTGCTCGTGTAGGCTTCCCAATGGCAGTTTGTGCTGTTCCTTCAGAAACCGCATTTTCCAAGGCACTCCTGCGAGAGACTCTATCAGCTCACTGGGCCTCTTGGTGAAAGACTTAGGAAGTCAGGACTGGACAAAGGCAGCATTCCTGGAGGATAATGCATCTCACTGCTCTCTCTGTTGACTTTGAGGCAAGTGTGCCAGCCACTTAGACAGTGAAGACCAGACTGCCGGGTCAAGGGCCCTCTTTGTGATGAGATCCTGTATCACCTGAGCAGATTATCTCCTTGTTCTCATCCACGTCTGAACAATTGTGTTTAACTGTAGATTCAAAGCTTGGGGTGTAACTCATAGCTTTGAACTCCAGAGCCAGGTTCCCCCAGGTTGTCCAGAGACTCATGCATTTCCCTCAATTGTCCCAGCTCTCAGTCAAACTTAAAATAAGAGGAAAGGGCAGTGTCCAGCCTGAGAGCTTGTTTGGAATTCCTGGCAGGGGATTGAGGCTACTTCTCCACACACGACCTGGAAGGGTCTGCCTCTGTTGGGGAAAGTCCTCTTCTTAGCTGGAGACACATGTCTCCAGGATGGACAAACATGGAGAAGTGATGGAGGAAAGGCATGCCTGGTGGGCCAGTCAGACCAGCAGAATAAACTCTGGCGATTAATGGGGGTGACAAACATCAAGGCGATATTGTGCTAACATTCAAGTGTCGATCTTGACAAAGAATGTGACCTTTGGGAGACTCCCAGATTGTCAAAAGTTTTAAATTCACAGCTAGGCATTCAAGACCATTAATAATCTAACCTCAAGTGACTTTCCCCGGTTCGTCTTGCTAATGTGTTCTTACCCAGGGTTATAGGTCTCCTCTCTCTCTCTGAAGAAAGCCATCTTCCTTCGTGTTCCACGCCTTTGTAGAAGTCTGTTTCCTGTACCCAGAATGCTCCCTACCTTATTCCCAGCCATCTGGGATACAGTCTTACGTATCTCAGGCTGGTTACAAACTCACTACGTAGCTAAGGATGGCCTTGAACATCTAAACTTGAACTTTGTATCATCCTTCCTCTTCCTTCCAAGTGCAGATGGTTTATGTGGTGCTGGGGATCCAGCACAGGGCTTTATACCCACCATGCAAGTTCTCTGGAATGAGCGACACCCACATCCCAGGAAGTACTCTGCCCTGCAGTCACCCCACTCTCCTGAGGCAGAAAGAATCCTTAATACAGGTCCCTCGACAACATTGCTATAAGACCCTATCACGACCTATAATCTACAGGGAGCCTTAGCTCATGCTGCTCAGAAAATACAATTCAAAGCCCATCCGCTGGGTGAGAAGAGCCTGGAGAGCTCCAGCTAACACAGAGGTGAGGATGGAGTTTGGAGAGGTGGGCGCTCAAGTCAGGCAGAAAGGGCCTGTGGTCAGTCTCTTCTGTTTCAGTTTGTTCGCTGTAGATCTTCAATACTAGAGCACTTTATAGTTATTCTAAAATGTTTTTGTTATAAGAAAGTTCAAGTTGGATGGTGGGGGCCCATGCCTTTAATCCCAGAACTTGGGAGGCAGACACAAGTGGATCTCTGTGAGTTCAAGGCCAACCTGATCTACAGAGCAAGTTCTAAGACAGCCAGGGCTGTTACACAGAAAAACCCTGTCTAAAAAAAAAAAAACCAAAACAACAACAACAACAAAATTCAAACATAGGAGCTGGAGAGATGTCTCAGTGGCTAAAGCAGGCACTGCTCTTGCAGGGGACCCGGGGCCAATTCCTAGCACCCATGGTGGACAGCTCACACTACTTGTAACTCTAGATCCAGGGGCATCTGATTCCTCTGACCTCCAGGGACACCTGCACACACACACACACATACACACACACACACACGCGCGCGCACATGCACAGACACACGATCCCACACAGATAAATATACATCATTAAAAGTCATTTTAAAAGAAATTTCACACACAGGAAGGTGTGAAAATTGTCTGTAACCCTGGAGAGACAGAAGTACAAACATCAAAGGTGCAGAGCCGAGTTCTGCTACACGGTGTGTTTAAAGCCATCCTGACCTTCAGGAGACTGTCTCAGAAACAAGAAGGTTAAATATTGGGGAGGCTGTGTGTGTCTGTTTGTACATGTGGAGTCAAGGGGACAAATCTGAGTGTCATTCTTTGGATCCACTCTCCTTGCCTGTAGACACAGGGTTACTCAGTGAGACTGGGTGGGTGGGTAGACCAGTTGGCGAACCAGCTCCAGAGAGCCTCTTGTCACTGCCTTCCTGGCACTGAGACCCCCACGGTGGTGGGTATGGTGGACAGACCGGCCTGACGGTCATCTCACCAGCCGTCACCATACCAGCCTGATGGTGGAGGTCCCCGCTTTTTCTCCAGCTACACAAAGCTTCCTCTGCAGTCCCAGGCTCTTAGCTCCTTGGCTCTAAGTCCAGCAGGAAAGCTGGACCCAGCCCTAGCCCTGTGGTTGCTACAGCGTGTCAACTCTGACTGGGTCCAAAGACACCTGTTCCTAGAATGGTTTGCTCAGCCTGCTTGCCCACTACTTGTGAACCAAAAATGTGAGGTGTGCTGCTCTCCCCAGGGCCAAATGGGAAGCACGGGCTCCGGTGGAGTGAAGAGATGCTGACTAGCCGAGAAACCATTATACCCACTTATAAAAAAATAAAGTCATAGTCGCCTAACATCCTGCTGTGACCACTCTGAAAAGGGAACTCCGCGTTTACATCTGGTCGTGGGTCCCTGAAACGGCATAGCTAATCCTGCTGAATGTGGCTTATACCACTACAGGAGGAAGTAGTTTTGATTTTTTTTTTTTTTTTTTTTTTTTTTTTTTTTGAGACAGGCTGGCCTCCTTCATTCTCTGTGATCCTTAACTCCGGAGTGTCCTGCCTCTGTTCTTTAAGTGCTGGGATTACAGGGGTTCCCCACCACGACCAGCCTGGAATTGAAAGACTAAACAATAAACTAAAATAGCAGTTTTCTGCGGGAGAAGTTGGGGTGGCTGGAAGGAGGAAGTTCCAGGCGGAGGGAAGAGGATCGTAGAAACACAGACAGCGCCCCAAGTGGCTGGACTTTGAAACGCAGCGGAGCGTGGTCCCCACCCAGCAGGAAGGACAGGGTACAGTCAATAAACACCTCTTGAAAGAACTAATAAAGAAATATCAAGTGGATTACAATGTTAGGAGAAGAATATATTTTAAACTAGATTACTCCAAACAACCATTACAAGCTAAACGTCCCATGTCCCTGTCGCTTTTTTCCACTTCGGGGCCATTGGCTTAACCCCGTGTGCGGTTAGGGTCCCACATCCTTATCCTGCTGGTAACAAAGCGTTCCACCTCCCTTACGTCACCACACAAACATCTGTGAATCAGAGAGATGTTTCTAAGAACATGTTTTCTGATTGTTTACTGTACAATAATAGCCTGCTTTAATTACCGGGATGACGTTTCTAAGACCTAAATAGAGCGCGCCTCAATTGTGTGGGAGTTCATCGCTGTGGTGATACAAGAGAAACAATGTGACTCAGGTGGAACACTGGTTTCGTTTTCAGTTTGGGTTTCCTGGGGCTCTGCGTGTCAGTGCGTGTAAGGAGCCAAGGCAGAAGTACACTGTGGGGAGTGTGAAAGTTACAGCTAAAACTCTGTAGTGTCAGAGTGAGTGCACGCTCCACCGTGACGGTGTGGAGCGGCTTCGCTCTAACCTGGGCTCGGAGCACTCAGCGTTCTGATCCTGTTTCCTTTCTTAAAATACTGATGAGATGATACTAGGTTTGTGACCCGGGTTTATCTCTGGATTTCCACGTGGCCTCATTTCAGTTTAGGACAAATGCTGCCTGCTGAGCTGCTCCTGCTGTGACCCCCACATCCTCACATGGCCCTGCAGGTAGTCTGCACAGGATGGGTAGGTAGAAGTGGTCACTCCTCACAGCAAGGGAGGATTAGAGAAAGAGAATCCGCATCCAGCCAGGCGGGTCCATCGAAGACTGAGACCGTACAAGCCTCCTCTGTGACTTTAATATGATTGCCCGTGTGTCTCTTCTGTGGAAGCCTTGATCAACAGGGAATGACAAGAGAAAAATTTTTTAATTTATAATCACGGTTGCTTCTGCTTTCTGGTAATTTTCTATATTTCAAGTATCTCTTCTCTCCTTACTGTATTTATCTTTGTACAGTTTTTGAAGCTATATTTTCTGCTGTTTAATTATTGTGTTTATAACACACACACACACACACACACACACACACACATTCTTCTCCTCTCTTTCTCCTCCTCCTCCTTTCACAGCATAGACCTAACAGGCCTGGAACTCATTATAGCTCAGGCTGGCTTTGAGTACACAGTAACACTCCTGCCTCAGCACTCCAAGTATCCAGATTTCAAACCCTGCCACCATGATCTGATTTGTATCTTATGTTCTCACTACGTAGCCCTAGTTGGCCTGGAACTTGCTAATGACCCTGCATGCAAAAGGGTGCAGAAAAAACTGCTGACCCAGCTGCCCTGTTGTTAGGGGAAGTTTTTATTGTGTGTAAGAATGAGAAAATGTACATCAATACCCAGAAGAGTCCATAGCAGAAAGAGACAAAACTAGACTGGACATGGCCAGGCCTGGGGAACCCTGGAGAGAATAGGGGAGAAGCAAGCTGGCAAGAGAGATAGACTAGACCACAGTGAGAGAGGAAGAGACTGAGAGAATTCGGGGATAGTAGAGAATAACAGTTAAAGGGAGGGTGAGTGGCTGGGTGGAGGAAGGGCAGGGGACTGGCTGTATCCTGGCTACTAAACTCTTATTATCCGCAGTGTTTTCCTTTTTTCTACGTGTGCATCTCGGAGCGTCCTTCCTGAGTCAGCGCTATACAGACAGGCATTTTGCGTTCCATTTCAGTGTTCCAGGTCAACAATGGTAAACTGGGACTCCCGTTGCCTTTTGGGGTTGTACCCTGGTTAACACAGGGGTGAGCTGAGCCTTGGAGAGATTCCCAAGGTTGTTCTGTCTGTGTGGAAGCAGGACCTGAGCCTTAGCTGGGGTCAGTGGGGACAAGCTCACCTAGGGTTTCCTTCTGGGCCGCAGGGTTAGCAGGACAAGTTCCCCAGGACTTGCCATTCCCCCGCCTCCCTATGTCCCTTCTCGTTTCAGGCAGGGGTTCCATAAATGCCTGTGCACTCATTGAGCTAAGATTCTGCCTGGAGAATCCTGATCCTTCAGTACCAGGCTGCGCAATCTGTGTTCTCTTCGGAAGGCACGGGTTTCACACGCATCCTAACATAAAGTTCCGTTCATCTACTCACGAGTACCTTATCCCTGCTATAGAACATGTGTCTGAGAAATCTGTAGGTTAGAGGAGGGGAAACCCCATCTGTGTTTTCACCAACTGGAATTAGAGCCTTGTAATAAGTACAGGTATCTTTTTATTCTTGTTATTTGTTATTCACTGATACTTTTACTGAGTCCCAAGTGCTCTGTTGACAATACTTACTGTCTTTAAGCCTTACACGATTCCCATGACATTCTCTAAGCTACATTTTCTTTAGAGACGATTGCTTAGCTTTCTTTTTGCTGTTTTGTGACAAGTACTGACCTGGGACTTGCTCTGTGGCTCCGGGTGATCTGAAATCGGCATCTCTTGCTGGGGCCTTTAAGAGTGCTGGAATGGAAACGGGTTTTATGGGTTTGGGGGGGACAGGGGGTTGGTGGTCTGTTTCTTTTGTTTTTGTTTCTTTGGTTGTTGTTGGTTTTGGGTTTTTGTTTTGTTTTGGGATGGTTTTTTTTTTGGTTTTGGTTTTGGTTTTTGGTCTGGTTTGAGACAGGATTTTTTTTTTATCATATAACGCATGTTGGCCTCAAACTCTCAGCAATCCTCCTGCTTTAGCCTCCAGAGTGCTGAGACTATAGGCATATGCCACCATGACCAGTAGTAAACATCTTTTTAAATAGTGGCAGAGCATTCAAAGAATAGAATTTTAATTAATTTTTTCCTAAAAATAGGGTCTTATGTAGCCCATACTGTCTTCAAACTCAATTTGTAGCCAGAGCTGGGAATGAATTCTCATCCTCCTGTCTCAGCCTCCCAAGTACTTATATGTACCACCATACCAGCAAACAGTCTTTTTTGTTTGATTGGGCTTGTTTCTTGTTTGTTTGTTTGAGGTAGGGTTTCTCTGGATAGTCCTGGCTATCCTGGAACTCACTTTGTAGATCAACTGACCCGCCTACCTCTACCTCTCTACCTCCCAAGGGAATAAAGGCGCATGACACCATATCCTGCTCAAAATATAAACTTTTTATGATATTTTTGTTGGCACGTACCAATTACACATACCAATGGGTCTTGTAGACTGTTACTTAAATAAATTTCCACCTTTTTAAGTTCTCAATTATGCCAGGCTGAGCTCTGTTTGACTTCCCCAGCTCCTCGGTGACTGTTCCATTGTTCACATGCCACAGTCGGGGCTATGATACAGCCAAGCCTCAGGGGAAACCGCGTCCAGCTGTGAACTGGTGGAGCCGACTTACTTGGTGCTTGGTAACTAAGAGTAAATTTCCAAAAACCCTGTTCTGGCGACCTGCTCTCCCTGACCGCCCCCCGTTTTTTCTGTTACTCTGTGTCCCCAACACGCTGGCTCTCAGAGCCCATCCCCTTGAGATGTTCACCTGTTATGTCCGTCTATTCCCAAGTGACTGGAGTCTCACCCCTGGCCTGCACAATCTCCACTCAGCTTTCTCCTCACACCCTGATCTCACAGCAAGCGGATGCCCACACCCAAATCCCTGAATCCCCTTCTGTTCACGGGGCACTGGTAAAGCGAACCCTCCCCCAAAGTTCTGTTTGAATGAAGGAATCCAGAAATGTGTATGCGAGACAAGATCTAAAGAAAAAAATCTAGAGAACCTAGACAATGATGAGGACCCTAAGAGGGACATTCATGGATCTAATCTGCATGGGAAATAGAAAAAGACAAGATCTCCTGAGTAAATTGGGAGCACGGGGACCACAGGGAGGGTTGAAGGGGAGGGGAGAGGAAAGGAAAGGAGGGGAGCAAAGAAAAATGTATAGCTCAATAAAATCAATTAAAAAAGAAAAAAATCCACTTTATACTTCAAGATATAGCAGGGCGGTGGTAGTGCACACCTTTAATCCCAGCACTTGAGAGGCAGAGGCAGGTGGATCCCTGTGAGTTTGAGGCCTGGTCTACAAGAGTGAGTTCCAGGACAGCTAAAGCTGTAATGCAGAGAAACCCTGTCTTGAAAAAACAATGGATGGATGGTTAGATAGATAGATAGATAGATAGATAGATAGATAGATAGATAGATAAAAACATGCATTGAGGTGAGGCCACCTTCCACTTCTCCCTTGCCTCCATCCTCACCTGCCTGCTGCTCCGCAGTTAACCAGTCCACCTACACCCTGGGCTAGCATGCTTCCTGTTTCTGCATGTTTGCTACTGAAAGACCCTGTGGCGTCCTCTATCTCCCAGCATCATTTTGTCCCTGGGGACTCAGTTCAGAATAATTAGCAGAGGCTTTGTTGCTCTGTTACAGCCTCTCACCAGCTCAGCTCCTGGTTCCTGTGTGCCCCATGCCTTCCCAAGTCTTTGTTTGCCTTCATCGACTGTGCGGATCTGTGGTGTGGAACTGGACAAGAAGCTGGGACTGGGCAGAGACAAGCCAGACACCCATGGCTCCTTGTACACCTCTGTCTGGGATGTGCCCTCTCCTCCTTTTAAGCCACTTGCTCATCAACACTTGCTGGCTTCCCTGGACACAGTCTCTCTGCCCTATGTCACCCTTATTACATAGGGTTGCCACTGTCTGTGTCCCCATGCTCTATGCGTCCTGGAGAACTGGTTTACCTCACTGGGACACTATGCTCCTGGCACAGTGCCAGAACTAGTAGTAGGTCTCTTGTTAAAATGTTTATTGCCGGATGTTGTTTTATATGCTAATTTGCCACCTGAAGATTTTAATCTCTTCAAGGTCAAGGAGTGTCCCTACCCTGCCCCTGTGAGTACAGAGTGTCGGGGCACACTGCTGAGGGCTGTGTTGGCAGTGGGGCACAATTGGATGAACTGACTGATGGGCCTAACTCACAGGAGTGACTCACGCTGCTCTCAGTTTCAAGTGCGAGCTCATCAGCTGATGACTTCAGTTCGTCATATTTTGGGAAACAGAATAAAAGTCTAAAAAGCCCTGCTCGGCTTACTTAGTCAATAGCAGGGCTTATGTTTGTGGTCAAAGCAAATTAGGGAATAATGGCCGATTTGGCAGAGAAGACAGTGTCACAGAAGAATGGCATATTTCAAGTGTGAATCTTCTGGAATTTCAGGAGTTTCCTGGTAAGGTCAAGCGCAGAAACATCTAGCATCCAAAGATGTTGTGTGAGAAGGTTTTGTTTCTCTGCACAGGCCACACGGCTCAGGGGAAAAAGTCCAGAAGAAGCTCTCTAGGATCCGGAAGACAGTGCTGCTCAAAGTCAGATGTCTGTTGGAGTCAACCATCAAAGAGCAGGGTTCTTAACCTTTCTGAGCTTGCTTTCCTCATCTCTAAAACGGAGAAAATAGTATCAGCACGATAGGATTAGTATCAAGATGAGATAAGACACGAGCGTTTTTAAGTCATTCCCATGTGCCTGGCATGTAATGTGTTCTCAGTAAATAGTAATTATGACCTGGCTACATAATGATCTTTTTAAATATATTTCTTTTCATATCAGTGAGTTACCCTGAGATGAACCTTTCCACTGAAATCTGTAGACGTTTCTGATAACTTTGGGGTCCGTGTGACTAATTCACAAAAGGGAAAACAAACTGGGGGTGGTAGCACATGCCTTTAATCCCAGCACTCTAAAGCAGAGGCAGTGGAACTCTGTGAGTTCGAGGCCAGGCTGGTCTACATGGTGAGTTCCAGGACAGCCGGAAATACAAAGTGAGACCTTGGAGAGAGAGGTGGGGGGGAGGGAGGGAGTGTGGAGAGAGATAGAGAGAGACAGAGGGAGAGAGGGAGAGAAGAGTGCCCATTGACTGTCTCCTGGGTAGGAGTCTAGAGAATGCATTGTTCTTTGGTTTAGGTTTGTTCTGTGTAGCCTGAGCTGGTCCGGAATTTGCTATGTAGCCCAGGCTAGCCTCAAACTCTATGTAATCTTCCTGCCTCGGCCTCCCATGTGTGCATACACCAAGATCAGCTGCTCTGCTCTTTAATTTCCATAATCACTTTATAATAAATGCCATCCTCACTTTACAAGAGAGACTAAGGATTTAGGACCCACTCAGAGCCCCAGGAGCTGCCCAGTGTGATTCTAAACTCAGCTCCGACTATAGGAACTTCCTTCTTTTAATAGAATATTTTTATTAACTCTCTCTCTCTCTCAGGAGGGAGATTTCAAGACAAGGTTTATTTGTGTAGTCCTGTCTGTCCTGGAACTACCTCTGTAGACCAGGCTAGCCTCAAATTCCCAGAGATCCACCTGCCTCTTCCTCCTGAATTCTGGGATTAAAGGCGTGTGCCACAACCACCTGACTTTAATTCTTTGATAATTTTATACTTGCATATAATGTATTTTTATCATACTCATTCCCACTGTTCTCCCTAGCTCCTCGCAGATAACTCTCCATACCCCCATCTTCATATAATATATATAATATATCCCATGAAGTCCATATATACACAAGTAAGTGGCCATCCCCTGGAAGGTGGTTAATCTATAAGGGGCTACGCCCTTAAATAAAACTGTCTCTCTCTCCTGCAGCAGCCATCAACTATAGTGGCTCCTCTGTGAGGGGTGAGAGCTAGTAAGCCCTTCCCCGCCTTCACACTGGAAGGCTGACTAGCTGGATCTTGGGCAGATCTTATGCGTACAGCCACAGCACCATGAGTTCACGGGGGCAGCTGTCCAATCATGTTCAGAAGAGAGTTTCACCCCTGTCCTCCCTGACCGCTGGCTGTTCTCATTTTCTGCTCCTTCTTCCATAACAGTCCCTGAGCCTTGGTGGGTGCGTGTGTGCGTGCGTGCGTGCGTGCGTGCATGCATGCGTGCATGCGTGCGTGCGTGCGTGCGTGCGTGTGTGTGTGTGTGTGTAAGATGTCCCATTCATGGCTGAGCACTGCATTCTTATCCTCTGCACTCTGACTGGTTGTGAGTTTCTCTGTTAATCCATCTACTGAGTGCAGACACTCTCTACCGTCCCAGGTACCTCTCCTCTGCCAGCCCCGTGCCATGCCGTGCTAGGCAGATGCCCTGGAAATGTTCTCAAACCTCCTCCTTGCTTTGCTTTGTGAGACACGGTCTCATTCTGTAACCCACTGGCTTAAAATTTAATATGTTGTCCAAGCTGGTCTCAAATTCACAGTGATGCCCCTGCCCCAGCCTCTCAGGTACTGGAATTACAGGTCCAGCCAAGTTCTTTGTCTCATAGTCAGCTTTCCTTCCCCTTGGCTGCCATCTTGGCAAATCAAGCCTCCCCCACCAGAAGGCAAAAAGAGGCTCAACAGTCCTGAAGGAAGGCGGAAGACCCTTAGCTCTGAGACCACGAAGAGCTGCCTTTTCCTGCTGAACTGTGCCTTCATGCATCAGATGCAGGTACCAAATTGCCTCAGAACATCCCTCTCCTGTACAGTTAAAGGCACGCCGACACAGAGGGAGCTCAGCACGCAGCCTGGGTCACAGTACGCACTCGGTAATAGTTGCTGCTGAATTTTTCGTTTGCTTGGTTTCTGAGACTGGCACTGAGCTGGGATTCACTATGTAACCCAGGCTGCACCCAAGCTTACAGTGGTCCTCCTACCTTGGCATTACAGCTACTATTATTCACCAAAGTATCACCAAAATAATAAAATACCATACACACAAAAAGAGCAAATACCCTCACGGTCCTAGCAGCCATCCTTCAGTGATCCAGTATCCAGTCTAAGCCCAGAATGTGTTTGATATCGTCTCTTTGCCCTTAAACATTCTCATATGACCTACATTCGAATTCACCGCATCCATACTTGTGTAAGATAAAACAGTACCTTAAACTCCTGCCGCCTGTAGCAGATACTCTCAAGGTCCTCCCTTTGACCTGAGGCTCTGGGGTGGAGTCCCGTGGCCAGGTTTGGGAAAGAGGGAAGTAGATGACTTCCAGGGTCCTTTTAGACCTGGTGTCATGTAGTTCAGGAAAGCAGGGCCACCTGACCCCGGCACTGGCTCCAGGTACAGATCGGAGGTGGGGGTAGCCAGTCTGGTAGCCGTCCATGTCACGATGCTGGCTTAGCGGTGCCAGCGCCACAGCACAGCTTGAGCCACACTGAGAATTTTGCAAGAAGGCGCAGGCAGCAGCGCCAGGTGGTTCTGCCCATCAGCATTCTCTCATGCTGCAGCCTAGATTCCCCTTTCCATAATGGGCAGATGGAGTGTCAAGGGAGTCTTGAAAGTAGAGCAAGGAAGGGTTAAAGGGCATCCACGGGAAACGCACTTGCTGGTTTTTTCTTTGGATGTTACCAAACGAGGTAGGATGTCTGGGGTTCCTGGGGTCCTTCTCCCTTCTGGTCTATTTAGCACTTGAGGATAGACCAAGACCCTTTCCTAATTCCATTCAAGTAACCTGAAGGAAGGGGTAGTTGGTGTCTTTTCCCATGAAAAAAGACTAAAGCTTGTCTATCATGCTAGCAAAGTCAGTAGCCCCTAAATACTAAACGTAGAGTAACAACCGAGTAAGTCATAAGACAGCCATGTGCTCCTACAGAGTACAGGAACGAATCAGGACAGTGGTTCCTATGGGGGGAGGGGGCAGCTGACATCCGTAGGGCCATGTGTAGACTCCTAAACACTGGAGGTGACAGTCTACTTCTTAGACAGGATGGCAATCCTGTTTATTGAATTAATTAAGTCTACATATATTTGTTCTGTGAAACATCCGTGTGTGTGCTCTGTCTTACGATGAAAGGAACACAGTTTTAAGAAGAAAAAATTAATGGTAATAAATGCTGTGTACTATTACTATCCAGTAATGAGCAAAGGAACAGGTCTGAAGGCTGCAAATGTAAAACCACAACTATATCTTAAAACCATACGTATGTGGGGAAAAGCCAGAAAGTTACGTCAAAATAGTGATATTTGCCTTTCCCCTAATTCTCACAATGGCAAAAATAGTATTGTAAGAAATAATAATTAAAAAAAAGCCTGCTTTTGTTTTTAGGGGCAGAATCTTGCTGTGGAGCCCAGGCTGGTCTCCAACTGCTATGCATCCTAAGGTGGCCTCAGACATTCTGCCTTCTCTCTCAGCCCCCACACGTGTTGGGATGACAAGCGTGCACTGCCAAGTCCAGCTATAAACCTGCCAGTATGGTTTCTGAAACTATTTTCAGCCCACTTCCACATCTATTCTATCATGATCCTTATACCAATACTTTAAAGGGGGTTAATGTTAATCATTTTGTAGACTGGTAAGCTGAGGTGGTGTTGTTTATGGCCTGCAGAGTCGCCCAGTTGCTGGGGGTCAACCTCTGGGCAGTCCTCAGACCGATTATGTCCTGCTAACACTGGAGCTTCTGTGACTTCATCTCAGGTTTCTAGAGTCCTAGGATTGGTTTCTTTTAAGTGGGAATAGCTGCTTCCTAGATTTGACCCTGTGGTCCAAAGTTCATGTCTATATACAAGATGCCCTCAAAAGATGCAACCCCTGCCTCCGTGCCATGGTGAGTGCCCCTCTAGAAATGTTCAAAGTGAAGCGGGCAAGAGAGGGCAGGCTGTCTGAGAAACAGATCTAATAGCACATCTCAGCCATCTCTCTAGAGAAGTGGGACTACAAAATAGGCCAGTCCTTCCACGCAACAGTTCTCCCCAGAGCCAGCTGTTTTGACCCTCAGAAGTCTGCATGGCAGTTGGGTGACTTTTGGGAAGAGTCTCCATTCAGGACCCTACTAGGCCACCCTAGGGACCTCCGTAACAAAAACATGGAAACCCCAAAAGAGGGCCTACCTTTCTCAAGAGTAAAAAGGCAGAACTAGAGAGGGCATTGGAATCCCCAGCCCAGGCTGACCCGGCCCCGGCCAGCCCAGGGTGCTTTGCCACCATTTGCCACCATCACCTAGCATCAGTCTCTGATTAGTTGTGGGGGGAAGGGACGGGGTGGGGGAGACACGCTTACTCCTGCTGTTTTGGGGGGAAGGAGGATCTCATCCAAGCCCCCCTTTCATGATTATCATCCTGGGTGTTGCCAGATTCATCCTCAGCTTCTCACTGATGAAGGGGAAAGAGGGTACCCCAGAAAGCCTTCCTGACCCACAGTTAAAGACTCTGATTGTGTGCTTCATTCTCCGTGGGTCTTTTTTATTCAGTGCGGGGTACACTTAAACCTGGAGACGAAATGAGTGGGACGACCCAGGGGACATGGCTGCTAAGTGCAGCATCCACAATCCAACCAGGGCCTCCCACAGTTCAGCTCCCACTGTGAGCTGCCTTTTTCCATAAGGATGAACTTTTAGAGACTTAAATTAGTAGTTCCCACATTCAACTTGGACAAGAGCACGGGCTTGGAAAAAAAATCTACCCCTCTCCTTTCCAAGGTGAAGAGTTGGGGTCAAGACCTGAACGCAGACAGGCCAGCCATCAACTCAAGTTGTCTCAGAGGCATTAACTTCTTTCTAGAGTTCTCTGAGCAAACACAGCCAGCCTCGGAGTCTGAAGAACACAGTTATGGAGGCAGAGGAATGTGGAAAGGGATCGCCCACTGAACTGCAAAAACCTTTAAATATCTCTGAACTTTTCCTTTTCTGCTTTTGGCTCCTTGCAATGTTTTTGTGTTTAGTTTTGGTTGCCACGAGGGGACTGTTTTTAGCTGCCTGGCTCCTTCCCCTCCCCTTTTAATTTTCCCTCTTCCTTTGGTACACGCTCCGGCTTGAAATCTCCAATTCTTATCTCACTCAGCAAAACAGACCGGAGTTGATTTGCATAGGGCTCCCCGGGCGGTTTTCTGGCCCACAACATTCAAGTTTCCGCATAACCCTCTTTGACTGAGGATTAACCCCTAAACCACGCTACAGGGTTTACTGCTCCGACCGGAGAAGCATTCTTTTGCCCTTGTGTCGGAAATCGATTTGGGTGCCAGAGCTTTTCTTGCCCCTCTGCGTGGTGCTACCCGTGCTTAGGGGGAGAGTGCGCGCGCTAGACACTAGTGGCCTTAAGTCAGGGTAAACTGAGGCGCGAGGGCACTCGGATATTGACGACTTCCTTTGACCCAGATCTTTCCGTTTTTCTCAGACGCTTACGATTCACCTGGGAGCCTAGAGGACCGAGACAGGCAGAAAGTGGCTTTTGTTTACCCCCGATAGGAGTTTCATTCAAGTTGGGTGTAGGGAGGCGGACTTCTCCCTGGAGATTCTGATAGCTTTTAGAGTTTCAGTTGGAGAGGGAGGCGGAGGAGGGTAAACAACTGAGAGCATTTCTACCCAGGTGCGACTTGGAGATGGAACGCTAATGATTAGAATGGAAGAAAGACGGCGGTGGGGTGGGGGCCCCGCGGTAATGACAAGGTGCCCTGGACGTTCAGCGCACCTCTGTCCACGACACCGCCACAGTTCCTAGGGTGCTGGTGTTGTTGCTTGGGTTCTTAAGACCCTCGGACGGGACCGACCTCTGCAGATCTGGCTCGGGAATTAATGGCACCGCAGTTTAATCTGTAAAACAGTTAAAGAGTTCTGTAGGGGTTCACAGTGGCTTCATGTGTTCCCCCCTAACTCCTTGTCTCGCTGTACAGTGGTGGTGTTTATTCCAGAGCAGTCTGTACGAAGATGGGACAGATAAGTGGAGATCCCAAATGACTTTCATTTCTAGGCACCTGGCATTCTTCGGTGTTGTGCAGACACGCCCGAGGTTTACCTGCCTGCAGGTCGGCAGAAGGGCGGGCCGTGGAGGTGTGGAGCAGGGCGTGGGCGTGGGAGATGGAGGGTGTGGCCCCGAGTGCCGTTACCAAGGCAAAAACCAAAGCAAAACACCCGCCCGGCGCTTCCCGCGCGACGCTACTGCAATCGCGTCAGATCCTGGCAGGATCTACGAGGATCCCCGGGATGGAACCACCTCAGGCTTCCCCAGCTGGCGGGGGCGGAGAGACTTCAGGGGCCTCCCTGAAGGGCAGGGGCCTGTGAAGGGCGAGGCTCTGGCTTGGACTGGGGGAACCCGTGTACATAGAACTTGATTGTGTCCCAAGTGTCTGCCTCAAGGGACATCAGAACATCAGTTCCTTAAGGTGTAATGCCGGTGTGTGTGTGTGTGTGTGTGTGTGTGTGTGTGTGTGTGTGTGAGAGAGAGAGAGAGAGAGAGAGAGAGAGAGAGAGAGAGAGAGAGAGAGAGAGAGACTGAGACCTTCCCTTAGACCAGAACAGTTTAGGTGGCAGGTGCTACGGGGCAGAGGAACCGGGATAATTCCGCTTCTTACCCCCAAACTACCGCTCTGACTTTCTGCTTGCCTTCCCCTCTAAGGCAGGTGTTAGCAGGTGCCTCTGTCTTTACGTTCCGACGTCCTGCCCCACTTGTGCGCCCAAAGGCTTCCCGGGCAGGTGTGTGAGTCTCGGGCCGCATTCGTGAGCACTTTTAGCCCTTGATGAGCTATGGAGACCCTCCCGGGGTCTTGCGCACAGTTGAGACCATTGGAATTACTGGATCAGAACTTGGAAACTGTTTTCAAGATTCAAACCCAGTTCTGCTGAGGCCTCGGCTTGAACCCTACGTCTAGTCTTTCCAGCCACCAGACTTGAGGGCAGAGGGCCCCACGTACCGACTTTAAGTGGTACGTGCTCAGTCCGGGCGGCCAGGCTCCAGCACAGCTGTCTGTTCCTGCAGACAGACACTGGAAACCTGGAGACGGTTTTTCTCTAAATATTTCCTCACATCCAGGCGAGCCCCCGCCCCAACCTCTGCCAAGACCAGGCACGTGGAGATCAAAGCGTCCTATTGCCTGGACTCCCTGATCGGTCTTTTCCGCAGCCCTTCTTAGACTTGCGCTGGGTAGCCTCCGATCGCTCCAGACTTTTCCTCTTTCTACACTCTTGCTTTCGCCGAGAATTCCCTGTTCAAATTCCCTGTTCAAATGTTTTGTGGTTGTTATTAAAAACCTAAAACCAAACTGACAGCGTCTTATCACTAGCATCTCCAGTTCCTAGCGAGTCCGGAGGCCCCCGGGGGCCGCGGGCTTGGGAGAAAGAGGCCGGCCGATCGTCTGCGTTAACACACGGCCGCTATTGGGGCCCACGACGGCGGAGGTCACACTGGCGGGTAGGCGGGTAACGGTTTGGATTCACCGGAGGGTAACTTTGGGCACCTCCTTCACGCGGGAGATTGTCACCGCTGCCTCTTCCCTACCCCCTCCTTGAGCAAAGCCGCTGGCCAGAGAAGGCGCTTTTTCCTGAAGTTTTAGAAAAAATGACCACGCATTTTTTGAGAAAGGTCGTGCCCGCTTCCCAGCCTCACCTAGTCTGGGCCACCGCCAGGTCCCGCCTCCCGAGCACCCCTCCCCCCCCCCATTCCCCAACCTAGCGGAGGGAGAGATGCCAGGGCGGTGGAGTCATGCCGCTGGCTTGGGCACCATTGGCTCATGCCTGGAACACGCAGCGGCGAATACGCACACCTGGCGGTGCGCCCGGGCGACTCCGGGCCTGATATGGAGAAAGAGGGCGGGCGTGTGTGTGTGTCCCGGGCGTGCAAGGCGCGCTGGACGCTCGGTGACCGCCCCTTCTCGCACTTGCATCACCAACTCCGCGGTCTCCACCCACCTTTAGCCCCGCCCTCGGCCTCCTCTACCCCTGCTCTGGCCGGCTCTCCCTGGAAGCTATTAATAGCATTACGTCAGCCTGGCTTTGGTAACCTGGAGTTAAGCTAGCCTTGTCAGGACCAGAGCTATAAAAGGGGTGATGCAACGCGCTCCCAGCCACAGTCTCACTCAGCGAGGCTCGCTGGGCACGGTGCTTTCCCCGCGGAGCTTGCCGGCCAGCCCGCGCTCCAGCAGAGTCCTTGGTGCTCGCCCGTCGGCGGGACAGACCGCCCGCCTCTGGCCGCCCTCTGGACCCTGGCCGCCCCGAACGGAGACTGGAGGTGAGTATTAGAGCCATGCGGTGGAGAGCCGCCCTCCCCTTCTCATCTCCCCTCTGGTGACCAGTCCCGGGACCCCTGAGCCACCCGGGACTCGAGTCCTAGTCTCCCGCGCCACACTCGCTCGGCTGAACCCCTTGGCGCTGCCGCTCCGAGCTGGGGCAAAATTTCTAGAAAAGTGAAAGAACAAACTTTCTCTTCTGAGGCGTGAAAGATGCCCATGGACGGAGGAGATTGCGCGCTCTCAGCCTTCAGCTAGGACAGGTCGTCTGGGTGGGTGTTGGGTGTTGGTGCGCAGGGGTGACCCACGCTCTCTGGATCGCGGTCCACTCCGTCCCTCACTTGGTGTCCGGACGCCGGAGCCGAGATGCGCGGTGGCGGCAGCTGAAGGGAGCGCCGGTCCCAGTACCGAGCGAAATGAATGGGGAAGGGACGCTCGGTCCGAGGTCCCGGCGCAGCCGCTGGAGGTCGCCTTGCGCTCCCTGGAGCTGAGCTCTAGGCGGCAGGACAGCGTAGAGATCTTGAGCGAAAGTGAGTTGGGATTAATTTAGGCGGCGAGCGCCGGTGTCGCGCTGTCCCAGCGCGGACTCCGGAGAGGTCTCGGCACCGCTAAGTCGAGCGGCGAGCGGCAGGGTTTGGGACGTCAGCTCCAACCTCTCTCGCTGTTTTTGATTCTCTGTGGCTCTGACTTTCTTTTAACCGGTTCTTGGATTTCTTTGCTTTGTGTAATCGAAGAGAACCGCGGGGACCGGATCGAACGGGTGGAGGGACCAGGTAGTGGAACTACTTGACTTGACAAATTGTGTGTGTGTGTGTGTGTGTGTGTGTGTGTGTGTGTGTTGGGGTTGTTGTTTTGTATTCTTGAGACAGCCTCACCTTGTAATCCAGACTGTCCTTAAACTCCTGGTGATTCTCCTGCCCAACTTCCCAAGTGCTGAGATGACAGGCCGCCTCTCTACCTGTGCTGGAGCCCTGTGCTGTGTGGTTTACATGGCCAGGTTTTGGCGGAAAGTTTTCAGTTTTTAGAGTGAAACAGACGAAATAAAAAGCGCCAGGAAGGGGTCTTGAGCGAGAGCTTGGCTCTCCACCGCGTGTCCCCGAGACGGGAAGGGAAGGGGCTTCACTGTCCATCCTTTCTCCTGTTTTTCTCCCCTTGGTGGGTTCTCTGCTCTGACCCCTCTCCCATTTTAAAATTTTCCTCCTAGCCACTTTATTTTCCTTAATTTCATTATTGTAGATCGCAGGCTTCCTTATAAGTCAAAGGAGTTGCCAAGCCCAATCAACTTAAAAGTTTTATTCTGCCCTTCACCTTGTTTGTTTTGAGACGGGGTCTCCCTGTGTAACCCAAGCTTGCTTCAAACTCACGGCAATCCTTCAGCCTCAGTTCCCAAGTGCTGGGATTACAGGCATGTGTCACCAGGAGAGCACATGTTTTGCATGTAGCATTTGTTGTGGGATAATGTTTCCACATACAGGCTCTTGCCTTGGGAGCGGTTGCCGTTGTTTCTGAGGTTTCAGAGGTTGCTGACAGACCTGCGGCTATCCAAATCCCTTCTCTCCACACGGCTTTCTTCTGTGACCCCTTCCTATCTTCTGTCAAAGCCTCCTCACGATATGAGTCTCTTGAGCCCTCAGCTGCTACCTGGTTGGCAGCTCTGCCTGTGGTTTCTTTCTTGAACTGATGGGCCCTTGTGGTTGTGCAGAGGGTGGCTTCAGCAGCCTGGCTGGACCGGACCACCCTCCAGCTCTGTGAGTTTAGGCAAGCTTCTTTCCTTCCTGGACCCCAGTTTACTAAATGACAAAATAAGGATCTGATCTAGACCATTCTAAGGCTGGGTACTTTTAGCCAGAGTCTGTGATTCCTTAAGGAACTGGCTCCAGGGTAACCCAGCCAGGGAAGAAGGGACATAGCCAGGACACCACAGAAACTTCAGGAGAAAATGGTTTCTTCTGTGGAAACTCACAATCTCTGAATAACACAACAGTTATGGAGAAGTGCTGATGTCAGCAAACAGTGGAGTGGAAGTCTCAGGACCGTGGAGCAGTTGTGACAGGCTGACCTGAAATTCTCGAGGGTTCCAGTTCATTCCTGATGGTCAGAACTAATCAGCTTCCCCGAAGGGAGGTGGAGTCAGAATGCTTGTGTGGGTGTCAGCCTCTTGTGTTTTCAAGTGTGTGCGTGTGTGATGAGTTCTTTCCCGCAGCCCAGGGAGGGAACTGGCAACCTCAGCCACAATTTTCAGATAGGAACTGAAGGTCAGAGAGCCTCTGGCTCCTGAGTTGGTGCTCAGCTAGTGAGGGCAGACACAGACCTGAAGCCCAGCCTTGCACCTCCAGCCTGCCAACAGGAGAAAGAATAGGATGTGGAGAGTCAGGGGAAGGTGGCTACCTTCTCCCAACTGGCAGGTCTGGCTGACAGATGGCTCAGTGGAAGGAAGTGGAAATCAAAAGTGAAATTTCAAAGCCTTGGAGAAAAATTCTAGGAGTTAAACTTCCAGTTAAATAATTAAGTTTCACTTTCTTGAAAATGATGAAATTGCCAGCGGTATGACATGATTCTGATTGGAAGTCAGGAAGCAGGATGCGAGTCCTGAAGCAAAAAGAAGATTTATGATTGGTCTGGAGAGTTAACTCAGCTCTCCCCTCTCAGATGCGGGCTGTGTTAGAGGGCTTCCACTCTTGAAAACTAGCTGAAGTTTTAGACTTTGTTTCCCTGGAGGGCACAGCCTGACTCTAGGCTGAATCTCTGGAGACTATACAAGACGACCAGATCTTTACAGATGAAGCCACTTGGTTATCAGAAAGGCTGTCTTACAGCTTTACAACATGTTTGTGTCCCCAAGTAAGCCCCACCCCCAGCTTTTCACAAAAACATTCCATACTACTGACATTCCTTGGTTTCTTCCTGTCTTTACTCTTAAGTCCAAAGGGTTCATTAAGAAACTCAACCACTGTGGCTCAAACTAGTGATGACCCATCTAGTCGTGTAAATGAAGTCCAGGCCAGCGGCAGCTCTGAATCCCATCCCTTAACTGGTTGTTTTGTTTTGTTTTGGAGTAAAATTGGAAAGGAAGGGGAAATGAGGGTGCTTGGGAGGATGTTGAGCCTCTGACTTCAGAAGCCAGAGAAACAGCCCCCAGTCACAAGATTCCAGGATTCCATGAAGAGGACCTTCAGTTCTCAGGCCTGCTGCACGGGAGAGAATTGTATGCATTTCTTGAGTTCTTCTGACTTGTGGAGGGCAGTATTTGCTGGTCTGGAATTTCTACCTCCACTCATGGACCTTAGACCTCTAGGGCCAGGGACCCTCAGGAGGAGCTTTTAGCATCAAAGGTGAGCAGACCCCCCACCAAGTCTCCACTAGAGAGCAGCCATCCCTTTGTGCCGGATCCTGAGAGACCCAGCGTAGCTCCTGGTGGCGTATTTTCCAAGGCACCATCTTGTATTTCCTAAGCCCCTCAGACCACTCTTGGGGGGACAGGGTACTTGTTACCGGCCTACCTTTAGGTTGGAGAAAGAAACCACTGGGGGGTACAGTCACAATATATAACTAAGTGGTCTTTAAATCTTGATTTTTTTTTAAATCCTAGTTTGGGAATTTTATGTCTAAAACAGCCCATTTAAACTTACACCTGGATGTAGGCAGTAGCCAAGTCTGTACCTGATAGGAAAAGACCAGCAATTTCTTGAGCAGAGTTAAGGGGTTCCGTAGAAATCTTTGCTTAGTCGTACCCCCACCCCCACCCACCCACCCACACTGTTTCTGTTCCTGCCTTCCCGTCTGCTTCCACTCCCCCACAAACTTTTGCTCTGTTTTTGTTGTTGTTTTAGTTCAATGAAGTATAATATTTGGGTATGTAGCATATAAATTAAGGCCATGAGTTCTGAAGTCAAGAAAACCAAATCCCGGTGCCTGATACTATCCCATGTTAATGTGATATGTCTAAATCTTGGTTAACTCATGTGTAAAATGGGACCTGGTTTTACAGCACTAGGTTCCCACAAGGCTCAAAAGAGACAAGATATATAGTTTTTTTTCCTGTAATGTTAGAGGTTTGCCAAAAGGCTTCCTGCGCTCTGGGTCTTGACTGGTGACCACTGTAGTGAACACAGCCGCTCTGTCCTTGCTCCTGTTTTGGGAAGGGTGGGAGTCACAGCTGCGTGAGTTCTAGCTACAGACTAAGGGTAATTTTCTAGATCGCACTGCCCTTGATTTTCCTGTGTTGCCCTTGTGGCCTATAGAACGACAAAGCCATTTGGTACGGCCACCTCGTCCCTACCTTGTTTATGCAGCTGTCCAACTGGTCAGCAGGCAGCGTGGCCTCTGTGGAACCTGGCTGTGGGGCAGAGCATCAGTGGTTTGCTGGCTCAGGAGAGTCCTCAGCCAGTTTCCAGATGAAGACTGAGTCTCACAGAGCTGAATGGCCTGCTCTTTTGTGACCAGACCCATTCCAGGTCCTCTCTGCCACTACTGCAAGCCTCTTTCCTCGTACCTTAGAGCTAACAGCACCCCCATAAGCACGGTCTTCCCCCTCTTCCTTGCTTGACTTACTCTGAAGTCTTCTGCTTTGCCAGCCTTCTCGTTGAGAAGGGGCTCCTTGTTCCCAAAGGACCCAAGTCCCCGCCTTTACCACCCCCTGCCAAGGACTGGGGTGAAGAAACACACCCAGCTTCCTGTGGTAGAAACTTCCGGCACAGAGTTGTGGAATTTAAGGCCCCCACTTCCCGCTTTTATCTCAGCTCCCTAGCAGATTCGCCTTGATTTCACAAATCTTCCCAGTTTCTTTTTGAAAAGGAGACTGACAACGGGATTTCAGATGGCACTGGTTTTTGTTTTTTAATGTTTTTTCTCTTTGGTGGGGGGGACTGATATCACATTTGCATAATCTGCATACAAGACAAACTAATAGAAGAGCCTGAAAAGTCATCCCTCTTAGACTTTAGTCATCTTTGAGCTGCGTGTTTTAAGAATATTTTACTCACAATGAGGACAGCATGTAAAAACAAACAAACAAACAACTTTTTGATGTTTTGTTAGCTTTAGTTAGCATTGCTTGCATGAGCGTGGGTGTTGGGTTAGTTATAGAACAAGGACAACTGAGCTGTGACTACACCACTGAATAAAGTGGCCCCTTTCACCTGCAGGGGTTCACTGCTGTCGCTCCTCTGTTAGCGTTGGGACCTCAAGCTGCCCTCCCTAATCCATGCTGGGATGTTGATAGGCTCCATCTTACAGTGTCCTCTGCAGGCTGAGTGGAGCAGCCATGTCTTGTCCACAGCTCTCTCCCCATCTTCCTGCTTCTACAGCAGCCCCCTGAGCCGTGAGCACGGGTGTGTGTGTGGGAGAGAAAGAGAGAGAGAGAGAGAGAGAGAGAGAGAGAGAGAGAGAGAGAGAGAGAGAGAGAGCGCATCTGTTTAGAACAGCACTTTTGCCCAGTTATGACTCTCTGCAGAAACTGCTGCCTGCAGGACAGCACTGGTCCCTTGGTATGAGCATAAACACCTAAGAGGCAGTTTGACAGCATGTAACCTAGCAAAACAGTGGTAAATATGTTCCAGTCTTTTCTCCAGCCACAGGCAAGAGAGGAGCATGAAATGAAAACAAGCCAAAAGCCCAAAGGCTGATGGGACTTTGTTCTGGGGTGGGCTGTTCTTCGGCGTGGTTGGATCCCATGCCCCAGGACCCCTAAAGTAGTTTGGGCTTAATTTTTTCTTTCAGCAAAATGATGCTTCAACATCCAGGCCAGGTCTCTGCCTCAGAAGTCAGTGCATCTGCCATTGTCCCCTGCCTCTCACCTCCTGGGTCGCTGGTATTTGAGGATTTTGCTAACCTGACACCCTTTGTCAAGGAAGAGCTGAGGTTCGCCATCCAGAATAAGCACCTCTGCCACCGGATGTCTTCTGCGCTGGAGTCAGTGACCATCAACAACAGACCTCTGGAGCTTGCGGTCACCAAAGCTGAGGTGCGTCCTGCCAACTCAGGTCCTTCCTTTCAGCACACATTTATCACACACACAGTGAGCACATGCAGAAGGCTAGATCCAGGGGTAAAAATCAACAAAGGCACTGCCCCGGGGGAGCCTAAATTCTAATGTCTAAAGATAATGGAATAATGACTAGAATACACAAATGAGCAGATAGAGTGTGGTGTGTGTGTGTGTGTGTGTTCCAGACACAGAACAGGAGGATCAAGAGAGCAGTGAGCTTGAGGTCACTCTGAGACACATCAAGAAGAGAGAGAGAGAGAGAGAGAGAGAGAGAGAGAGAGAGAGGTGCACGCGCACAAAGGGATGACTCAGCAGTTAAGAGCACTTGCTGCTCCTGCAGAGGACACGGGTTCAATTCCCAGGAACCACATTCATGGTGGCTCACTGTTGTATGTAACTCCAGTTTCAGGGGCTCCAATATCCTCTTCTGGCCTCTGCACAACAATTATGTATGTCACACATACATAAATACACACAAACACTAATACATGCATAATAAAAAATTAATCCTTTTTTTAAAAAAAACAGCTGAAGCGGGGGACAGAGAAGCAAGCAACTGTACAAATGTGAGCACACATGCAGGCAAAGGCTCAAACACATACAATAAACAAAGGGGTTCAGAGAATAAGTAGAGGCAACGTTGTCATTTTAAATTAGGAGACCAGGGAAAGCATCACTAGTCTTGGCCTTTGACCTAGGACTTGAGGAGAGGGAGTCCTGTGGGAAGGGCACTCCCTAAGGGGCCCTCCCTGCATGCAGGTGAAGGTCCAGGCTAGGCCAGTGCTGAAATGGGATGGCTTCTGGATCTAACGTGGGTCAGGACTTGGACTGTGGGAGGCCAGGTGGGGTGAGAATAGAAGCTGTATCTTCGGAAGGTATCCACCAGGAAGTGCAGATATGAGCTGGGAACTCAGGGCCAGAGACACAGAACTGGGAATCGTCAAGCTATGGACGGCCCTTGAAGCTGTGACTTTAGTGAGGCCACTTTCTGTGTGGAGACTTCCTGGAGAAGTGGGCATGATGGTGGCTTTCTCCTCCAGGACCCAGGGACCAGGAGGTTAGCCCCGCCCTTCCTGGCAGCACCACTCACAGACGGCATACCAGATGTTTGCCCTGGACTCACACCCACTCACACACATGAACTGTTCTCTGTTGAGAAACCATCCCATAAGACACCTGGGATAATAGACGTGGCTATTGAACCGTGGTTGCTGGTGACTCTGCCGCGTCAAGAACGTCAGAGATGAACTCTGGTGACTTCGTTAGCCTTTCTCGGTTGGGAATATTTCAGGCTTACTTAATCTGTGGCCACAGCCCTGGGTCAAAGGGCAGAAACTGGCTCAAAAGCTGTGCGTTTCGAACGGAGGCTAAGGACAAGGGTCATAGCTCAGCCGTGACCGTAAGACCTTGGGTTTGGGTTTGATCCCTCGCGCTGGGGGCAAAAGACTGGGTTTTCCTGCCAAGGACTGACATTTGTGGAAGGTCTGAGGGGAACCTGGCTCACAGCATCCAACGAATGGGAACAGGCGTTATTTATGATGCTGTTGCCATGGATGCCATTGGGGGTATTAACTGTGCTCCCAGCTAACTCAGGAGGTCAGAGAGGGCACCACAAAATAGCTGCAGGTATCCAGTCCAGTCTTGGATAGTGCAGGTTAGAGCCTGGGATATTCTGTGAGGGTTTATTTTCTTCTAACGATATAGTTTGAAATAATGACATACAGTTATAGGAAAAAATGGAGAAGGGAGGCAAGACAGACAGGCGGATGGACTGAGGAGGAGAAAGAGTGATGAAGAAGTGATGGATGCTCCCTGGCCACTCCAGCCTCTAGGGGAAAGGGCATATTTATAAAATAGTCTTTTTCCCAGTTCTGAATTACAGCGATCAATTTAAATATCAAAATCTTACTTCAAAATCCAAATAATTTTTAAAGTAGTCTCAACTTTAATTTACCATATTTCCAGTAAAATTCATTTCTATGGGTTTTTTGATTTCCATGATTCATTCTTGGTTTTAAATTTTTATTCATATTTCATGTGTGTGTGTTGTCTGCAAGAACGTATTGCACTGTGTACATGCCTGGTTCCCACGGAGGCCAGAAGAGGGTTTTGGGTTCCCTGGAACCAGAATTATTGTTGTGAGCCACCATATAAGTGCTGAGAACCAAACCCAAATTCTCTGTGAAAGCAGCAAGTACTCTTAACCACTGAGCTGTCTCTCTGCACACCCACCAGTGCATGCATGCATGTGCATGTACGTGTGTACATGGTTTTTATATTTACTGGGTCTGTGGCCCTGAGACATGAAAGAAATTCCTCTTCCATTGTTCTCCCTTGAGCTTGGCTTCTCTAGGTTGTGAGATCTTCATCTCCGTCCACAGCCAGTATCTTCTGATCCAAAAGAATAGGAAAAAGTCTGGAGTGGGGTCAGTCATGGCCTCCTGAAGCTGACAGGGTCTGACATTGACCAGGCCACCATGAAAGTTCATCCTTGCTGGGCTTTGGCCTTAAGCAGAGTTCAGAGCTTGGAAGTGGTCCCTGCTCATCAGCCCATAGACTTAATTGGGTCTGGATGGACATCCATAAAGGGACTGGACCATGCTCCCTAAGAATTGACAGGGCTCTGTTCTCTGAAAGCCCCAGTGTTGACTCAGAATGAGGCACAGGAAATAGTATGATTTGCTGGCTGAATCAACAGGTGGTTC
>NW_026067942.1:6256823-6299139 GCF_014885135.2 Alexandromys fortis | reverse complement strand
CGGGTTTCTAACCCCCCCCCCCCCCCCCCCCCCCCGCGCGCCCCAGCTGCGGGCTTACTCATACCATTTTAGTACCAGTAATGTCCTCCAGTCTTCTCCAGGAGCTCAGAGGCTTCATGCGAAGGGTGTGCCTTGATGCTCCTGGTACAGACAGTAATGTCAGTTATTTCCTGTCATTGTGACTGAATGACTGACAGATGTCATTTGGAGAAGTGTGTTAGGCTCACAGTTCAGGGGACAGACACAGTCCATCACACAAGGAAGACGTGGTGGCTGGGGAAGTTCCGTGTATAGTGGAGAGCATGTGAACATTTCCGTGGCTCAAGAAGCATAGCTCAGATAGAAGTGGAGTTGGACTCCAAACCTCCCCTCCTTGTGCCGTGACCCACCTCCGCCAGACATGTCTCCCACCTCCGCCAGCCATGTCTCCCACCTCCTCCAGCTGTACCTCCGACCCTTGTAGCCATGACTCCCATCCCAAAAGTTCCACAAATTCCCTTATCAGCAAGTACTACGGGGGGGGGGGGTGATCTGGAGGTCGTTTCTGGCCCTAGGGGAAAGGACACACTTATAATTAGTATCAAGTTATCAATTTAAAATTAAAATTTTTATTTCAAAATCCAAATGCATTCATAAAGTAGGTTAGATTTTGCTAATTTCAAATGTAATTCTCTTTTAATGGATAGAGTTTTGATTTTAGATTTTGTTATTCTCAAGTGTGTGTGCACACGTGTGTGTAGGGAGTTCACACAGAAATCTAGGCCGTGAGGCTGTAGTAAGGACTCGGTAGTTAAGAGCACTTGCTGCTCTTCCAGAGGACTGACGTTCCCAGCGCCCCATTCCCCACAGCCTCACTGGGGAGTTCCATGCTTGGCGGAGAACTTGTGCTCTCTTCTGGCCTCTGAGACACCATGAATGCACGCATGTGGTTGATGTACACACAGACAAACATAGATATACGTTCACATAAGTGATTAAAAACAAACAAAAAGTCGTCCCCCCCCCCAAACACCGCCTTGATATTTTGGCTTCACAGTGGCTTCCATGTGTGCCTTTTGGGTTTCATAGGTGGCCCCTGAAGAAGATGAGCGGAAAAGGAGGCGGCGGGAAAGAAATAAGATTGCAGCTGCCAAGTGTCGAAACAAGAAAAAAGAGAAGACGGAGTGCCTGCAGAAAGTGAGTATGGCCAAGTTTCCCCTGCTCGGTGCCCAAACCTGTCCTCACCAGCCTTGTGTCATTGGCAGAGGGGACTTGTGGGTGGTGCAGAAATGCCAGCTGTAGGCAGGGGAAGGAGCAACCCTGTTCGCATGATGGAGGGGACTTTGGATATATAGAGTCAAGATTTGTGGGCTTAAACGCTTCAGTATGGGGGGGCTAGCACCATGCAAGTCTGGCAACCTGGGTTGGATACCCAGAACCCACTGCAGAAGGAGAGGACTGATTTCCGAAAGTTGTCCTCTGATCTCCACAGGCATTGCTGTGGCATGAACTGGTCTATATACCCCCAGCAGTTTCTAGACTTTCAGGTTAAAAAGACTTTATTCACCAGTTTTGCCAAATAAAACAATAAAACCCTGTTCTAGTCATTGCCTCTCAAGAAAAACTTATTACTCCCCAGCTTGCTCTGGTAATCTGGAAGCGGGACTTACACTGTGTTTTGGCCTGGGTCTGAACCCTGCTTCCCTTCTCTCTGCCTGTCTAGCACTTTGAACACTCCACTAGAAACACCGGGGGTACAGCACGGGTTCACAGGCAAGGCAGGCCCCAGAGCCTGGAAGTCTTTGCAGTGGCCAGTTTGCTCCCCCAAGTGTGTGCAGGTCAGCTTCTGGCAGAGACAAGCCAACCTCAGTAGTCCTGGGATCTCAGCTTGTTGCTTTAGGGTCAATGAAAACCTGGGAAACTTTGTGTTTCTGAGTACACAAGTGTTTCTGTGGATATGAGAGTCTTGGTGAGACCAGAAATTCAGAGAAAATTCTGCACCACCAGTTTGGATTTCTCCCCAGTTTTCCAGATTCTTTGGGGACTAGATGCTCTTGGCAGAGGACTGGAGCACAGCCCTCTCTAAGCCTTTGATGCTAAGGCAGCTTCAGCAAGCATGGCAGCCTTGCTCACTGGTATCCCCAAGCCTCTTCTGACATGTCCCCTAATTTCAGAGGTCTCTCCAGGGTTCACACCAACACCCCCCACGCCTAGTTCTGACTAGGGTGATTCCCCCACCCCAGCAGGCCTCTCCCATCTTGATGAGCCCCATGGTTTCCAGGTGGTCCCCCTTACTTCCCCGACCCTCAGCTCCTTCCATAACACCTGTGTTTGTCCCTCAGGAGTCAGAGAAACTGGAAAGTGTCAACGCCGAGCTGAAGGCCCAGATTGAGGAGCTGAAAAATGAGAAACAGCACTTGATATACATGCTCAACCTGCATCGGCCCACGTGTATTGTCCGGGCTCAGAATGGGCGGACTCCGGAAGATGAGAGGAACCTCTTTATCCAGCAGATAAAAGAAGGGACATTGCAGAGCTAAACAGCAGCATCATGGGGACAACTAGGGAGTCCTTACCGAATCCTCCTTTTCCACCCCAAACCCTGAAGCCATTGGAAAACTGGCTTCCTATGCACTTCTAGAATCTCAGCAGCCGAGAGCCGTTGGGGGCAGGAGGGCCTGTGGTGACCACTGCCTTGCCCCACTCTGTCCCATAGTGAACTGTGGCACAGGGCAAGAGTATCCCTTGGCTCACTAACTCCAGGCTGTAGGCCTTACCATCCTGGCCGTTCTCAGATGATCTAGCTTGACCCCTGGCAGGGGTCCCATACCAAGCAGGATGCCCACTAATGGGATTCATGCAGAAGTGTCTGCATCAGTAGGTGGGGTGGGACCACGTGTCCACTGTAGCTGACACTGTCCCTCCTAGGGAATGTGGAACGAGAAGGCTCATTATCGAGGTTGTCCAATGGCCAGGGTGTGCTTCTAGAAAATAACGCTGCTGCGTCAGGAACGACTGTGTACAGGGCATTCATTTCAGAACCAGGTGTTGTGCTATTTGGGTGTTTGTCTTGCACCACCTTGTCATGATTTTTCCGGGAGTTTCATCAGAACTGACTTCTGAGAGTTTGGGAGTCTGCCATCACGGACAGTATCCCTCAAAAGCATTCAGGTGACCACGTGAGCTCGCTTGCCCCAGAGGAGTGAGGTTGGCCCGAAGGCCAGCTGTGCCACTTTGTGCTGACAGAGGACGCCCCCTTTCCCTGTACCCACTGCTGAGGAAGAACCTGGCCACGACAGCAGGTCCTTGGCTGCCGACTGTTATGACATCACAGAAAGAGGACACGAAGAAAGTCCAGCTTCCAAAGGGTAGGACTCTCCTTCCCATCCAGTGACAGGACAGGCTTGAATTTGGGACTAGAAGAGCCAGAGATTCTCCATTTTCCTTTCACAGCCTGTGGAGAAGCATGTTGGAAGCCAGGTGGAGGGCCAGGCTTCTGCGTGGTGGATGTCAATGGCACTGTTTTTGTTTTTGAGATGAGGCCCAGAGCGTTTCGGCTGGGAGGCCCCTCCCTCTGGCCACCAGGACTCTGGCTACTGTTAAAATTCTGACGTTTCTGTGAAATCCTCAGAGTGTTTAATCCTACTTAATAGTATCATTACGAGTTTTCTGTGAGAGAAAATATTACTTATTTATCCCAGTATTCCTGGCCTGTCAACATAATAAATACCAGAATAAGACATGATAAACTTAAGTGTTGTGTTGCTTCCCACTAAGACTGTTGAAATAGCGATTCTACTGTGGGGTGCTCAGCATTGAACACTTGGGGACAACCTCATTCATGGGGAGAACACAGGTAGGGCAGTTGGGCTTTTTTTTTTTTTTTAAGTCTGTGGGTGGTTTGTCTGCATGTATGTCTGTGCACCACATGCTTGCAGTGCCTGAGAAGGCCAGAAGAGGGCATTGCAGAGAGTTGTGAGCCACCATGTGGGTGCTGGGAATGGAACCCAGGTCCTTTCCAAGAGCACTGAATGCTGTTAACTGCTGAGCCATCTCTCCAGTTCAATTTATTTTTAAGTATATGTATGCATGTATGTTTGTGAGGGGCTGTGTTCATGTGTGCAGTTGCCCAGGGGGTGACTTCTCACCCTGTGTCTCAGGCTGTTGCTTGATGCTCAGTTTCTCATCAACAAACCCTGAAACAACACTGCATGTGTCCTGCACACCAACTGCCTGGCACTGAGATTGTTTTTGAGAGAGAGTCTCACTACTGTAGCCCTGGGTAGCCTGGAGCTTAGTAAATAGCCTTAGGTGGCCTGGTACTTGCTACGTAGCCTTAGGTGGTCTGGTACTTACTATGTAGCCTTAGGTGGTCTGGTACTTACTATGTAGCCCTAGGTGGCCTTGAACTCCCAGAGGGCTACTTCTGCCTCCAGAAGGCTAGGTTTAAAGGCCCGCTTCACCCTGCCTGGCTTATGATAGATATTTCTATGTAAAATTCAAATAGCTAAATATTTCAGTCCTCAGTTCCTCGAACATACAAATACACCTAAAACATACACGTTTTCAGCTTGAGCCTTTTTACAAATTACATTGTCTCAGAGGGGCTGGCACATGCATGCACTATGTGTGTGGGGGTCAGAGGACACGTTGTTGGAGTCAGTTTCCTCCTTCCGCCATGTGGGGCTTGGGAACTGAACTCACCAGCTGAAGCCATCTCTCTGGCTCAGCTTGACGCTCTTGAACTTGCCTTCTGCCACAGTGCTCCTCAAACGAGGACCATAGACCTGTTAGCATCCACATGTGCCACACAGCACACATTATGTATTTCAAATACCAGGAAAGGATGGGACAATTTTTGACAAGCCGGATAAAGTTGTTTCAAGAAAGGTAATCCTAATTTTCTGGAATTTCCTGACCCAATGATTTCTCCCTCCCCGTCTCCCCCTTCCCCCCTTCTCCTCCTTTCCCTATCTCCTTTCCCCCTCTCTTCCTCATTCCTCCTTCAATTTGCAGTGCTGGGGATTGAACCCAGGCCTTGCACGTGCTAACCTACACCAAAGCCCTCCTGGCCTGGCAAGCCAGCAACGGAATCTAAGTCTCAATAGACTGAGGTTTACTTTCCATGGGCACATGCAAAACAAGCTTGAAATCACAATTGGCTACTCCTCTACCATCCCTGAACTGTTCTTCAGACCCATGAATGTAATTTTAATTATATTAATTAAATTAATTGGTTTATTCATTAATTGGTTTATGGGGTGGGGTGAACCACAGCTTGTGTGGAGGTCTGGGAGTCGGTTCTTTCTTCCACCGCATGAGACCTGGAGAGCAACTCAGGTCGTCAAGCTCGGCGGCAAACATTACCACCAGCTTAGCCGGCTAGCCGGCCCTGTGTACCTGCTTGCTTGAACGGTTCTGTAGTGATTTTATACTATCTCATGTTACCGGCATGGTTGTATTTCTGGTTGCTTCTAATCAGTAAAGAGCCATCTACCACTCTAGCGAACCTGTATCTTAATGGAGGGGAGGAAAGAAGAAACAGCATTGCCCGTATCTCTTGGTTGTGGGTAGACGTGCTGTGCTGCCGTGAAACCTAGGCTGTGGAAGGCAGTGGATTAGAGAGGGGGCAAAGGGAGGCTTCCTGCAGGAAAACTAGTCTGAAAGTTTTCTGCTTTGATATTTAAAAAGCTGCCTGGACGCTTGCCATCAAGGCTTTGGGCTGCCCTGGCTTCGCTCTGAAGGAGCAGCCAGACAAGGAGTCTGAGAGAACAGATTTAGACGGGGCCATAGGAATTGACACCCGCTGGCCACCTCCTGTTCTTCAGATGCGGGAGTGTGCAGTGAACCAAAATCACTTCACCAGAAAGCAAAGAGTGGAAGAGAAGACGCGAATGGGGTTCCCCTTATCTCCCTTAAAGGCACTTCCTCAGTGACCAGAGGACCCCCTTCTCCCCGCAGGGCCCTAACACCCGACAGCTCACAGACTCCTAGTGCCTTTAATGAAGGGACTTGGGGAGACTCTCCATTCGGTCCCCAAAGGCATTGCTCCTTTGCACATGTGGGGAAGTAGGGAGCTCCAAAGCTGCTCAGAGTCCCTCAGTTTATCCGAGATGGAAGCCTATGCTCTTAAAACCACAGATTTTGGACAAGAGTGCTAAGGGTGCAAGTGTCATGTGTATGAACGGAAAAACACAACCCCTAATACTTCACATTCAAACACTTTGTGCACATGCATGACACTGTGTAGCCACCACTGACTGGCACCCAGATAGTTGTCATCCCCACGTCCCACCTCCAGCTCTTGGCAAACTACTCAACCATTCATTGCTTCAGGCTTGCCTGTCCTACAGCCTTTCATGCCTGACTTCATTCACTTGGCAAAGTGTCAAGGTCCATCCATGTCAAAGCATAAATCAACATTCCATTCCCGTTCATGGCTGAGTGTATTGTATGGAGAATCTGTATTTTGCTCGTTCAGCGATCAGTCAATACACAGGTGTGTGTGCCTCCACAGGTTGATAGCTAGCCTTGAATGTCTGGAGGAAGAGTTTATTAAACCACCTGGGAGAGTCTGGAGTAAGGGCCCAGGTGACAACAGTTTGCAAGTCCAGAGTCTGGCTGGCTATGGGGGTGTGGCAATAGGCAGAGTCACAATGATGCTGGACCTGTCCTAGCTCCCACCCCTATACTCTGTCTGCATTTCACCTGCACAGTGTGGAAGAGCGGGAAGCAAAACCTGGGGTCCTTAGGGGAGTAAATCGTCCCCCACCAAAACAAAACTGGACAAACCACCGGGTAATTTAACACCCCACTTCAGCCCACCCACTGTCTTACGCGGTTCTCCGTCTCACACACACACATTGTACAACTTCCCATGATGTAGTAAAAACAGATCAGTTTGGAGACATTTGAGTGGCCCAAGTGTCCCTAAAGAGGCAAAGCCCTGTAGCAGTTTAAAGCAAAGGTTTTAGAATTAGTGAGACCTGGATTCCAATAGCATAGTTTGTGGGAGTGGCAAGTCACACTCAGTCTCTTACCCTGGGAAATGAGAATAGTGACAATAGTGTTCCGCATTGGTTACACGCTGGCGGGTCTTTCAGTAACATGTGAAATATCATACACAGGACAGTGTGCGTAAGCATTAATTTTATCTTAATTAGTAAAGGCCAGAGCTGCCGTGAGAGATTATCACCAGCAACATGTAGTGAGGTTTCCTGGAAGGATCAAGACCAGTATTCAAGGTTATCCAATGAAACGACACCAGAAGCTCCAGAGTTGCCAATCTACCTGTCCCTTGCATTCCCATAGGCTTTGGATCTTTCCAGTTTGAAGGAAGTCCTCCTATACAATTCTTCCATGCTGAAACCTTTCCATTTTGGCCTCCACCTGAAGCCCTGTCCTCTTGTGGGGCAGCTGGAGGATGGACAAAGGGGGATGTGGCAGCGACAGGTCACAAAGGGAGTGGGGCTAAGTTTGGCTGTGCAGGGCTGCAGGCACCAGTGGTCCCTTCTCCCACTAGGGCTGCAGTAGGTAGATGTTCAGGGGGCTCTCAAAACAATCACCGGCGGAGGTCGGGGGGGTTTTAGACCCAGAAGAAGACCTCCCTGGAATCTACCCTGCATCTCTACCTCTTTGGAGAGATTGGGCTTGGGGTCCAGGCACCCAACAGCCCACCCCTCATCAATCATCTGTGCTCCTACCCCCAGCCCAGGCCTCTGGGAGGCTCGGAGGCAAACTGGGGGCTTGTGGGGTGGGGCTGAGAGATCTGCTGTAGGTGCCAGTTCTGGGACCCAGGAGCATCGTTGCTCCCTCATCTGCGGAGACCAAGACAGACGCAGGAACCCACCTTGCCAGCGCACCTTTCTTGACACAAAATGACCACGAAGCCTGAGTCTTTGTTACCATATTACACAGCCCAGAGCGGCTCCGGCGTCGGCATGTTCAACACCGCCATGGGGAAACTACAACGGCAGCTGTACAAAGGAGAGTATGATATATTCAAGTACGCGCCGATATTCGAGAGTGACTTCATCCAGATCACCAAACGGGGAGAAGTGATTGACGTGCACAACCGTGTCCGAATGGTGACCGTGGGCATCGCGTGTACCAGCCCCATCCTTCCACTCCCTGATGTCATGCTACTGGCCCGACCAGCCCCGGGCTGTGAAGACTTTCCTGGACGTGGCCAAACCATCAAGGGCAAAAATCGCAAGGCTGCGAAGGCCTTGGAGCTAACCAGGCTCCTTCCTTTGAGGTTCGTAAGGCTCTCTGTTCACAACCGAGAGAAACAACAGCTACGCCTCAAGTTCGCCACTGGCCGTTCTTGTTACCTGCAGTTGTGCCCCCCTGTCGACGGACGGGACGACCTCTTTACCTATTGGGAAAAATTGATCTACCTCCTGAGACCACCTGTGGAGAGTAACAGCAGCACCTACGCCATCCCTGCAGAGGACATGGTTTGCATACCTCTGCTGGATGAGGAAGACAAGTCAAATGCAGCAGTGGCAGAGTGCCAAGGAAAAGGAGACCCAGACCAGGTCAGCATCAGAAGCCTCCCCATGGTCACAGATGTGACTGGGGTCAGCTCGGCTGCTTTTGCTGGTGGCGAGGGACTCCGTCACAACTCTCGCAAACCCACCACTGTGCAAGGTGTATCCATCCCCAAAACAAAATCAAAAGACCTTGCCAAAGAGTCAGCTACAGGGGCAGCAGCAGCCGCAGCGGGTGGCCTAGCAGGTGCTTTGAGCTTGGCAGCAACCAGGTCTGTAGACTCTGGGCAGATAAATGCAGCCATAGCAGGGGGTGCTATCATGGGGGTAAGGGGAAGCAAAAGCTATTTGTCCATCACAAGCTCTGGCAAGATGTCCCCAGAAAGCATGAAGGTTGCCTTGGCAGGGACAATCAGCAGATCCCTGGAGTATATTTCCAGTGCCTCCACCAGCATCTCCCAAAAAGATAACATGGCTATGGCAATTGCAAGAATAGAACCTACTAGCAAGTCTGTTGGAGAGACAGCAGCTGATTCAGACACAGCAGCTCTTGCCTCGACCTTGCCAAGAGAAAGCCAGAAAACTGAACAGACTGCACAGCCGAAAGCCCCTGGGGGCAACACTGAAGCCAATAAGGAAAGGAGAGAAAGACGGGAGCGGAGAGCAAAGGACAGGGCTGGTAGCAGGAGCTCCCACCACCACAGGACAGGAGAAGGTCGCCGCAAGACAGCAGGGGACAAGGGGGTACGGAAATCAGCCAGCCGCAGATCCGCTAGCGATGAGAAGAAGGAAAAAGGCACCCTCAGGGGAAGCAAGCGAAACAGGTCGCACAAAGGGGTCAGCCATGTCCCCATCACGAAGGAGTCCCGGAGTTCCCACAAACCAGGCAGGACCCTCTCCAGCACCAGCTCTGTGTCTACCAGCAAGAGGCTTGGCAGAATCAGCTTGTTCCTGAGGAACATCAGAGCCAACCTGGCCGCAAAAGGCCTGGCATCACAGCGTGACCAGGATGTGAACATCGTGGCCAAGACCCTGGAGACCACCAACGTGGAGGCCATCATGGAGACAGAGAGTGGTCAGGCCCTGGACATCATTGGTTCTGTGACATCCGAGGTCATGGAGACAGTGATCTTTGAGGCTTCTTAAAGTACAACTCAAAGCCCCAAGCTGCAAAGGGTCCCGGGGCCCAGGGTGTACCCCTAGAATCAATTCCAGCTCCCTTACTGCAGTTTGAATAAAGAACCATTCACTCTGAGCAGGGCTCTCTGCACTTCCATACCCAGAACTTCCATATCAGGAGTGACCTAATAGTGAATTCTGTGATGTCATCACGAGACTCCTGGCTGCACCCAGATGAGGACTCCCCCGTCTCCTTGAAGTGGGTGCCCCACGGCTATGGCTGTGTTCTTGTCTAGTGATAAGGGTCCTGGATCTAGTCAGGGATGAGGGCAGAGCATCAGCACTGGTTATTAAGACTGTCTGAACTTAAGCCGTTCTGTACATATCTGTCTACCTGAGAGAAACACACATGCCTATACGCAGGGGCTTCTGTTAGGGGTCTGTGTGTGGGGGGAGGGGGAGTCAGCACATGGTGGTCAGAGGCAACTTTTAGAGATTGGTTTTCTCTTTCTACCACATGGGTCCTGGGGAATCTAAACCCATGCCATCACTCCTGCTGGTGTATTTAAGGAAAGAGCACACTGGTGATTGTTCTTCTAATCTTAGCGTCTCGAATGTCTGCATTGTAATAATATTTCCTGAAACATATCTTGAATCTTTTTCCTTAGGTAGCAATGTTAAGATTCGAGAAGCCACGAATGGTTATTAGGAAAAGAAGTCTGAGAGAGATGGTAACCTCATCATCCAGTATGCCGGGACCTTTGCAGGACAGGGTCACCCCAGCTCACTACCCCAGCTCACTTCCTCCTGCAGAGTCCTGTGTGAAGAACGAGAGAGTAGATTCAGCCTGGGCTGGCTACCAGACCCTGACAGGAAACTCTAAAGGCATGGGCACTGTTGATTAAGAGGAGGAGAAGGGGACTGGGGGTTGGGAAGACTACGTATAGCTGGGAACTCTGAGTTGGTTTTTGAACTACAGTAGACCCCTAGCCACTAGCCAACCCTATCTAAAGAGGGTCAAGACCACCACTTCGGCTGTTCCTGCCTTCTCTGTCGCTCTACACAGACCTCCCTCCTGGAATTCCAGACCTCCTTTCCCATCTCCCCAGTCACTAATTAAACTCTTGAAAGGCTAAGCGGAATTATTTTCTCCATATCCAATCTTCAAAACTTTCTACAACTCCAAGAATCAAATTCTCAAAGTCCATGTTGGGGAGGCTATGGGCCTTAGAGCTGCCTTTAAGTGGGGAGAGAGAGAGAGAGAGAGAGAGAGAGAGAGAGAGAGAGAGAGAGAGAGACCGACCAAGGGCTTGCTGCAGAGAAAGGAAGCTAGCTCAAGACCTGCCCACACCAACCATTTCCTGCTGCTAAACAAGGCTCTTGACCCCGGCATGAGGCCCTACCAGAGTGAGTCAAGTTATTCTTAAGAAAGGAGGGAGCAGCGTGCTGATTAGATAGGACCTTGGCTGTGAGGAAAATGATCCCAGAATCATTAACCTGAGTGCCGAGGAGACTGGGGGAGGGCTTCCCCTCCCCCTCCTGCTGGAGCCAAATTAATGGTTTACTCCTCAGCAGCTGCCCTTTGACGGAAAGCGGGGACGTTTACAAAGATCGCACCACCTCTCTTTAATTTGAGAGTTTCTGCACGGGTGAGTGTGAGTCTTCCAGACCAACAAAACAAAACAACAACACAACAACAACAACAAACTCTCTACAGCATTCACACAGCACTCAGGTAAAACGCTCCCTAGAGGTCAGGCTCTCCTCCACCCTCCCTCCCACTCTCCACTGGCACGTGGGCAAGTGGGCACTGAGAACATCTTCTTAGAGAACTCCTTCTAGGTGCCGAGGGCCAATGCAGCGTGACACTTTTCCAACCCAGGAAGGTGTCGCAGCTTACCTGACAGGTCTTTGGGGGACAGCATCTGTTGTAGGAGGGTTCTTGAAGTCAGCATGGGTCTGGGACAGGCCTTTGGGAATCACTTGAAGGGCAGTGTCTGATGGGAGTAAGTTCCCGCTGGCTCCAGGGTAGAGAGCTGAGGAGCATGGGGCTATCTGGAGGCCTGGGATCCTCTAGGAAGCCTGGCTGGAAATGAGGAGCCCACAACCTAGGCAGCTATGGGAAAAGAGGGACAGCGTCAGGAGACAGAGAAGACATGAAGAAGGACAGTTGTCTGTCTGTCTCAGAAGACAGGAAGCCACGGTTTGGAACTCCACTGCAATCTTCTAAAGTCTGCAGAGTGGAAAAAAATGGGTCTGTCTGTCTGTCTGTGGAAAGGGCTGCAAGAAGGGAAGACATGTGTTAGTGTGTAAAACAGCTTAGAGGTAAACAGCAACAACAACAACCCATGCAGGTGTTATAAGGAGTGTGGCACGCGTAAGGGTTGGGGGAGGGCTTTGGAATCTATATTCCCTCCAAGAGACTACTAGAGAGACCGGTGAGAAACTCCTCCAACCCCTAGGAGTGTGGAGTTGCTCTAGAGAGCCCCTTGTGGCCACATGCTGTTACTGTCCCTTGGTGCTTTTCCTAGGGGAGCCAGGAAAATGTGGCTTCTGAGCCGCCACACCACAGTTTGCCTAATGCTGATTCTCTGATAACTGAGCCTGTCCATCAAGGGTGGCAGCCGAGGTGACCCCAGGGAAGCTAGCAAAGAGGATGTCTTTCCAGGTAGCCTGATGTTTCCCTTAAGAGATCTAACTCAACAAAACATAGGTGAAGGGGTTAGTGTGGTGTTCCCTCTGCAGCCTGGGAGTCATTTGAGAAATGGTTACTGAACACCAATTATAAGCAAGATGGGAACCATGAAAATGGCCAAACACACACTCAGACATAGAGACACATAGATACACACACACACAAATACACACAGAGATATACACATATATACATACAGATACATACACACAGATACACAGAGATACAGACACTAATACAAACAAGATGATTGCCTAGGCCACTTGTCTGACATGTGTAAGGTCATTCCCCAGCATGCTCTACAGAACCACCTCTGGGGACAGACAGACATACAGATGCATGATGATGGTCATGTCACCCCACTCTTTCTCCTACTGACACCACAGCCCTGGATCACGAACAATTTTTAACAATGGTTCAGGAAGAAACAAACACCTCCTGAGCCCTGGGGTCACAGGCGTGTGCCACAAGTGTGTGTCACAGGCATGTGCCACCATGGCTGGTTTATGTGTGCTGTGTCGGACCCAGGGTTTTGCACATGATAGTCAACTAAGTCTTATATTCAGCCTCATAAAACTAAAGGGATGTGTGTGGCACACACGCATGAGTGTGAGCTTGTGTATGCATGTGCGCATGTGCGCACACATACGTGTGTGAGTTTGTGTGTGTGCATGTGTGTGTGAGCATGGAGGGCACACCTATCTGAGTTTCTGTGCACCGCAAGCATGCAGATGTCTGTGAAGGTCACAGCACAGGAAATGCCCTGGAACTAGAGTTAAAAAGTGGTCGCGAGTTGCCCAGCTTGGGTCCTGAGAACTGAACTGGTGTCACGTGTGGCATGCATTGCTTACGTGCACAACACCTTAACCTATGGAAGAGGGTGGTTTTGTTGTAATTCCTATAAACTATGGAAGAGGGTGGTTTTGTTGTAATTCCTTAGCAGGCAAAATTAAAAGTTGGCTTCTAGGGCCGAAGATGGGGCTCAGGACTGCAGAGCGTGGGCTGCTCTTTTGGCAAATCCTAGCTTTGATTACCAGCACCTGCATGGCAGCTCATAACCATGTGTCACCCCAGTTCCAGAGGACCCTCTGCAGAAAGTGTGTCACATTCAGGAAGAGCACCCATATACATAAAAATTAAAAATCAGTCACTTTTCTTTTAGAAAAGTTGGCTTCCATCTGGGTGGAGCGGCTCCCATTCCTGACCTTAGTACTCAGGCGGCTGAAGCAGACGGATGGATGTTAAGTTCAGGATCAGCGGGGTGTAAAGTAAGTTCCAGATCCACCAGGATTACACGAAACCCTGTCTTAAAAAATATAACAGAAAAAAAAAAGGTGACTTCCAAATTAATTTGGAAATATCATGCACTTTTATTTATTGTTTTGAGGCAGGGTTTCTCTGTGTAGCTGTGGCTGACCTGGATCTTGCTTGGTAGAACATGCTAGCCTTGAACTGCTGAGACTAAAGACGGACCTGCTTAGCACCACCCTGCCTAAAAGAATCATGGACAACTAAAGTTGTTTTTGTTACTCATTGAGACAAGAGGGCTTTAAAAAAAAAAAAAAAAACTTCTCCCGCCACATATCCAGCATCTTTTGTTTTACAAAACAAAAATGCAAACCAAAAAAGAAAAAAAAAAACCTACTCCCAAGTTTTGTGACTTAAAACAGCGATTATCTGTGTGTCCTGGGTTTTTCCACACCAGGAATTGGGGTGGGGCACAGCGACAGTCCTGAGTGCTCCCTCTGCCTGGCCCTGCTCTAAGGACTTGGAGAACACTGCTTACGTCCTACTCCACAGCACTGAGAAGTAGGCAGTGGCATTCCCATCTGACAGACGAGGAGATGGAGGTTCTGTGAAGTTAGAGCTTACCCAGAGACCACCAGTGCAGGAGCCAGGATTAAATGCCATGGGGGCTGACACCAGAGCCCACACTCAGCTCCCACCGTGACTCCACCATGATCTACAGACAGCAGGCGAGAAATTCCATGTCTGAGGAGTCCAGGAGACCTTCACTCACATCCTGGGCCTCGAGGAAAACAGCTACAAAGGGGCTCAGATAGGGATTATTGACAGGAAGGCTTGTGTGTGGCCTCCCAGACAGTGGTTAACTTGACTTCCCTGAGAACCTGTTTCAAGGGTGTCGAGAAGCTGTGTGCGTGTGTGTGAGTATGTGTGACTACTTCTTCTCAAACACTCTGGCCTGGAGAAAGGCTCATTAAGACTTAGGAAGTCAGGCAGTGAGATGGCTCAGTAGAAGACACTTACAGCCAAGCCTGACGACCTGAGCTCAATCCCCAGAACCCATGAGGTGGAGGGAGAGAACTGACTCCCACAGGACTTCCCTCTGACCTCCACACTGCTAGGGCATGCCTCCTCCCCTAAGTCAATAAATGGGGAAAAGAGAAAGGAAAGATGGAAGGGAGGGAGGGAGGAAGAAGAGAAGGAAGGAAAGAAATTCTCAGGAAGTAAACAAAACTCAAAGGCTCAAGAATTACTTAAAGAACCTCGCTATTTCGGAAGGCCCCTAAGCAGGGTTATGCGGAAACCTGAGCTGGGAACTGGAGACTCTCAGACCACACCAGCTGCCTGCAAGTCGTGCAGGGAGCTCCGGGGACACAGCTGTGCCGAGCCCTCAGTGCTGTGGCCTGAGCTGGAGTGGGCTGTTTAGAGATGTAGCTGCTTTAAGTTGCTTGCTCTCCTGTAAGCCGCCCCAATAAGTTCACTTGTTCTCTGAGCTGGGCTTGGGTGAACTAACTTCCCTGTCTTCAGTGCCCCATCTGGAGTGAGTGGATGTCTGGGAACAGTTCCCCAGAAAAGGTCGCAACACTGACCAAGCCTTACTCCCTAGGAACAACTCTCGGCACATTTTGTGGGCTATGCCATTCATAAGCGCGTGAAAACCACTGCACGTAGAGCCTGGCCTCACCACAGACATGACCTGCACTCTGACTTATGGGGAGAGACCGACTATACTACTCTTTGTACAGAAATGGACAGACAACACAGGAAGAGAGCACTCTGGATGGCTATATGATAGTCACTTCAGAAAATACCATTTGCCTCATTCCGTTCCAAGCCTCTCAATGACACAGCAGCTCTGGCCTGGATGAAGCTGAAGGGCCCTGAGGTAATTATGGGGGTTGTCTTGAACGTCCCCTCTCTTTAACTCATCTATCTTTTCACTTTTCTTACTTTTCTCCCCACCTTCTCACCCTCCCCCCACCCCATCTCCACCCACCCCTTCCATATCTTCAAACTCTGGTTCTTAGGAAGTTGAGAAATTAATAGCACACCAGGACCACAGCACCTCAGTCCTGGAAAGGGCTTGACTAAGCCCTATGTGCTTCACACAGGAGGAAGCTGCAGGGGGACTTTCCCCGAGGCTCTCCTTTAGTAAGCTTTGGAGTTCCTGCAAGCACAGAAAAGCACAAAGATGCTGGATCTCCAAGAAGGACCCCAGCTTCCTTTCTGTTTTGACTGCCTGGAACCAAAGCCACTGGTTTCTGTTTTGCATCTGCTACCTTACCATTATAGGATCCTTAGCTTCTTGGAACCTGTCCCAGCCCCAGACTCCAGAGACAGATGGAGGATTATGGGTGGTGCAAGCGAGGAACAGTTCAAACATCCCTAACCCTAACCTGGTTCGGCTACCTCACTCCTGATCCTTAAGTCCAAGGACTTCCATCTTTAACATGAAGTAGCACCCCATAAGCCAGTCTTGAAACCTTCAGGTATCTAAGAATGCTGCATTTGGCTGATGATGTCAACTATAGAGTTGACCAGGCCTGATTGTATGGCTGAGCCTGGGACAACACCTGTTAGAATAAAGTCCCGTTTCTTGTGATAACACTTCTAAACAGGATGAAGCTAGAACCTTCAACGGGAACCCAAGCTGGGCCACCTAATGTCTCAGAGCATTGAGCAGTTGGATCTTTTTAGACAGGGTTTCTCTGTGTAGCCCAGGCTGTCCTAAAACTTGCTCTGTAGACCAGGCTAGACTTGAACTCAGAGATCTGCCTGCCTCTGCCTCCTAAACTTTGGGACTAAAGGTGTGCACCACCACATCTGGCTACTGACTTTTTTTGAAACAGAGTGTCGTTAGGTAGACCTGGCTGGCAGTCCTGGAACTCAGTGAGATCCACTTGCCTGTGCCTCTGGAGTCTAGGAGTAAAAGCACAGGTCAGCACACCCTGCTCAAGCAGTTGGATCTTAAGGGAAAGAGCCAGGGTGGAGTGGAGGCAAGAGTTAGACCGCTGCCTGTGTGTCTGAGTCAAGCAGGGGAGAAGGAACTGCTAAGAAGTCGCTCAGCATTTTCCTCACCTCCTTGCAACTCAGTACTAAGCAGAGCCAGAGAGGAGGAAGCTGCACAGAATAGCCACAGCCATTGGTTAACTGGTGGATTCCTTACTTATCTATGGCCGTGATAAGAAAGCAAAGGGAAAAAAAAAAAAAAAAAAAAGAAAGAAAGCAGAGGGAATAAGACCTTTGGAGCCGACTTGGGCTTACAGTTCCAGTGTAACCGGAACTCACTATTGTAAGAAGTACAGTGTAACAACTCATATTGGTCATGCTGTGTTCTCCCGGAAACAGTAAAGTAACTAACACAGAAGCTGGTACCAGGGTCAGTGCTGCTCACTTGGTACTGATCTTGGACACACACACACAAACACACACGAGGGGGGTGGCCGGGACATGGACTATGGTTTTAAAGAGACTCCAAGACCAGGAACTGTAGCAGGGAAGTCTCTGCAAGAAACCCCAAGAGGGCAGGAGGTCCTGAGAACAGATGGTGAATGTAGGATTGCGATGGAGACCTCAAGATGGTGGGGATGCCAGAGTCATGAGAAACCTGCCTAGAACTGCTGCACAAAGGGAGTGGAACCATCCCAGTAGAGAGAGTCAGAGAGCGAGGGGGCGGGGATGCTACAGGCAGCCATGCAGAGCTGAAATGGCGGGCCCACCTCAGTCATCACTAGGACAGAGTCTAATGCCTGCTCAGCAAAAGAACATAGGAAGGGCTCCTGGGAAATCGGCAGAACAGACCCTCTCACTTTAATCCTGAACTCCTTAAAAAAATGTCACCTCCTCACTCTCAAGCGCCACGCCCCACTTGCCCACCAGCTCTGTTCCTCCATAGCTCTCCAGCGTTTCTCTCTTTCCCTTCTTCTCCCTGTGAGCTGCCTTTCTTCCTCCTTCCACATGGGCCTCCACTCCTGCCCCCAGCTTTCCCTCTCTTCCTCTGACTCTATTCCAGTTTTCTCTTCCCTTGCTCCCTCCATTCATCTACTGAAATCTGAAGATCGCCCTTTAGTCCAACTCCTGTCTCACTAAAACTCAACTTCTATGTCCATCACGTGACCCTGATCCTTCTCCTAGGCTCCTCCAGGTCAAGACTATAGCGTTAAATCCCCTCTGGCTGCCTTCCGAGAGGATCCAGGAAGAGGACTGGTTCACTGATAATGAAAACTCTTGTTGACAAGGGAAGACCATGGCTACCTTCCTCTGCCACTTCCAAGAGGCACAGAATCTGGAGCTCATTTACACTGATTCCTTGACTTCCTTAGACGTAGAGGCCAAAACTGGGGCATGCTAATTTATGCAAACTAGATGCAAATCAGCACGACCTTGGATTTACTGGAAATCAGGCTCTTCTGCCAGGAAGTCTTAGGGAAATTTTGGAATCTACTTCCCAAGAGAAATATAAAAATAGAGTAGCCTTCAGCTAGGGGTGAGGGGTGTGGTTGGAAGTTACTGGAGGAAGGTGCAGAGTGTAGCTTCCCTGTTGGGCTCCAAACCACCCAACAGCAGAGGAAGTAAAAACACCAAGTCACCACGCCTCCCTCCCGCCTTCTCTCTTTTCTCTGAATTAGGAGTCAGCTCCAAGGCCTGTCAAGAACCGTTCACCTCAGAGCTGAGTATCCCCCACCCAGAGTTACTGCTTCTGTGGAAACAGGAGCTTTTCATTGAGATCCTGTTTCCATGACAACATTCAGCTACTCCGCTCAGGTTCTGGAGATAGGCTGCCTGCATTAAGGAAGGATCTGGCATGGTCTCTGTCATACAGATATATAGTGTAGAGGTCATTTGAGCTATTAGGTATCCCTGGTCCTGGTTGTGGGAGCCTGGAGGAGCCCCTGGCTATGCAGATAATGCAAGGGTCATTTGGATTAATAGCCACCTCCGGTCCTGGTTGTGGGAGCCTGGAGGAGCCCCTGGCTATGCAGATAATGCAAGGGTCATTTGGATTAATAGCCACCTCCGGTCCTGGTTATGGAAGCTTGCTATGACCTGACTCCACAGATATTGAATACCACCAGGTCAATAATCACCTCCAATTCCCAGATTACTGGTTGAAAGAACAGGTTTTCCAGTATCTCAGACACTGAGAGCAACAATTAATAAATGGGATCTCCTGAAACTGAGAAGCTTCTATAAAGCAAAGAACATGGTCAACAAGACAAACGACAGCCTACAGAAGGGAAAAGATCTTCACCAACCCCACATCAGACAGAGGTCTGATCTCCAAATATACAAAGAACTCAAGAAATTGGATACCAAAAAATCACATAATCCAATAAAAAAAAAGGAGTACAGACCTAAACAGAGAACTCTCAACAGAGGAATCTAAAATGGCTGAAAGACACTTAAGAAAATGCTCAGCATCCTTAACCATCAGAGAAATGCAAATCAAAACAACTCTGAGATTCCATCTTACACCTGTCAGAATGGCCAAGATCAAAAACACTGATGACAACTTATGCTGGAGAGGTTGTGGAGAAAGGGAACACTCCTGCATTGTGGGGGGGGGGGGGGGGGGGGGGGGGGGGGGGGGGGGGGGGGGGGGGGGGGGGGGGGGGGGGGGAGTGCAAACTGGTATAACTCCTTTGGAAACCAGTTTGGTGATTTCTCAAAAAATTAGGAAACAATCTACCTCAAAACCCAGCAATACCTTTTTTGTGTATATACCCAAAGGATGCTCAACTGTACCACAAGGACATGTGCTGAACTATGTTCATGGCAGCATTACTTGTCAAGCCAGAACCTGGAAACAACCTAAATGCCTTTGACCGAAGAAGGAAAATGTGGAACATTTACACAGTGGAGTACTACACAGTGGAAAAAAAATGACATCTTGAAATTTGCAGGCAAATGAATAGATCTAGAAAAAAAAAAAAACATATTGAGTGAGATAACCCAGACCCAGAAAGACAAATGTACTCACTCATAAGTGGCTTTTAGACATAAAACAAAGAAAAACCAGCCTACAATCCACAACCTCAGAGAACCTAGGCAACAAAGAGGACGCTAAGAGAGACATACATGGATCTAAATGGAAGAAGAAAAAGATAAGCTCTCCTGAGTAAATTGGGAATGTAGAGATCACAGGAAAGGGTAGAAAGGAAGAGGGGCAGAAGGGAGGGGAGTGGAGAAAAATGTATAGCACAAGAAAAAAATTTAAAATAAAAAAAGAAAGTAGGTTTTACATCTTTGCTATTGAAAAGACAATTCTGTGTGCTCAGCAGTCCCAGGTTCCCAGGAGATCTGTGGGTGTAAGGACAGCTGTGCTCCCAGCATGCATCTATAATCTTCATGCTACTATGTGTCAGTGGTCACATCTTGCCAGGCGAGGCTGAGGGATAGCATTGATACATTTTCTCAGCTAGTGGCTGGCACAGCACCTGTCTTGCCTGGCACTGAAGCTCCTCTTGACTGTTGATGCAATGTAGCCAGCTGTCTCAAGTCCCCACTGCTGTGACTTCCCCACCACGATGGACTGCAACTTCGATCTGAGTCAGAATAGATGCTTTCTCTCTTAAGTTCCCTTTGCAGGACATTCTGTCACAGCAGCAGGAAGAGAGACAAAGACACACCCATTCATGATGACACACAGTATCAATACACTCAACGGCGGAGTTCCATGAGCATATGGATTAACTCCCAATGCTGTAACCAGCTACTTAGGATGTGTTCGCTCATGCTTCCACAGGTCTCAAGCCTTCACAGCGGAGCAGGCATGACAGAACAGAATAGCTCACACCAGAGGCCACAAAAGCCGTGGTGTCAGAAGATCCAGGACAAGACCCCCCTCCCCCCCGCACCCCCACACCTCACACCCCCACCCCCGCGCCCGGGGATGCTTTCCCACTGATCTGTTTTCTCTAATCAGGCACTTCTGTAGCTCACCACTGTCCAATGGTCTCAAGTTTGACTCCATCCTAACCACTGGAGATGCTCTTGCGGACACATCTGGAAGTGTACTTTACTAATCTAGATGTCCCTCGGTCCAATCAAATTGACCACCAAGATTAATCATGACATAAGGTCCTGCCCACTTCCTCAGCATCACTCTGGACAACAGCTTCCAGGCTACGGCTTGAAATCCCAGTCCCTCCCTGAGGGCACTATCAAGCAGGTGATAATAAGACAATCATTCCTTGCCTTGACTCCCATTACTGTGGTCACCCCAGCACCATATACAGGTTTTAGAGGTTCTGACATTTTGGGGACTGCAGACCACCAGACCCTGAATCTCCTGTAAACAACTTGTTTTCTTCTTCTCTGAGCAGCCTGCAGCTGCTCTGAGCACGAGACCCTAATGGCAGGGGAGTGGGTTCTGATGGTCTGCAGCTGAAAGATCCCAAGAGCTGGGGCATGGTCAGAGCACTATATAAGCTGCCCCCGAACATAATAAAGGGGGCATTCTTGGGGAGCTCAAGGATGACCTGTGTCTGTCTCTTCGTGTGTTTAAATCTCCAGGCCCTTGCCAGTCTCGCAAACGCAGGTGTAGTATTGTAGTACACGTAGTACTACAGGCACTACAGGACCGTAGCACGGACGCTACACTGACAGCCCTGCAAAGGTATGAGAAGGAAAAAGGCCAACTGAAAACTTTCTCTTCCAGGCTCCCTTTGAGGGCTTGTCCAGCATGGGCAGGGCCACCCATGTACCCAGGAGGGCAGTAGCAGTTTCCCTAGTGCTCTTGAATGAGACAGGGGACATTTCCCGCAGTCCTTCTCGGACTACAGAGTCCACCTCCCCGGAACCGCACCCACACCAGGGAGGTTAGGAAGCCCCTCACTTCGGCACAGCCTCCCTAGGCAATGCTTCCGCCTGTGTCTTCTCCTTTGATTTACTTTTGTTTTTTAAAAGATACTCAAATTTTCTGGAAGCTGCAGGCAGCCAACCACAGAGGCAAATGAGATGCTTGCATTCCCACATTCTCTGCCGTGCTCATTGAGACTCCACGGCAAAGTGACAGGAAGCACAGTCATTGCTTTTAGCTTTTGTCACCGGTAATTAATCGTGGTTACAGATAAACCTGATTGCCGTCTTCCCAAGCAATGCTGCACACTCCACAGGCTCTCTCCTCTAAAAAAAAAAAAATTTTAAAAATTAAAAGTTAAGATTTGTTTCATGTGCATTGATGTTTTGTCTGCTTGATTGTCCACGTGAGAGTGTCAGATCCCCTGGAGCTGTAGTTACAGTTGTGAGCTGCCATGTTGGTGCTGGGAATTAAACCCAGGTCCTCTGGAAGAGCAGCAGTGCTCTTAGCCTCTGAGTCATCTCTCCAGCCCTAAAAAATATTTATTAGATTTATTCTTTACTTATTTATTTAGCAGGGGACAGGGTGAGGGGGTGCCTTTGGATGTCCGAGATCAACTTCAGGAGTTGTTTCTCTCTTCCCACCACGTAGGTCCCAGGACTGAACATGGATCATCAGGACTACAAGTGCCTTGATCTCTGGGCCATTTCTCGGGCCTTTTTTACTGTTGGCAGTACCGGGAATTGAATGTAGTGCTTTGCCTGTGCCGGATAAGCTGCCTGTCGTGGACCTATGGTCTCAGACCTTTCCTTTTTGAGCCACGGTTTCACTGAGTTATCCAGATCTGGTACACGTCTTGTTGCTGGACTTGTGATCCTCCTGCCTTAGCCTCTGGATAGCTGTGAGGACAGGCTCATACCATCAGGTCCTGAATCAGCTCAGGCTTCCCAAGTCCTGCAGATGAGCCTAGTTGCTTGGCTTATCTGTCTACAGCAACCGACTACTGCTTCCTGTTGGAGGGGAAGCTCCCGTTCTGTGAGACCTTAGTGGGCGGCCTTTTGCAAGTTAACCAGGCCACTCCCATTATGTGAGACATTAGTGGATGGCTCATTGCAGGTCAGCAAGGCCAGGTCCTCCTTCAGTCTGACCCAGTTCCGAGCCCTAGAATGAACAAGGACCGCGTTCGTGCCGGACTTCGATTGTGGAAGTAATGAGCGATGTCCAGAGGCACGAGCATTCTTCCGGATGAGGAAGCTAAGCCTGGCTACAAGGTGTTTGTTGACCTTCCTGTCTCTTTCCTGCCATTTCTTCCAGTCTACCCTGTTCCTTCCTTTCAGGACATTCCCTCCCTGGTTATTGCCATGCACACTGGCTTTCTTGTTCTGAAGGCATTTGTGACCAAGTGGGACTGTGGGTGACCCACCTGCCAGTGGCCCCCTTTTCTTCTCTTGCTAACAGATCCCTAATTTTTCATTCATTCACACACTTTCCCTGTGCATACTGACTGGTGAGTCCCATCCCCGTCTCATAATTGCTCCAAGGTTGGTGTTGTGACCTAGCTGTGGTTACAGATATTGGTGGGGAGACTGTTCGAAGCTTCTGGTAAGGCTCTGTCCCCTTTCTTCTTGCTTCAGGGGGAGCTTGGTGCCACAGCAGGCATATTGTTTGCAAAAGGAAAGCAGCACAGCTTTGGAGGAAGTCCAGAAAAGCAGTGGACAAACCTGGGACCTCAGAACACTGCACCCATCCCAGACCCCCTCCCTCCGACCTGCGGTTCCTGAGCAAATCACCCCTCATCTTCATCATGTCCCACTATTTTGTCACTTGCAGCTGAAACACCCTGATAAACTGATCCCCAAACTTCAGGGTTTTCACAAATTAACCCACCTTGTGGGTTCCATAAGAGACCTGGAGGATCCCAGAGACTGGGGCAGAAGCAGAGAGGCCCTGGACCTCCTGAGTGTTTCCCACCAGGCTCGCCTCATAGTGGGGGCAGCAGAAAAGGGAAGCCATGGGTAGAGCCTGGATCCTGGCTTCTCAGACTGAGGACCAAAGAACGACAGGGGGCACAGAAGCCTCAGCCAGGCTTGGTCAGGGCTGTGGCCAGAAATGACAGAGCTACCAAGAGCAGAAGACAGGCAAGGCGTGTCCCCAGTACCTTCTGTCAGAGCTGCTGGTGTTCTAACTGTGTACGTGCTTGTACACACATGCCCTGCCGCCTGGCTCCCGTCCCAGCCCAGGGGTAATCTTGAACTTCTGATCCTTCTGCCTCCACCTCCTAAGAGCTGAGACTGCAGTTATGAGCCGCCACGATCACTTTACCCATGTAAATCATAAACCCAGGGCTCCGTGCATGCTGGGTAAGCACTCTGAGTCCTCAGCCTCCTCCTTAGACATAAAAAAAGAATGAGGCAGGGTAGCTCCAGTTGGCATTGGATTCCTGTGTAGAGGAGATGGCCTTTATCGCTCTTGTACCTCATGTGGCCCCTCTTTACACTTGTTAAATGTATTTTTGTACACACACACACACATAGACACACACAGATATAAAAAGGAACTCCAACAGGGTGTCTTGCCTCTCCAGGTGAGCTCTGTCTGGTCCCCTCTGATATCCCAGGCTGGCACCTCCTCCTCCATCTACACGCCTCAGGAGCTTCTGAGCCCAGCCAGGTTCAAGTGCTTCCCTTGTCAGCCTTTCACACCACCCAAGGAGGCAGAAAGGCTCACACAAGAGCTTTAACTTCCCATGCCCCTGAAGATGGAGCCTGGCAAGGAGACGGGGTGGGGTAGGGGGACACGCGGGCAGGGCTAGCGTGGGAGTGGGACACGGGCCTTCAGCCCTCCCCTCCGAGGCTCCTCACTCACACTACACATTGCCTGCAGCTACAGCCACACAAGGGAAACTCAGGATTCTTGGCTTGGACACAGGGAAGAATTTCAGGGCCAGTCAGTGTGGAGCACAGCTGCAATTAAGGGACACTTTACCAGATGTCAAGCAGGACAGTTAAGAGCAAGAAGGTGCCCGGAAGAGGGTAAGACACAACCAAGAGCATGAAGTGGTCCCAACTCCCGGTCTTCACAGCCACCTACACCCTTCTGGTGGGGTTTGAAGCTGTTCTCTCCAGAGTTGTTAAAAAGCGTACAGGAGACCCACAGGGTGGATCCTGAGGGCAGCAGACAGGTTTGCAGCGGATAAAGTAAAAGGCTAAATCAGAGGGAAGCCACACAGTAGCGTATTTCCCCCCCCTAAACAAAGTCAATGAACCACTGGAGACTCAATGTCTGGGGCTGGAGAGATGGCTCGGGGGTTCAGAGCACTGACTGAGGACCTGGGTTCAATTCCTAGCAGCCACATGGCAGCTCATAGCTGTTTATAACTCCTGTACCAGGGGATCCAACACCCTCACACAAGACATACGTGCAGGCAAAACACCAATGTACATAAAATACAAATGCATTATTTTTAAAAAGAAAGAAAATGTCTAGGAGAAAGATGAAGCCTTACCTAAGTTCATATACATTCAGGTCTTAAAACTTGCTCAGCGATATTTTAACATAAAATATCTACACATGAAAGGATATTATCTGTGTTGGCAGCAACCCTCAGAGCAAATGCTCTTAGCTGGCATTGATCATGTATGCGATCTGGTTTCTCAGCCAACCAGGGGCCTCAGCCAGGCTCTGGGGTCAGGGACTCCTCCTACCCATGGCCCCGTAACTCCCCTGTCTTTTGATGCTGCTTCAAATTAACTCCAGCCGAGACTGTGCCCTGTGCCCCTAGAGAACCACTCACTTCTCTGAAGGCCTAGGGACCTGTGTGCATATTTCAGGAGGGTTTCCAGCCCTGACTCCCGTGGTCGAGGCAGCTCAGCACAGCACCAGGACAGACGGGCTGAGGGCATGCAGGGCCTCTGGTAAAGGTTCTGTCTTCATGTGATCGGATTGGGCGAGCAGCCCCCTCTCTCTCCTCCTGTCCCCTTTGGAGACTTGGATTTGGTTGGGTGTGACAACGAACACTGTTGGAAGACGGAGCATGTGCTGGGTTCTTTCTTTCCAAAGTTTGGTCCCTGAGTAGATTGCTTCCAAATCTCCCGAGGTGCAGATTAGTCATCACCTCAGCTCCACTACAGACATCCTGATTGAGAAGGAGCCCAGAGGGATTTAATCAGCGACACAGTCAAACCTCTGTGATAAGACTTCACCTAAGAAATCTCACGAGCTTGGACTGGTGAGATGGCTCAGCTGGTAAAGGCCTTTGCTACCAAGCCAGATGAAGAAAGTCTGACACCAGGGCTTCCATGGTAGGAGGAGGAGACAGACCCTTGCTAGTTGTCCTCTGACGTCCGTATGTCCATCATGTCATGGACGAGCACATGCGTGTGTATGCACAATAAAAATAAATAAAATGTTAAAACAAAAACAGAGGAGAAGAAGTCACACAAATTCCACGAAGGCCTAAGCAGGTGGGAAATAGTGTCCCAAATTACAGATGAGAACACATGGTGTGTAGAAGTCAGAGACTGGCCTGGTAAGGAACCCTGGGGTCTGTGCAACCCATCACTGCGGCCCTCACTCCTCACCCCTCTAGCCCCCCTCACCCTTCACTGCTGCCCTCATCCCTCACTGTCCCCCTCAACCCTCACCTCCCTCACCCTTCACTACCCTCACCCTTCATCCCTTCACTGCCCTCATCCCTCACTGCCCTCACCCCCCTCAACCCTCACTCCCTCACCCTTTACTGTCCTCACCCTTCACTGCCCTCACCCCCTCACCCCTCACTGCCCTCACCCCTCACTGCTGTCACCCCTCACCCCTGCAATGCCTACCAAAATGAGGAACAGCTGGATAGGCAGAAAAGGGTCAGCAAGGGTCACTGTGAGGCCCTGGTTTTCTCCTGGGTCAATGGATATGAAAGCCAGCATTTTGTTTGTTTCGTTTTCATTACTTTGTTATTGTTTTAAATATTTTATTTGGGGGCAAGGGAAATGACTCAGTGGTTAAGAGCACTCATTGCTCTTGCAGAGGACCCAGGTTTGATTCCCAGGACCCACATGGCAGCCTACAGCCATCCATAAATTTCTTTCAGAGGATGCAAGCTTCATTCCGACATTCTCAGGAACTAGGTATGCACATGGTACACAGACATGTGTGTAGGCAGAACACTCGTGCACATAAATCTAAACTGGAAATTATTCTTTGGCATGTTCATACATGTATGTAATATATATTTTGACCATACTTACCCCTCCATTACCCTCCCCTTTTGAGGCAGAGAGCTTTATGTAGCTCTCACTGGCCTGAGACCCACTATGTAGACCACGCTGATCTGGAACTCAGAGATCCACCTGTCTGTGCCACCCTGTGCTGGGGTTAACATGTGCGCCAGGCCAGCCTCTTTGTCCTTTATCCCCCTCCCGTGCCTCCTGTACCGGGTTTTATGGGTTTTTAGAGATTTATTGTTATTTTATGTGTCTGAGTGTTTGCCTGAATGTGTGTCTGTGTGCCCGTGTGTGCCTGGTGCCTGCAGAGGCCAGAAGGCAGCTTTGGATTCCCAGAGATGGTTGTGAGCCACAGTGTGAGTGCTGAGAATCGAATCCGGGTCCTCCAGAGACCAGTGCTCTTAACCACTGAGCTTAACCAGTCCCTGGTTTGTGTTTAGAGATAGGGTCTCTCTATGTAGCTGGGCAGGTCTGGAACCTGGTATGATCCCCCTGCCTCAGTCTCTGGAGTGTTGAGATTACACAACACCCAGAAACAACCAGCTATTTAGACATGGCAAATACTTAGTTCTGCCACCGCCTCACTGTTAAACTAGAAACTAAGAAGGCCTCTTTGTTTCTGTGCAGAAGTCTCGAGGTCTCTGTCACCTGCTGGGAGCACGAGTTCCAGCAGCTTGGGACCTGAGGTAATTACTGGCAGATGACGTCACCAAGGACGTAGCCTTCCTAAGACCTGAGGCATTTTTTTAGACTGGGCTTTGCAGTAAACCTGCCACAGGATCTTACTCTTCATGGATGAGCACCCTGAGACCTAGGCAGGTCGTGACTCACACACCGGTCTGGATTCTGGCTCGCAGCTCAATACCTGTGCGAGGCTGGAGGGCCTGGGGAAACGGAATTCTCAAAGACAACACACACAGCCTGGGGCTGGAGCCCAGCACCGAAGCCACACAGCCCCTGGGCCCCTGAGTGGGCCCGGTGTGCCCGCCGATGGCCACCAGGTGGAGCTGCGACGCCGGAGACTCCCGGGGGCAGTTCACGCCTCTTTCGGGGACCTAAGCCTCGGACCTCGAGGACTCCGCAGCTCCAGGTGGACCGAGCAGGGGCTTGTCGAGCGGTGGGGGCCGCTGTCCCATTCCCTGCGGTCCCGCTCCCTTGGCCTGGATCGGTGCAGACCTCAGCCGCAGCTCAAGCCGTGGCCCCGGCAGGCTTCGCGGACGCCTGGGGGACTGCGCCCCTGGTGGACCTCCTTCCTCTTTCCCAGCCGCAGTCTCCGCGTGTGAGCTTGCTCACATCTCTGCGGGCTTTAAACGTTGCACAACTACACGGAAGAAGAAACTCTGCCCGTTCCTATTGGAAACTCAGCTGTCCATGTTCAGATAGGATAAGTTAGAAGTGAACAGGCAGAGGCTAGGGCACTAGCATGCAAGGAGCCCTGGGTTTCCACTCCTGTACCCCCAAAACAAAGAAGCAAATAGGAGTAAAGTTTTGAGCTTGCTGTCTTGTCTCCAATAGTGGTTTCCCTTCCTGGAGCTTGGTCCTTAGCGTGGGCCAGAGTGACTGCCCAAAAACCTCTCCAGCAATTCCGTTTCATCTTGCATAAACCGGTGAGCGCAAGGGCTTGGTGCCACCCTCCCGGTTTCCCTGCTGACCGCAGTTCTGAATAGATGCGGCAACATTTTGTTCCTCTCGCGCCCCTGTGCCCGGGGAGGAGACTAAAGCATCAGGTTCGGTTTCCACTCAGCACAGAAGATACTGCGCCCCTGTAAAAGCAGTTGGCACAGAGTTGGAGTGGAACCCAGCTTACCTAGTAGTGTGGAACTCTGGTGGCTGCTGTGTAGGACCCCATAGGGAAACAAGTCAACATGCAGGGGTCGCCATCTGGAATGTTCTAGGGATTTTATTTTTGCCTCCCGTTTTTTTTCTTTGTGTGTGTAGCAGGTGCTTGTGTGTGCTATGTGAACACAGATACACGTAGGTGTGGATGTGTGTGGAGATCAGAGATCATCCTCGGTTGCCATTTCTGAGATCCCGTTCAATCTTTTTTTAAGACAGGGTCTGACTGGCTTGCCTGGCTAGATAGCTCTGGGCCCCACCTGCCTCCACGTCCACTGATCTAGGATTACAATCTCACCACAGCACCAGTGCCTTTTCCACCTTGAGATCAAGTCTTTCCTCAACAGCCCTGCGGCTTGCACTGCCCCATGCCCAGCAGGACAGCTCACACTGCCCCGTGCCCAGCCAGCCTACAATCATGTTGTGTGTGTTGACGGGTCAGCTGACACACTGGCTTTCAGGCCTTATCGAGTTGAACCTCAATCAGTTCTTGTTTTGTTAAGGGGGTTGCTTTTCTGTTTTTTGAGACGGTTTCTATGTTGGTTGTCCTGGAACTCTCTTTGTAGATCAGGCTGGCCTCGAACTCCAGAGGTCCTCCTGCTTCTGCCCCTGGAGTGCTGGGTTCAAAGGCATGTGCCACCATGCCCAGCTCTCAATCAGTTCATAAATGAAGCCACTGTCTATCATTCTGGATTCTGTCAGAGGGCCACGCTGAAGCTACTCTCATTAAAAAGCTAACCACCTATGCAAATGCAGTGCTGGAGGGGTGAGGCCCCCTTAGGGTAGAAAGTACCGCAGGCTGATTTGTCTAGTAACACTTCCTGGTGGTCGGGTGAGCGGCTCAAGCCTTCACCTAAGCCCTGCCTTTCGATGAAGTCGGGGCAGAGTGTGGTTTCAGGCCATAGTCCACCCTTTACTGGTTCAGGTCTCCACTTGAGTCATCCCAGAGTTCCCCTGACAGCCGCCGGGAACATTCCAGAGTGTGACATCTCTCAGCAAATAAGCTCAGTTCCTGGAAGTGTCCACAGAGAACAAGTGTCACCCCCCACACATCTTTCTTAGAACCCTACCTGCCAGCAGCCGGGAGGAATGGCAGAGGTCAAGGGGTCATCCACTGGGGTCTGGAGAAACCTGGCTTCTGTCTGCCTTTTAGAAGGGTCCCTAGATAACTCTGCTCCCTGGGGAGTCACAGTCAAATGAGAAATGAATTGTTCTCAGGGAAGGGCAGAAAGGCAGTAGGAGTCCTGGCCTCTTGCTGGCTAAGCCAACAATTTCCAAGTCCTTAGTCTTTCTGCTTCCTTCCAGGCACCTGGAGAGGGGCGCTGAAGCCATGAGCTCTCTGACTCATTTACTGTGAACTCATCAAGATGAGGTTTGGCAAGAGGTCCGTGGGCGTCTTGGGAGAATTCTTAGTTTGCCTTCATTTCTTCTTGTAGTGTTTTTCTCTTGAAATAGAAAGTCTTTTTACCAAAAGCAGATGGAAAGACCAGAGCTGTTGGGGGCTGCAGATCCTTGGCCCCTTGACTCTCTTTGCCTGCTGGAGTGAACTGAGCAAAACAGCTTGCTTACCTGTGCCTGCAGCTGCTCTGAGCACGAGACCCTGATGGTAGGGGAGTGGGTTCTGCTGAGTGTGCAGCTGAGAGATCCCGAGAGCTGGGGTGTGACTAGCAGTTAAGGATCCCTATATAAGCTTCCCTGAGCACAATTGTATCAAGGATGACCAGAGTCCCCATGTCTCTGTCTGTCTGTGTGCATGTTTTTAAGTCTCCAGCCTAGTTCCTGGCTGGCGTACCTTCCCGTAGTGGAGGCACTACACAGTATTGTTGGGTCAGAGCGGAAGAAACTTAAGAATTTGTCCTTTGTTTCCCACTTTGGGGGATGTGCATGCTTGTGTTTGTGAGTGCATGTGTGTATGTGTGTGTATTTTCACCTGTGTGCATTTGTGTTTTGTGTGTGCATGTGTTTGTGTGTCCATGTTCACCTGTGTGCATGTGTGTTCATTAGTGTGTGTGTGGAGGCCAGAGGTGGATGCTGGGTCTCTCTCTTAGTCACTTACTATCTTATGGCTGTTATTCTTTTAAGACAAGGTCTCTCACTGAACTCTGAGCTCAGCTATTCTGCTAGACTAACTGACCGCAGGCACAAGGATCCTGCCTCTGTCTATCGAGTGTTAGCGGTACTGGTGCACCTGGCTTTTTTTTTAAGCCTGGATTCTGGGGGTTCAAACTCAAGTTCGGACTTGTTCAGGAGACACCTTCCCAACTTAGCCGTCTCCCCTGCCATGTTATCCACCGGGATTTGAGGCAAGAGGATTAAACAAATTCACAGCTTGGTGGGGAGAGGGTGGAACCAATTTCAAAATTACCTTTAGGCAGGGTGTGGTGGCGTACACCTAATCATGGCACCTAGGCCGAGGCAGGTGAATCTCTGAGTTTGAAGCCAGCTCGTCCTACACAGAATGTCCCAGGCCAGCCAAAATTAAATAACAAGCCCCTGTGCAAACAACAAAACCCTATCTTAAGGTTTATTTTTTTATATTTCACACTGAAGACTCTCATCCAGCACCTGTTTCATTCCACCGCTGTCAGCTGAAGTCATGGAAACTCTTTGGTCGGTTTTCAAAGCAGGGTTTCTCTCTGTGTCCCTGGCTGTCCTGGAACTCACCCTGTAGACCAGCATGGCCTTGAACTCAGAGATCTGCCTGCCTCTGCCTCCCTGGTGGTGCTGGGATTAAAGTTGTGTGCCACCACCACCCTGGTCGTGCAAACACTTGAGTACCTTGCACCACCGGGTTGGCAGGAGTGTTTATTGTTCCGCCCCATCAGTGATTATCTAATATTCATTCCTGGGGAGTTCATGTTTGCCAACCATAAGTTATCTGTCCAAAGGCCACAAAAAGCCATCTCACTTCCTTAATTTGCATTTAAACAACATCAGGCATTGCAACATGGTTTCCATGGAGCGGACCAGTGGTTTACAAACAGCTCAGAGCCGGGGCTGGGGAAAGATGTACAGAGATGAGCAGGGCAGGGATTCCTCTGGGGGAGGGAGCACACATATTTTTGGTTCTGAAAGCACCCAGAAAAGTAAACATGAACTTGAAGGACAAGCTTATTTATTTACTCTGGGCCTATTCCAGAAATCTCTAAAGGTTTCCATACAACACGCATAAGGCAGCAAGACTCTTGTTTTAAGAAAAAGTAACTGGTGTCAGGCAGATCAGCAGCCTGAGCTGCACACTGAGATGCTGACACACGCACAAAAGTAAGATGGAAAACGGAAAGAACGGGCGATGATTAACCTTCTTCGCCAGCCTCACTGGATTTGAAATCGCCTAGTAGACTCACCTCTGGCCTCGTCTAAGAGAGCATTTCCAGCACGCTTTAACTGGGGAGGGAAGCGCCTCCCTGGTCAGGTGTTTGCCACGATGAGCAAAGCAACTGATAACGGAATGTAAAACAGTGGTTGGGAAATTCAGAGGTCCTTGGTAAGATTCACAGCACGGTTGCAGCTGGCAGGCAAAGTTCACAGAAGGGTCAAGAGGACACATTGTTTCTTTTAGAATGCACTCACGTCCTGGAAAGGAATCTTTGTAGACGCCTCATGAGTCTCCTAGAAGAATTATTTGACTTTGAGCAAGCAAGCTCTCCGTCCTGCCACCACCACTGTCCTGAGGGACTTAGCAAGTAGAGTTGTGCTACCTGTGGCCATCCTCATTCTTGGGCCACTCCTCTCTCCCGTGTGAGCAGTCTTGCTCCAGTCACCTCCCTCCATCCTCTGGGAGTAATTTGGTCAACTTGACTAGACTGAGACCTGCCTAGGAGATCAGTGAAGCACAGCGCTACCTGTGGTGGGTTTTCAGAGGTCGTGAAGGTGCTGAGCTAATGAAAGGCTTAACCTCAGGTGGCTTCAATGTGCAGGGACCTTACTGGAGGTGACACAGAGTAGGAGGTGTGGCTTACTGAAACAAGAAGGTCACTGGGAGTGTGTCTTTGGGGGATGTATCTGGCCGTGGCCCCTTCTGGTAACCCTTTCCTTTGCTTCTTGTCTTCAATAATGTCTCGTTGCTTTTCTATTGTGTTTTAAAACACCATGACCAAAGCACCTTATTTGCATTCACAGGTCTAGAGAGATAAGAGTCCGTACCATGACGGCAGGGAAGCAGAGCCGCTGGCAGGGATGCTGGCAGCAACGGCTTGAGAGCTCACATCTCTAACCGCAAATGGAAGAGAAAGGACCAGCCTAGGTGGTCATGGCTGTAGGCTTTGAGCTGTCAAAGTTACTTCCAGTGACACTCCGCCAAAGACACCTCCAGTGACACTCCGCTAAAGACACCTCCAGTGACACACTTTACACAGCAAGGTCATACTGCCTAAACTTCTCCAAAGGGCATCTCGCCAACTAGGGATAAAAAATCCAAATTCTCACTCAAAGCACATGCATGGCGTGAACTTTTTACACACGGTGTGAACTTTTTACACACGGCATAAACTTTTCTTTGCACAAGTCCTCATTGTGATGTTTTGCCTAAGTTTTTGGGCCCAGTCATATGACCGGGCCTTTCAAACGGAGCCAAGCACCTCTTTCTTCCTTTCAGTTTGCCTTTTGGGTATCCTGCTCATAGCAATGGCAAGAGTAACTAATGTGTCCATCCCTACCCAAAAAGATTAAAGATGGGGCTAAAGAAATGGCTCAAAGATTAGGAGCACTTGCTCTTGCAGAGGACCTGGCAGGTCACAACCTTCCATAATCCCAGCTTCAAAAGTCACATGATAGATGTATGTTTGAACAAAATACTCATACATGTAAAATAAGATTAATAAATCTTAATAACCCCCCCTCGAAAAAAAAGAGTGTGATTCAATGTAACCTAATGTTAGAATACTTACTTGGTATAGTTAGGGCCCTAACACTGCAAAAGATTTAGTGTGTGTGTGTGTGTGTGTGTGTGTGTGTGTGTGTGTGTGTGGTGTAGAGAGATAGAGAGAGAGAGATGAGAGAGATGGATGAATGACAAACACGAAATTTCATGCTCAAGGATCTCTGCCCTTTAGAATGGCTCAGGTCTAACATGCGCATCAAGCAAACACCACGACAGACACTAGTGAGGTCCCTGCTTTGATTCCAGGGAGGAGGATGGGCAAGGGAGGCTGTGGAGTGGAAAAGATTTCGAAGATAAGAAATACTTTATTTGCCAGCAGGGAGGCCACTAGGCAGGCAGCCGACTGTTGGGACCCAGATACAAGTCAGTATAGACAGGCTACACAGTTTGGGTATATATCCAAAAGTGGTATTGCTGGGTCTTGAGGTAGGTTGTTTTTTAATTTTCTGAGAAATTGCCAAACTGATATCCAAAGCAGCTGTACCAGTTTGCATAACACATGCAGACTACTACACAGGCCCTGTGAAGGAAGACACACAGTCCTACAGAGGTTCCTGACCTCAAAGCCATTTTTGTGTTTTTGTTTTTTTTAATTGTTTTTATTGAGGTATACATTTTTATCCACTTCCCTTCCTTCCTCCCCCCTCTCCTTTTACCCTCTCCCATGGTCCCCATGCTCCCAATTTACTCAGGAGAGCTTGTCTTTTTCTACTTCCCATGTACATTAGACCCATGTATGTCTCTCTTAGGGTCCTCATTGTTGTCTGGGTTCTCTGGAATTGTGAATTGTAGGCTGGTTTTTCTTTGATTTATGTCTAAAAGCCACTTATGAGTGAGTACATATTATATTTGTCTTTCTGGGTCTGGGTTACCTCACTCAAGATGTTTTTTCCTACATCCATCCATTTGCCTGCAAATTTCAAGATGTCATTTTTTTCCACTGTGTTGAACTCCATTGTGTAAATGCCCCTTTGGTCAAGGAGCATTTAGGCTGTTTCCAGGTTCTGGCTTGAAAAACAATGTTGCTATGAACATAGTTGAGCACATGTCCTTATGGTACGATTGAGCATCCTTTGGGTATATATCCAAAAGTGGTTTTGCTGGGTCTTGAGGTAGGTTGTTTTTTAATTTTCTGAGAAATTGCCAAACTGATATCCAAAGCAGCTGTACCAGTTTGCATTCCCCCCAGAAACAGAGGAGTGTTCCCTTTACCCCACATTCTCTCCAGCATAACTTGTCATCAGTGTTTTTGCTCTTGCCAAAGCTATATTTGTATAAAATCAATAAAAGTGGCATTCTGCAGAAAAGTAGTTATATTACAGATTACATCACTATTTACTTTTGGGGTCCCCAGACAACTGGTGTCAGTCACTTGGTGCTGAGGCATAGACCCCCTATGTCCATTGTCAGCTATATTTTTGATTATTGATTTTAGATAAACCATGTTGTCTGAACATTCTGACCCCTTACACACACATGTGTGTGTGGCGAGTGCATGCATGATGCGTGTTGCATGTGATTATGGGCAATATATGTGGGCATGCATGTGCATGTATATATGTGTGCATGCGTGCATGTGTGTGTATCTGAGTGCACACACTCAGACATGCGCATGTTTGAAACCAGGTCTTCTGTATTTTATTTATATTTTGTGTGGTTTTTTGAGACAGGGTTTTTCTATGTAGCACTGGCTGTCCTTTCATACGCTCTGTAGACCAGGCTGGCCTCGAAATCACAGAGATCTTCCTGCCCCTGCTTCCTGAGTGCTGAGATTAAAGGTGTGTGCCACCTCTGCCTGGCAGTCTTCTGCATCTTCGGAAGGCCTCAAATTTCCTATGTATTGGGAGCATAACCTTGAACTTCTGATCCTTCTGCCTCTACCTCCCAAGTGCTGGGATTATAGTCACGTGCCACCACACCTGTTTCTGCAGTGCTGAGGATTGAACCATGCACTTTGTGCATGCTAGGCATGTTGTCTACCGGCTGAGCCGTCTCCTTTCCAGTTCTTTGCACATAGATTCCTTTTACCACTGTGGTGGTGTAAGAATGGCCCCCATAGGCTCACACATTTGAATGCATAGTCACCAGAGTGTGGCACTATTTGAGAAGGACTAGGAGGTGTGGCCTTGTTGAAGGAGGCAAGTCACTGGGGTGGGCTTTGAGGTTTCCAAAGCCTATGCCAGGCCCTTTGTTTCTCTCTTGGCCTATTGGTCAGGATGCAGCTCACAGCCAAGGCCCCTGTGTCATTCCTGCCACCATGTTCTCACTAGAATCACAATGGATTAGCCTCTGAAACTGCAAGCAAGCCTCCACTCTAATGCTTTCTTTTAGAAGAGTTGCCTTGGTGTTGGTGTTTCTTCACAGGAGTAGACAGTGGCTGAGACACCCATCATGACAACTGTGTAATGCTAACACTTATTTATTTTATTTTATTGGTTGTTTTTGTCTTGTTTTGTTTTTTGAGCTAGAATCTCTCCTGGAACTCACAGAGATTCACCCACCTCTTCCTCCCAAAGTCTAGCCTTAAAGATCTGCACCATCATGCCTGGCTTAGTACTTGGATTTAATAGGTCAAGACACGGAAGTGCACAGAAGTTAAGCCAATCACTCAAGCTGTATGAAGCTGAGAACTGAGCACAGTTTGGCTCCATACTCTGTCTGCCCTCCAGGGCAGCCTCTAAGTTGCCAACATGTGACAACTTCTGACCAAGGCTGGGAACTCTCACCATTCCCAAAGCCAAAGCCCCTTTGTTATAAGGGAATATCCTTCCAGGCAAACTGCCATTATCCTGCTAGGCCTGTCTGAAAAGGATCATCTCGGTTTGGCCTGACTACCTTCTCTCATCGAAGTAGACAGGTCAGGGGACCCTCACCTGAGTGGTCGGCCACCCAGTTGAAAGCAGGTCTGCCTGAATTGCACAAGGTCTTGAGGGAGGAGCAGAGCTATAGGTGGGGAAGATGGGAGGGGAGTCCCGTCTGTGCAGCCGTGGGGGTCTCTGTTGGGTGCAGACTTTGCCTTGTGGCTGCTTCAAGGTCATCTACACACCTGCCCATCGCCCTCACCACTGCTCCGTAAGGAAGCCTAATAAACTCATTGATTCCACAGTGAACTTTGTGGAATCATATCTCAAGGTCTCTTCAGGACCTTAGGAGGGGAGAGAAAGGATTTTAGGAGCACTCACATAGCCACAGCGAGGTTTCTCCTACGGGGAGACCTCCAATGCCTCTGTGAGAGAGTGCAGCCAGGAAGCAGAATGGGTCGGCGGGATCTGGTTGGTTCAGAATTCAGCTATTCCCAACGATGATCATCTGAAGACAGGCAACATTTGTGGGTCTTGTCCTATCTAACCCTGACCATGACCAAGCAAGGAAGCTCTTACAGGCCTCACTCAAGGAAGCTGAGGCCCTGAGTGCCCAGCTATAACTAACTCACCTCTGCTTTAGTTTGGTCTGGCCCCTCTGCACAGAAGTTTCTTGGCAAGCGGTCTCTGGGTCTTACCTAAGCCAAGGATGGCCATTTCCTAGCTGTCTTCCTCCCTCTCTCCTCCAATGGCAAAGGTTTCCTATGGGCTTCTCTGTAAGCTGGACCCTAGTACTCTCTGACCTCACAGCTAGGCACTCACTGGTGTGACAGGCCTCTTCGCTGGAAAGGTAGAAATGAGGAACCAATTAAAAAGAAAGTCCCTGTTTGGCCTGGTGAGCTTCAGAGGTCAACTTGTTACAGCCTAGAGTCATCTGGGGGAGTCTCAGGTGAGGGATTGCCCGGGTCAGCTTGGTCTGTAGAATGACGTGAGAGAGCCCAGCCTATGCAGGCAGACTTGGGCTGTGTATGCGCGTGGTAGAGTATGAGCCTGGGAGTTCCTCCAAGCTGCTGCCTGGAGCTTCTGCCTTGACCCTAGCTAGGAAGTGTCAACTAAATTAACCCTTTCCTCCCTAAGTTGCTTTTAGAATGTTTTATCAGAGTCACAGAGGAAACCAAATACTCCCCTCTCCTAACAACCCCAGACTCTCTGCAAGCATGAAGCAGGACCTTCCCATAGACCCCTGAGATAAATCTCCCCAGAGAGTCTGAAGCCAGACCAAGCACCTCCTCATGCAAAGAAAGGGACATTTGTATTCTCTCATACCCAAACACAGGCAGGAAAACCCCTTGCTCCAACCTCACGCCTGCCCTGATGACCCAAGAAACCACAAAGCTATTTACTTAGCAGCCTTCAAAGAAGTCTCTTCCTTTCCCTGCCAAGGTGCCTGTGCCTGTTCCCTTCCCAGGTCCAGGAGCAGTGGCCAGAAACAGGCCCTGGTATACCAGGTATCCTTGCTGGACTGACTGCTCAGCCCTGCTCAGAAATCATGCCCACCCTGGGGCACACCCGATGTGTGTCGCCTTGGAAGGTGTGACTCTGGGCTTGGCTTTAGGACTGGGGGAAAATGTCATTAGTCTAGACGTGACAAAGAGAGAGCTGGCTGGCGTCTGAGCAGAGGAACTGTCGCTTGCTCGGGTGCATAGATAAGTAGACGGGAACAGGCTGAAGGAGAGCTAGAAAGATGCGCAGTGGTTCACTTATTCAGAAATTCCAACTGCCCAGGACCTGCACGGTGAGAAGAGAGAATCAATCCTGCAAGTTCTCCTCGGCCTGCAAATGCACACTGCGGCACAAATGTGTGCTCCTGCCTATAAACAAACAAATAAATGAATAAACAATGTAACAGATATTTGTAGAAACAAGGTGTTGGACCAGACAGATGGGGACTGCAGACGGCCAGATTTGCACTTGGAAGAGACGTTGGAATCAAACCGGACCAGAGGAGCTTTGTTCGGCCAGGCACGTTGCCTTTTATGACTGTCGTCATTAGTAAGAAGAACGTGGAGGGGTTGGAGAGATGGCTCAGTGATTAAGAGCACTGGCTGCTCTTGTAGAGGACCCAGGTTCAGTTCCCAGCACCCACTTGGCAGCTCACACTCCTCTGCACCTTCAGTTTCAGGGGATCTGATGCCCTCTCTGGCTTCCATGGATACCAGGCATTGCAATGTCTTCACCTGCATGCAACAAAACCCTCATACACAGACATATTAAAAAATATTTTTGTTTGATTGTTTTGTTTGTCTACTTTTTGAGACTGGGTCTCACTATGCAGCTCTTGCCTGCTGCCCTGGAACTCTCTGTGTAGAACGCGCTGATCTCCAGCTCACAGAGATCCGCTTGTGCTGGCTCCCAAGGGCTGGGGTTAAAGGTGTGCGTCTCTTCTCCTGCTTTTAGAAAGTTTTTAAAAGTTCAAAGGAGGCATTTTACAGGCAGAGGAACTCCTTTCAAACCTGAACTTTGTCTCTGCAGTTCGCCTCTATCTCCTTCCTGGGCTGTCCAGCCAAGGTTGGTGGTCACGGAGAGCGGCCTGCAGCTCATTGGGTGTGAAAATAGAGAAACCTGGGTTTTAAGAACCGAAACTGTCTAGGGATGGGAGAAAGTGATAATCTGATTGGGCTTCTAAGCAGATGGTTCTGAAAGCGGATGGAGGGAACAGCGGAGGACAGAGGTCTTCTGCGTTTGCCGTGCAGGTCACAAGCAGGAGCTGAGGAGCATGCGCAGCACAGACACGCTAATAAGCGGAGTGTTGCGGAGCAGCCAGCAACCGGGAGGAGCTATTACCACACGGAAGCTATAGGCCTGAAAGAAGAGGAGAGGCTGCGCGACGGGGGCCTGTGGAGCCCATCTGAGCTCCAGGAAAAAGCTCATGGTCCTGTAAGAACTCAGCCGTTGTCACACCAAGGACTTGGGACAGAAAAGAAAAAACAATGCTCAAACTCCATTCTCCCTTCACCCTCCAGGCTCACAGTGCTGCCTCCCACAAAGTCAATCCTCAGAAGTGTGGGCAGAGAAGTGTGGGAAGTAGATCTGGTCAGTGTGGACCTAGGGGCAAGTGAGATCAGTTAGTGCACGTGCCGAGCATGGGTAACTGTGATCGTGAAAACGTCAAGTCAGAGGTCCTGGTCCCAAGTCCTCTTGTGTGTGTGTGCTAAGTAAGTTAGACCAGGGAGCCCGGGGTGCCTTTCCTGCAGAGGGTGCCATGGCAGGAGTTCATCCTCACTGGGTCCACACTGGGATCCACCCATGCAGCATGGGGTGCATGGGACAAGGCCGATCTGAGGGGTTCCTGGGACTGACCAGCATCTGGGAGTTAGCCCTGGTGCTCCCCTCTTCCAGTGAACCCATAGGATGCCTAGAGTCAGTCAGGGACTTTCTCAAACGTTCTGTACACCACAGCGAGGCACATTCAAAAAGAAAGAAGACTATTTATTCATCTCCAGAGTGCGATGTCTTCACAGAGCTGTGCGGCTGCAGCTCGCTGCCTTGCCCCCCACCCCACCCCACCCCCACTCAGTTCCTGATAACCAGAGCTGAAACTTGAACAGCAAAAAGGAAGTCTCCAGGCTCCTACGGGGCATCAAATCCTGTTTCTAGATGGTTTCAGTTCTTAAAGACACAGGATTCCACATTTTCTCACCTAACGAGCAGGAGACAGTCTGCAGTGACTGCCAACCACATCAGTATGGCCCAGAGGGGAGACACTGCAGAGGCTGCCTGGAGTCCGGGTCTGAAAGGGTCCCTCTGGCTGTGAAACATTTCATCTTCTTAATGTGAAGACTTGGTCTGACAAACGCAGCTTTGCCCAGTGGGCTCAGGGCTCTATTAACCCTCTCCTGTTTTTCCTTTCCTAATCCGCTACAGGGTTCCTCCAGGGAACCCAAACAATGGCTTTCATTGGACATGTGAAGGCCCAAGCACGCACCCTTAGGGTCACTTTGCAGGGTGATCTCAGAGCGAGGCCAGCCTCATCATAGCGTCTCCAAAGCATCCGTGGATCCCGAGAGAAACTGTCCTGCAACCTTCAAAGCATTTGTTCACAAATACAGATTGTCTTGGCTTCTGTGGTTGGGCTAGGACAGAGCAAAACCAGAAGATGAAGCAAAAAAAAATAAGTGGGGGTGATGTGCTAGGAGAAGCAAGGGAATCATGGGAAGATACCTGTCACACAAACATGAAGGCCAAGGGTGAGATCCCCAGACACTTATGGAAAATGCCAACTGGGCTCACCTATAATTCCAGCCCCGAAGCTGGAAATGGCTTTACAGAGCCAGTGGGGCTCGTGCAACTCTCTATATCCGTGAGTTCCAGGATCGACTGAGAGACTGCCTCAGTGAATGAGGCGATAGAGCAGTGGAGGATAGCTCCAGGCATCAACCCTGGATTGCCACAGGTCTGTGCACAACCATGCAGAAGCTCACACATATGCACACACCAGTGTGCGTCGAAAAAAGACGAAAGGAATAAGGCCCACTGAGGAGGAAGAGAGGAAGCATCTCTTCAAGAATTTCCATGAGGCCCAAGAGGGCCTTCCTTTGGGAAGACCCTGGCAGAGGGATCTTAAAACGGTGGGGTCTTACACATCAGGACCCTGACATGTGTGCATTTGTTTATCTCAATGAGCAATGACAACAGGAGGCAGACAAGCTGTGTCTGCCCCACAGGTCTGTCAGAAACATGGAAGGCTCTGAAGAAAGCAATAGCTTAACCTGGCCAACCAGCCTAATTCCAGAACCAACGAGAGACCCTGTCATATAACACAAGGGGAATGGCTTCTGAGGTTATCCAAGGTTGACCTCTGGCCTACACACACGTGCACTCACTCGTGCAATACACTCCCTTGCACATGCATGTACACACATACATGCACACACACATGCATACACACTAATAATAACAATACATTTCAGTCTGCAGATATACTCAGTTTGTAGAGTGCTTGCCTAGCATGCTTTAAGCCCAGGGTTCTGTCCCCAGCACAATTCCAGCATTTGGGAGGTGGAGGCATAAGAATGGGAAGTTCAAGATTATTTTCTTTTTTAAAAGCAATATTATTTTCTTCTTTAATTAAAAAGGATTTATTTAGGGGCTGGAGAGCAGCGAGGAGGGCAGGATGGAGGGCAGGATGCAGCTGGCAAGAAGGACTTTTCTTGGCCTATAAATCTTCTACAATTGACAGTTCTCACCTAGGTCACAGACACTGAGAGAGTGCGGTTGCCTGAGGGGTGTCCTCTAGGCAATGCTGCTTCTGTTTTCCTCAGATGTCCCCCTAGATTCTAGGGCACAGGCCAGCCCTCCACATGCTAATGTTTGTCCCTGGCCAGGACCCCTGATTTGTGCATCAATTTTCTTCCATGCACAGGTGATATATCAAGAAGTGTTGTGAAAATTACTTTAACTGTGTAAAGGTGTGTGACATTTGTTTACACTACAGACTGTGTAAAGGTGTGTGACATTTGTTTATGCTACAGACTTTAACTGTGTAAAGGTGTGTGACATTTGTTTATACTGCAGAGTATTTAACTGTGTAAAGGTGTGTGACATTTGTTTACACTACAGACTAACTGTGTAAAGGTGTGTGACATTTGTTTATACTGCAGAGTATTTAACTGTGTAAAGGTGTGTGACATTTGTTTACACTGCATTTGTTTAATAATGTAAGGATGTTACACTTGTCACACACCTTTCCACAGTTAAATAGTCTGCAGTATAAACAAATGAAAAGATGTTTGCTGTTTCACCTTGCCTACTTAAGGCACTTGATTGGTCTAATAAAAAGCTGAATGGCCAATAGCTAGACAGAGAACAGAAAAAGGGTAAGTGGGGCTGGCAGGCAGAGAGAATAAGTTGGAGGAGAATTCTAGATTCCACAGAACAAGAGAGAAAAGGAGTAGAGAATGAGGAAGAGAGGGACATGCCCAGGGCCAGCAAGCCAGGCAGCCACCTGCCAGACAAGAGAAGCAGTGAAAGTAAGATATCCAGAAATAAAAGCAAAAAGCTCCGGGGCAAAATGTAGCTGAAGAGAAAGAAACAGGAGCCGGGCGATGGTGGCGCACGCCTTTAATCCCAGCACTAGGGAGGTAGAGGCAGGCGGATCTCTGTGAGTTCGAGACCAGCCTGGTCTACAGAGCTAGTTCCAGGACAGGCTCCAAAGCCACAGAGAAACCCTGTCTCGAAAAACAAAAAA
>NW_026067942.1:6242030-6256660 GCF_014885135.2 Alexandromys fortis | reverse complement strand
CCGCGCGCACGAAAACGACAATCCAAAAAAAACAAAAAAAACAACAAAAAAACCCAAAAAAAAAAAAAAAAAAAAAAAAAAAAAAAAAAAAAAAAAAAAACAAAGAGAAAGAAACAGGTTAAGTTATCAGGACTGGCAAGAAACAAGCCTAAGGTAAGGTTGAGCATTTATAACTAATAATAACTCTCTGTGTCATGATTTGGGAGCTGGTTGGTGGCCCAAAAGAAAAAGCCTACTACCAAGAGGCTCTAAGAAAACAATAAGGGCTCAAACAGTCATCGCTGTAAAACAAATAAAAATGGAATAAAATCACCACGACTGTTTACAGCACTTGCACAGCACAGAAGAGATGTGTGCTGTGTCTGACGGCCGCATCTCGGCTCCCACCATCTCCCTGCTGCGCCCATCCTTGTATCACACAGCCTTTCTTAAAGTCAAAAGCCCTGGCTGCAACAGACTGACTTTACTATAGAGGGATCGAGGTCACCACGCACAAGGCACTGTATTGAAGGTCACGGCATAAGAAGGTTGAGAACCACTGCTCTAGGGCACACTTACTAGCTTTCTCATTTGTTTTAGATATTGTGTGTTTTTGTCTGAGACTGAGCCTCCTGTACCCCAGGCTGGCCTCAATCTGCGTAGCTGAGGATAACTTTGAGCTAACTTTAAATGTCTGATCATCCTACCTTTACCTCCTAGTGCGAGGATTAAAATACTACCACACCTGGTTTGTGATACGGGGGATTGGCCCCATTGCTATGTGCATGTTACACAAGCAATCTGCTACGTGAGCTTACATCCCATTCTTTTTATTTTCAGATAGTTCTCACTTTGTAGCCTGGTTTTTTTTTTCGTTCTTTTTTAATTGATTTTATTGAGCTATACATTTTTCTCTGCTCCCCTCCCTTCAACCCTCCCCTTCAACCCTCTCTCATGGTCCCCCTGCTCCCAATTTACTCAGGAAAAATTGTCTTTTTCTACTTCACATGTACATTAGATCCATGTCTTAGGGTCCTCATTGTTGTCTAGGTTCTCTGGGATTCTGAATTGTAGGCTGGTTTTCTTTGCTTTATGTCTAAAAGACAGTTATGAGTGAGTACATGTGATAATTGTCTTTCTGGGTCTGGATTACCTCACTCAATATGATGTTTCTAGATCCATCCATCCATTTGCCTGTAAATCTCAAGATGTCATGTTTTTCTGCTGTGCCTCCATTGTGCAAATGTACCACATTTTCCTTATCCATTCTTCAGTAGAGAGACACTTAGGTTGTTTCCAGGTTCTGTCTATGACAAACAGTGCTCCTATGAACATAGTTGAGCACATGTCCTTGTGGTACGATTGAGCATCCTTTGGGTATATACATATCTAAAGGTGGTATTGCTGGGTCAATCCCACATTAGACAGAGAACTAATCTCCAAAATATACAAAGAACTCAAGAAATTGATCATCAAAAGAACAAATAATCCAATTTTTTAAAAAAAATGGAGTATAGACCTAAACAGAGAATTCTCAAGAGAGGAATCTAAAATGGCTGAAAGACACATAAAGAAATGCTCAACATCCTTAGTTATCAGAAAAATGCAAATCAAAACAACTCTGAGATTCCATCTTATACCTGTAAGAATGGCCAAGATCAAAAACACTGATGACAACTTATGCTGGAGAGGTAGTGGGGAAAGGGAACACTTCTGCATTGCTGGTGGGAATGCAAGCTGGTACATCCTCTTTGGATGTCAGTGTGGCACTTTCTCCGAAAATTAGGAAACAACCTTCCTCAAGACCCAACAATAGCCTGGTACTCCTGTAGCCCGAGCTGTCTCAAATTTGTGGTGATCCTCCTGGCTTGGCCTCCCAAGTGCTGGGGTTACAAGTGTGTACCTCTACACCCAGTTCTGCATCTGTCCTTTAAGGTACCACTGACACATCCCAAACTGCTTTCTCTCTCAACTTCAAGAGGTGCCACCTGGGAAATTGAGCCTGCCATGTGTTTGTGAGTTGGGGACATTCTGGAAGGGGCTTTTGGGCCCTGCTGCTGGTCTAGAGGAAGGATTTGGAGTAAGCTCCATAAGATCTGGAGATTCTCAGAAGACCTCACTGCCTAAGAACCCGGAGGGCTGGGCACAGAGCAGAGCACTGGGCACAGACCTGGTCCAGAAGTCTTGCCTAACAGGCAGACTAGCAGCTGGTTTTTAAGGGAGTCAGGGACATCCCAAGGCCATCTTTGGCCTTTCAGGATGCAAACACTGGACTCTCCCTCACGCTTTCCCGCAGGGCTGTGGTCAGAATTCTGAGCCAGTAGTCCTCGGTCTGATCTGTGGTGACATTTCTGGTCTTCTTAAGAATGCTGGACTCGAAAATGTCATGCTAGAACACCCAAAAGTGCAGGTGAGCGATCTCAAGGGACAGGTATGTGCTGAGGGAAGCCGGGACTGGGGATAAGAGCCTGTCAGGGAAGTCCCACTCGCTGGCTACAGACAGACTTCTGGGAAGGGTCACTCTAATGACAGTGGTGAGGACAACAGGGAGGCAGGAAGCCACACTCATCTCCCTTGCCCCAACAGATCGCGGGGGGGGGCAATTTTAATCTATTTTCTAATAGCTGTGACCAAATACCTGGCAAGAAGCAGCTCAAGAGAGAAGGGTTGCTTTTGGCTCTAGTTAAGAAGGGACAAGGGACCTGGCAGATGGTTTAATGGGCAAAGGTGTCTACGGCCAAGTCTGATGATCTGACTTCAATCCCTGGCACCCACACGGTAGAAGGGGAGACCTCCACTTGTGCAGAGTGGCAGGTATGTGCCCCTCCTTCCACAAACAAATAAATGTAAGTTAGAAAGGCTCCGGCTTATCATGTCGGGGAGGGGACACAGCAGAAGGTGGGCAGCTGGTCACATCTGCGTCAGGAGGCCTAGATGAACGGTGGTGCTCAGCCTTCTTTCTCCTTTCTCTTCAGCCAGGATCTTGGCCCATGGGATCTTGCTGCCACATTTAACGTGGGTCCTCCCACCTCAGTTAACTCAATCTAGGAAGCCCCTCCCTGACAAGGACAGAGGTTTGTCCCCCAGATGACTCTAGACCCTGTCAAACTGACAGTGTCATGGTGAGGTTTCCGGTTGGGCAGTCCTGAGACTTGACTGCACACTTTTCAAGTTCTGCTGCATTGCTGAGGGTTTCCAAGAAAGCTTTGCCCTAAGGGGGCCTCCCAGGTCCAAAACTCTTGAATCACCACCATCTCCCTCCCTCTGCCCTTTCCCCTCTTCCTCGCCCCCTACCTTAAATGCCTTCTAGTGAGGCACAGATGACCCCACCAGGACCTCCTAAGTGTAGGGGAAAGCAGGCACATTCGTCGGTCTTGGGGATCCCCTTGTCTCTGAGCTCTATCTGGGACAAAGCCTATAGTCTCCTGTCAGTAAGCAACACCCTGGGATGTGGAGAAAGACACACCCCCGCCATTGGGAAAGCGAAGGGGGTTTCAAATCTTTCACTTTCCCATCCAATAGAGTTGTTTTTCTTAACAAGGCTCCAGGTCAAAACTGGGTCCTAATTCAGCAACCCCGAGCTGCTCACAGCTAAGCTGGTGCAAAATTTAGCAGGATTTCGGACAGGAAGCTGTGTGGCTGTGTGGGTGTGAGGGACCAGTTTCCTCCCTCTCTGACACTTTCTATGCTTTGGGGACCTTGCTTAGTAACCGCCCTTCCCCCAAGCCCAGGAGACCCCCCTGAGGCCCCTCTTCAAACACTAGTGCTGGCCTCATCTCCTCTAGACACAGGATTGCTCTGACACCAAACAGGACTTTCACTTCTTCAGAGCGGAGGTAGCTTGGCAAGGGTTTGGTTTTCAGGATGTCTGTCCTCTCCTGCTTTCTCCGAGAGGATTCAATCCCCCCGCACCCTGGGCTATCCTTGTCTGGGTTCCCTGCCTACCACAGCACTGCTTAAGGAACAGGCACCTGGGCCTCCTCAAACTCACACTCAGCCTCAATGAACACTCTGCAGCTGGGGAGGAAGTCTCCAGAGTTCAGAGACTAATTTGAATACCGTAGTAGACAGAGCAGTTTACACACTGGAACTCAGTGGGTGGATCTGGAAGCCTTCGGAAACAAGCAGCAGAATGTGTAGACTACCCCTCACAGATGGGCTATCCTCAACCCCTCACAGATGGGCTATCCTCAACCACAGCACCTGTCAACATTCTGCTGTCAGAAGAACATGTCACACTCAGACTCCAGTAATAGGAGCCTGCCCTGACCAGCTGCTGGGCAGGAACCTTGGCCTAACTCTAGGCACCCAACAGGGAGCACTCTTTCCTCTTCTTGGGCCTGAGACCCTCATCTGTAAAGTGAAGGGTAGACGGGATGACTTGAACATCTCTTGTACTTTAAAACACACCATTCTGTGGGAAAAGATTTTGCCACCCACATTGGACAGAGGGCTAATCTCCAAAATATACAAAGAATTCAAGAAAGTGGTCATCAAAAGAACAAATAATCCAATTTAAAAAATAGGGCACAGATCTAAACACAGAACTCTCAACAGACAAATCTCAAATGGCTGAAAGACACTTAAAGAAATGCTCAACATTCTTAGCCATCAGAGAAATGCAAATCAAAACAACTCTGAGATTCCATCTTACACCTGTCAGAATGGCCAAGGTCAAAAACACTGATGACAACTTATGCTGGAGAGGATGTGGAGAAAAGGGAACACTCCTCCATTGCTGGGGGGGGGGAGTGCAAACTGATGCAGCCCCTTTGGATATCAGTGTGGCAATTTCTCAGAAAATTAGGAAACAACCCACCTCAAGACCCAGCAATACCACTTTTGGGTTTTACATCCAAAGGATGCTCAATCATACCACAAGGACGTGTGCTCAACTATGTTCATAGCAGCATTATTTGTAATAACCAGAACCTGAAAACAACCTAAATGCCCCTCAACCAAAGAATGGATAAGAAAAATGTGGTACATTTACACAATGGAGTACTACACAGCAGAAAAAAAAATAATGACATCTTGAATTTGCAGGCAAATGGATGGATCTAGTAAAAAAACATTCTAAGTGAGGTAATCCAGACCCAGAAAGATAAATATAATATGTACTCACTCATAAGTGTCTTTTAGACATAAAGCAAAGAAAACCAGCCTACAATTCACAATCCCAGAGAACCCAGACAACAAAGAGAACCCTAAGAGAGACTTACATGGATCTAATGTACATGGGAAGTAGATAAAGACAAGATCTCCTGAGTAAATTGGGAGCATGGGGACCATGGGAGAGGTTAGATGGGAAGGGGAAAGGAAGAGAAGGGGAAAGGAAGGGAAGGGAGCAGAAAAAAATATATATAGCTCAATTAAAACAAACAAACAAACAAAAACCCACCATTCTGTGGTTCTCCTAGCAGACATAAACCCCGTCTTCTAACACTGGTCTTCTTAGGCTCATAAAGGAATCATGCAATTTTAGCCTTTGCCTGTCATTGGCCACTGGGGGCTGCCGTCCAGGACAGGGAGGATCTCAGGAGTGGCCAATCTCAAGTCCTTTGCCTAGGAAGGTCATAATCTATTCTCTTTCCTCTTGTTTTTTCTTTCTCTCCCTGTATTTTTTATTTTTTAGTGTGCATATGGTACATGTGTGCCAGCGCATGTGCTTTCATGCATGTAGAGGGCAAAGGTCACGACCTCGCCCCCATTTTTTCTTCTTTCCCTTTCTTCCCTGCCCCTCAGACAGTGTTTTCCACCAAACCCAGGACTCACGGATTGAGCCACTGAGGTCCAGGGACGCAGCTGTCTCTCCTCAGCTGAGGTCACAGGTGTGTTCCTCAGGCAGCTGGCTTTCCCACTTACACAGATGCTGAGGGTGGAGCACAGGTCCTCGGGCTTGCACGGCAAGTCCTTCCCTGGTTGCGTGACCTTGCCCGCATTGCCTCTCTTCCCTTTTTTCTTCTTTCGTTTTTCTTCTGTAGCATCTACACCAAAGTCCTTTCCTTTCTGGCCCCACTTCCTGTTCCCTTTATAAGATGGCTCCACCTAGCCGGGCAGCGGTGGTGCAGGACTTTAATCCTAGCACTGGGAGGCAGAAGCAGGTGGATATCTGTGAGTTCGAGGTCAGCCTGGTCTACACAGGAGAGCCAAGGCTATACACAGAGAAATGCTGTCTCAAAAAAAAAGCAAGCAAACAAAAAGACAATATTTAAGGTCCAAGGAAAAGGTGAGGATGCAGAGACCGCTCTCCCAGGGCCTTTTTCTCACGGCTTTCCTTGGCTTGTTCTGGCATTTCTGCAGAAAGAGTAAGCACTTCGGGGGTGGGCAGTCTGTCTACTGACCCTGTTCTGACTTACAGAATGCCCAAGCTGAGCAGTTGGGAGCCCCAACCAGGAACAGAAAATTCTCAGGGCTGGAGAGATGGCTCAGAAGTAAAAAGCACTGGCTACTCTTGCAGAGGACCCAAATTTGGTCCCCAGAACTCACATGGTGGCTCACAACTGCCTATAACTCCAGTTCCAGGAGATCCAACAGCTTCTTCTGGCCTCTGGGGACTCCTGCTATTAACATTGCAGTGTTAGTTTCTGGATGTGAGCAGACATCCACTCAGTCACATACATAGAATAAAAATAATTATTTTTTGAAAAGAAGAAAAGAAAAAAAAATACCACCAGTATGGTGTAATTCCAGAGCTTAAAAACCTACAGCAGGGGGATTTCTGTGAGTTCCAAGCCAGCCTGGGATAGAGTAAGATCTTGCTTCAAAAAAATAAGTGAAAACAAAAATAGAATTCTACAGCTGAAGTAAGATAAGGTGGACCAGAAAGAAGGCCGGATAATAAGTGAGACAAGCGTGAGTCATAGCCAGTCGCCCACTGGGACCAAACTGGGTCAAAGACTTATTGGAAGCCTCAGTGGCAAAGGAAATCCCAGTCTTATGCTCTGCCATAGCCAAGGTACTTTCCCATCTGTCACGTATGTGTCTGTCAGGGGAATGAACAGCAGAGGGACCTGCCTGCACAGTATGACATTCCCAGAGAAGGAATTCTATGTGCTCTCCAGCCCAAGGAGTTGGACAAAGGAAACACGGTAACTATCTTTATTATCCAAATCCTAGACGAAAGAGCCTGCCTAAGAACAGGACCGGCTAGCTGCCAAAGTGGGTGAGGAGTGATTCCTGTGGGCCGCCTTCTGGGTCCACTGCTCTAGAGCTTAAAGACAGGCTCCCTCCGCATGCATGCTGAGCCCAGGCTGGCCCCAGAGCTCCTTCCTAGGAGGGGCACAGGCACAGGCACTCCCTGGACTCATGTGCGGAGGGAAACTCTTGGGTGTGCAAACCCAGGTTCTGAGCTGGACAAAAGAGGAGTGAGCTGGGGTATCATCGTGGCAGACAGCTGGCCACAGGGTCTGGCCGAACCTGCACAAAGTTCATAGGGCACAGCAGTGGGCACATCTTCTCATGCTCCTTCAGCGCCTCGCTCAGGTGTCGCAGCTCCTCCTTCAGCTTCGAAATCTCCCTGCGCAGGACGGCGTTCTCCTGCTCCAAGCACTCGTACTCCTGTGGGCAGATAGAGATCGGTGTGGAGGTGCAGGACAGCGGTCCCAGCACTTGGGAGGGAGAGGCGGGAGGGTCGAGAATTCAAGGCCAGCATGGGTTTCACTCTGTATCCTGGGCTAGCCTGGTGCTTGCTGTGTGTCTCAGGCTCCTTCAAGCTTGTCATCTTCCTGCCCACCTCTCAGGTTACTAGGGTTTCAGATGTGTACCTTGATGTTAAGTCACCCTCGTGTTTACTGGCGTCAGATCTCTGTCTCTCCACAAGAATGAAATGGTCCCAATAGTACGGCTTTCACTTTTGAATCAACACTACTGGAATATAATTTACTATATTAAGTGCCTGCAATTGAGGGAGCAGTGACAGAAGTTTCTATACCCCTGTGTTAATATACAGACCATCTCCATCACCCCAAAGTGGTCCCTTCTTCCCATTTCCATCAGTGCTCATCCCCAACACTGCCTGCTTTTTGAAGGTGTCTGGTGGGTTCTTGGCCACCTTACTACCCATAACAGTACCTGGAACAGCATGCCATTGGCTGCACTAATAAATGCATGGACGCAGGCCTCTGGCTGCACTAATAAATGCATGGACACATGTCTTTGGCTGTACGAAGTGCATGGACGCATGCTGTCCCTTACAACACTCTCCTGCTGTTTCCTACTGCATCAGGGTGTAGAGGTTCAGAACTGCAAGGGATCAAAGAGCTCCTTATCATCTCCCCCAAACCGTGCCGGGCTAGTTCACACATCCATCTTGGGCTGGGCACCTCCCCTTCAAGGGACAGTCCCTGTCATTTCTGCGATACTCTGTCCTCTTTGTAGTGACTGAAAACTCCTCCACATCCGCCCATTGAGCTGCCTAACGGGGCCACACAGAATGAATCCAACCTCGCAACCTCAGTTCTTGAAATGATAAGCAACAGACTCGTCCCTCCCCTTAGGTGTTCTCTGAACTTAAATTGTTCTCTCAAGTTCTCTGAGTTCCTTGTGTGGGACTACCAGCCCCTCTGCCTTCCTGACCACCATCCCCGGCATACGCTCCAAGTTACCAGACTCAGAACGCAGTGAACACGCAAGGGAGCATGCAGGGGGCTGACGTAAGGATCGCCTTCCTCATGCTGGACCTCAGCCCCTGGATACGTCCCTGAGTCTGCAGAAAGCAGAGCTCCGCGTGCAGGAGCTGCTGTCGCCTCATGAGTGACTAATAGACTGAGGACGGGGCTTCCCCGACCACTGAGCCCCACTCCGTTCATTTTGAGTCTCCACGGCGTCATCTCATGGACACGTGTGGTCACAACCTGTGCCATCCAGGAATTTGGGTAGCACTCGTCTCTTAATCCAGGCCATTGATAAAGTCTATGGGACTCAGCCCATGGCGCTCTATCCATCACCATCAGTGGCCCTCTCTGGGCTAAGATGTCTTTAGATATTGCTGAGCCATCATTCCCATTCCTGCTTAGCTCAGTTTGTTTGGTTAGACTGTGACGCAAGCATTCGGGACGCCTACTGAGCTGAGGACCCCACCTCATTTCCCACCATATCTTCTCAATTACTAATCATCTTTAGTAAACATCAGTTAAGAAGTTAGAGCCCCTAAGACACACGAGCATCCTTGGTTTGCCTGTGCGGCTCCCCTCAACCACACTGCTTTCGTTTTCTCTTTGAGCCTTGCACGAGCTCACCACCTCCAGGAGGGCTTCCCTGATCACAGCTCATATAGGCCTCACATTCATTTCTCATTCTGAGTTCCATTCAGAAGTACAGTAACGGATCTCACTTATATTAAGGCCTCTCCAGGAAATCTCTCCAGGGCAGCAACCTCTGCATCCTCCTTCCTGTAGGCTGTCCTGGGTCAGTATGGCTTCACTGATGTGATGGCCCTCCTTGTGGCCACCTTTAGTTCCTGTGACCTCTAACCTCTAACCAGCTGGATTCCTGGCATCTACATCCGGTGCCCTGCACCTCTGCATGAGGCAGACAGCAGAACCGAATAGTTCCAGTGAGCCATTTTGGTGGGTTCTCAGTTAACACTGGGTTCCATACTCTAAACCACCTTTCTATAGATCCTGAGTCTGCAGCAAGATGCCTGGAACTTCTGAGCTGTGTCTCTAGACTCAGAAGGGAGCCTAAGCCTGACTCCACTCTAAGGTGTCACTGCTTCCCCAGACCACTGTTCCAAAAGTTGCCAGAGGGACTCAGGCACAGGGAACTGCCACCTCTGGGTGTGTGTGTGTGTGTGTGTTGTGTGTGTGTGTGTGTGTGTGTGTGTGTGTGTGTGTGTGGTCTCAGTACCTCAGTACCTCCTCCCTAGTCTCTTTCCACATATATGCATTGTGAAAAACAATGGATTTCATCACGATGTGCGCCAGGTACCTTGCTCATATCTGTGTTCCACCCCCATCCTCCTCTGAGCCCCATGCCTTGCCGCTGGTCCCTTCCTGTTACCCACAGGGACTTTCTTTCCTGGGATTTAAGTTTTATTCTTAAGTCAGCTGAGGGACTTTTACTGATCTGATGGAATAGGAGGCAAAAATAAAAAGAGAAGCACTAAAAAAACATGCAGGTGGGACTAAAAACCTCCAGGCGGGACTAATAAATAAGAGGCCCCGGGAGGGGCGGAGGAGGTCAGAGAACACCGAAGTGAGAGAAAGGAGCAAAGAATGTAACCATCTCTCAGGGAGGAGCGTGGGACTACAGCTCGGTGTGGAGCGTTTGACTGCAGATGGAGAAGTCACCGGTTCAGAACCAGACACCCTCTGTGACAAGCTTTCTAGTTCAAATAGTTCAAAGTCAGTTTACTGCCCAGGGAGTTTGAGGCCCCTTGGCTAAGGAAGCATCAGAGGGCACTGTGCAGGACACTGTGCCACCCACAGCCCCTCCCCCAATGATCTAAGTCACACTCTCAAAGCAGAGCCCTCAGAAACATGGGTGGTGGACTGACTACAGATGCCAGGTATGCCTCAAAACTCGGGTTACTTGAGCTGGGATGCGGCTCAGTTGGTAGAATGCTCTCCTATCGTGCACAAAGCCCTGGGTTCGGTCCCCAGCATCAAACACACAACATATAATGTGGACTTGATAGCACAGTCCTGTAATCCTAGAGGCAGGAGGATCAGAAGTTCAAGGTCAGCCTCGGCTACATAATGAGTCTGATGCCAGTCTGGGTTACACAAGACCCTGTCTCAGAAAAACCTGGTGGGTAACAGGTGCAAGGCAGGAGAGAACTGGTTCCTGCAGGTGCCCTCTGACCTCCAGGTGCCCTCTGACCTACACACACATGCACTGGCACATACGCACTCAAATGCACACAGTAACATATAATAAAGCTGTGGTCTTCAGCCAGCCATCTGCGAGTGTATTGCTGGCGAGTTGTAAGTGATCTTGTATCCAGTGGACAGAGCCAGGGATCCTGTTCAACATCCTTCAGGGCCCAGCCCAACCCCCACCCAACACATAGAGCAAGGAGGCTCAATGCCAATAGTGCTGAGGTTGAGGTTGGGAAGTCTGGGATCTCTAGGGCCAGGGTCATTTAAGGCAGGGGACACAAATGGGGATGACATGACAGACAGGAGTAAGCAGAGGCACCAGGAGGACACGGCCACATAGAGAACCCATTTCACAAGTGAGACAGCTAAGCTCTGAGCGGCCCGGAGATCCTATCCCCGGTGTCAAGGTCAACCCCAACTCAAATCACCAACTTTGCCTTCTTTTGGAAGTATGGGCCCAGAGTTCCCCACAGTAGTTACCAGAATTGAGTTCACAGGACTCTACAGTTGGTCTGTCCTAAGTCCTGAAGAGCGTTCCCGCCTGAAAAGCAGGGCTATCAGCAAGAGCTGTGCAGATTCAGTTTCTAAACCTGTGTGCGCTGTCACCAGAATTCTCTCCGAACACACAACAGTTGGCAACCCCATGGCAACACTCACCACATCACATTGCCCAAGCCATCTGTCAGGTTGACATTTAAGGCTCCCGAGGCTGGCACTGTTCCCACCCTCGTCTGACTCAAAATTCTTTCTCAGTCTGACGTCTTTGGGTGCCCGGTCAAATCCGGCCCACTTCTAAGTCAACGTTCAGTGTGGCACAGCCTCTCTGTGGCTTCATCTTGGTTTCCAGCAGGGAATGCTGACTCAGCCTAATTGTCCAGAGAGAGGTGCAGATCCAGGCCCCAGAAGAGGTGTGAACGCCAAACACAGAGGGTCACAACTATCAGCAACCATGGCCTTGGGGGAAATTCCTAGGTGTCTCCAGAAAGTGAGGGAAGGAGCCAAGAAACTCACAAGAGTGGGAGGCCCAGGTATTGGGCTCAGGACAACTGGGTTGAGTGAGGAGCACAGATGAGAGAAGTGGTCGTTGTGAACAGTCTTGCTCCAAACATCCCCTTTCGTGGCATTCATAGAAGAGAAGCTCACAGCTACTGTGCCCTTCAGGGCTCTGTGCTTCAGGACTGGGAGAGGAGAAGATAAGGAAGTGCCTAATTCATGGCTCACTCCCCAAGCAGTATCGGGTAGTCTCAGCTACCAGCTGGCCTCTCCCAGGTGTGAAGTTTTCACACATGGTGTCCTTTCCTCAACCTAGGTGTGGCCTGGGAGCCCCACAGGTCCCCTGGGCTTTCCACCATCATCTACAGCTGTGTGGCAAGTGTCCTGCATTCCGGTCACTGGGTCTCAGTGACAATACCATTTACCCCACTTCCCATCCGCGCCTCACCTCCAGGATGCAGTTCGTCAATCAGTGCCCTACTCAACATAAAACACAGATTCCCTGTAGCTATGGCATCCTATGGAAGGAGGCTGGGAGGTGACCATGAAGGGACTCCCCACGGGGTGTCTTTGGGACCACAGCTGACGGCTTTGGTTCATGGACACATGCAGCCAACGCAGCCATTGCTCTGACCGACTTGACAGCGTTTCTCAACAACGCTGGCCCTGCAGAGGTGAGGCGCACAGGTGGTTTCCTCAGCTGTGTGTCAGTCCCCGGGAGGCAGGGAGTGACTAATTCTCTCCTGAGGAGATTGCCTTCAGAACAATTTGCCCTCTTCTGGAAGAGCACAGCTGCCAGGCCACGCAGATGTTGGGCAGAAGGATATCTCAGGGCCCTGTGCAAGGGCATGCTACCCCTGGCTTTCCAAGGGGCAAGGCGGGTGGAAAGGCAGTTCTCCTAAGTTCCTTGTCTGCTTGGTTATCACAGTCAGCTACGAGACACTGGGAGAGAACGGATGTGCCCTTTTCGTGCCCTTTCTTGGCACTCATAAGGCTATAGGTCATCTGTTACCTTCTGTGGCAGGAAAGACACTGGTCCCTAAAGATGCTTCCATCCTAATATCTGAGGTTTGTGAACAGCAACCTTATTTAACCAAAGGGACTTTGCGGATGAGAGTCCGGAGCATGAAATAGGAGGGAGATCTTCCAAGTGGGTCCAGTGGAATTGGGGGAGTCCTAAGTCAGGAGGGAGAGGCGCAGATGCCACAGTGGGACAACACTGCTTTGAAGATGGAAGAGCACAAATCAAGGAACAAACTAGGAACTCCCTAGGAGTTGACAAATGCAGGGACATGGATCCCCTCCAGAGCCTGCAGCGGGAATGCAGCTCTGTCAACATCTCCATGGTAGCATGGTGGAACACATTTTGGACAGCTCACTGTCAGCACTACAGGGTCATGAATTTGCTGAAAGTCATCACAGGAAACGAAGCCCATGCTTCCCAAGGACACACACGAGGTCTCTTCTCCCTGTGACTGCACAGCAGGGCTGCACCCAAGGAAGTACTTAGTGTTTTGGATTAACTGTGCTTTGTTGCATGAAAAACCTTGTCTAAGACACTTGGTCATGTCTGTACACACGAACACTCAGAACTTAGAGATGACAATACACCTGACTTGGCAACACAAAGCCTTAGGACCTGAGAACCTAAGAATCACAACCTTAGAAACAAGGGGGAAGAAGGAGGCGAAGGGTATTGCCATGCTTCTGTGGAAGGTTTAAGATCCCATGAAGATGGGGAAGCCCATCGGGAGATCCTGGCCTCTAGGCCCCAGTCTTCCTGCATCCGGTAAAGACTCTGACACTTTGAAGTTATGCAGGCTGTGGTTTCTGTCAGTGAGTCTCAGCTCCCTGGGATGCGTGCATTCTAAGCATGTTTGGTTGTGGTGAGGGAGTTTTCAGATATTCTGTCCTCTCTAAGGACTGAATTCCTGAGCTGTCAAAGCCTTGGCCAGCTTTGGGGAAATGTGCATGGCAAGAGAGCAGGGCAGCGCCGCCCAGCAGGAGAGAGCTAGACCACATCTTAACTCTCACGCCAATGGCGCACAGCAAAGAGTAGGAACACCACCCACCCCTCACCAGTCCTGGCGTGGGATTGTGCATGTTCACACACGCGGGTCAAGGAAAGCAGAATCATGAGGATAAACGGCAGTTCTATGGCTGAATGTGCCCCCCAAGTGGCTGCCCTGAAAACTTGGTCCCCAAACAGCAATGCTGGGAGGGAGAACCTTGGGGAGATCAGTCACGGATGTTCTGCTCTGATGAATAGATTAAGTCACTAGTGGACAGTTGAGCTACAAACGAAGTGGTTGTGTATGGAAGCAAGTTTGCTGTCTGGCTTTCCTGCCTCCACCATATGACCACATAGCACAAAGCCCTCACTAGGTGCTGAGCACAAAACCCTCACTAGGTGCCGTGCAGACACCAAGTAGATGTGGCACTGTGCTTTGAGACTTTGAGCCTCCAGAACGCTGGGCCAATAGTCTCTCTTTATCGATGACCTAATCTGTGGTATTCAGTAATAGAGAAAACAGACTCAGATAGAGGCTCCTGATGTGAGAGATAAGGAAGGTGGTTAAGTTCCACTAGCTACCGTGTGGAGGTAGTGAGAAGAGAAAGTCTCAGGGTGAAGAGACCACATTCTGCCTCGGAAGCGCATGTGAGGAGCTTGCAGCAAAACCCCGGGGGACGCCTAAGTAAAAGTGAAGCCCTGGCTGAGCGATGGTGGGACCAGTTCGTAGAGAAACATCCCCTGCAAGATGAGAAAGCAGTGGAGTATCAACCTTAGTCAACACTAACATTTAAGAAATAGAGCTGGGCGGTGGTGGCACACGC
>NW_026067942.1:6186209-6241734 GCF_014885135.2 Alexandromys fortis | reverse complement strand
GGAGGAGGAGGAGGAGGAGGAGGAGGAGGGGTGCACACGCCACCATCACAACAGTCAGCAGGCTGTGGCAGGACTGAGTCTCTAAAGGCTGGGCTACATAGTGAGACTGTCTCCAAAAAAAAAAAAAAAAGAAAAAAAAGAAAAAGAAAGAAAAGAAAAGAAAAACAAACTTTACCACACAAATAAAACCAAAAACCAGAGGTAGAAAAGCTTGGCACCAGACAGGCAGGCATGTGGAGCGGTAGCTGAGAGTTTATATCTGATCCACAGGTAACAGGCAGCAGGGGAGAGCTAGATGGGAAAGAGCCAGTGACACAGCTCCTCCAACGAGGCCACACCCCCTAACCTCCTAATCCTTCCCAAATAGTTCCAACTACTGGGTACTCTAATGTACGAGCTTATAGGGGCCATTTTCATTCAAACCATACACACAGGATGAAGCAAGAATCTGAAAATTAAAAGCACCAAGAGCCATTTTGTTTAGCTTTTCAATTTTTATTTTTGATTGGGAAAGGGTCCCATGTAGCCTAGGTTGGCCTCAAATTTGCTATGTAGCCAAAAAAAAAAAAAAAATGGCCTTGAACTCCTGATCCAAGCAAGTGTCACCTCACCTGCTTCTTTTATTTTTTTTTTCTTTTTCAAGACAGGGTTTCATTATAAAGCTCTAATGGCTGGAACTCACTATGTAGAGCCAGGTGGCCTCAGACTCATAGAAATCTACTTGCCTCTGCCTCCAAAGTACTGGGATTAAAGGCCTGTAAGGGCTGTATTATCACTGCCCCCAATAATTTTTCCTTTCTTCCTTCCTTTCTTTCTTTTTCTTTCTTTCTTTCTTTCTCTTCTTTTTCTTTTGTCAAAATCACTATAAAGCCAAGGCTGACCTTGAACTTGTGGCTCTCTGCCTCTATACCTGAGTGCTGAGATTACTACCATGCCTGACTTATGTGGTGCTGAGACTCAGACCCAGGGCATCCCTGTGCAGACTAGGCCAGCGCTCCATGGAACTGCTTCCCCAGCACTTTAACTATTGTTATTGTCATTTATTGAGACAGTGTTTCTGTAGTTCAAACTGGATATCCTCCTGCCTCTACCCCCTCCCTCAGTGCCAAGTATAGGCGCGTGCCACCATACTCAGCTTCTGTTCGGTTCTATAGTTAGAGAAAAAGGAGTGTGGGAAGCACCCAGAGCCTGGGATTGAAGGGAGGAGGCCCAGGAATAAAGAAGCAAGACAGTGGGCTGGAAAGACTTAGCACAATCAGATGTGCAGAACCCATGACGGACACTGTGATGCCATCCCTGGCACCCTCCCCAGGGCACAGGATGGCTGTCCCTGTGGTCCTTCCCTGATCACAGCCTCACCTCATGGAGCTTGTCAGCTTTCTGGGTCTGCTTCTTCCGGCTTCTCTGAGCAGCAACCCGGTTTTTCTCTCTCCTTCGAACCTTCCTGTCATCGTCCTCGGGGCTCTAGGGGGGACACGTGGCAAAAGGACATGCTCAGTCCGCTCGGCTTTGCTTCCTGGGCTCTGCCATTTCACCTGCTGCTGTGGACAGTACCCCTGCGGCCCCTCGTCAAGGGGCCACCCACTGAGTGCTGGCAGTGCTGGGGCTTTGCTGTATGTCAGGCTCGGCCCCCATCCCAAGACACGTACAATGAGACTGTCATTTTAAAAAAGGTACCCCACCACGTTCGTGCAGGATATGTGAGGCCCTGTGTTCTATACCCAGGACCAAAAAAAAAAAAAAAAAAAAAAAAAAAACCCGAAGAGATGAGGAATAAGAAACTCAGGTTAGGGAAGTTCTCCAGGTATCATGGCCACATGGTGGTGAGTAGGAAGTGGAACTCAGGTCTGCTGGTCTCCAAACCAACGTTCACAAACCTCTACCCCCCCCCCCAGGGCGTTTGCCTGGAAGAGCTGTAGAGGCACTGCTCATCTGAGAGTGGGAAAGACCGGGGTACCTGCTCTCTGGAACATTCTGCACAGCTTTTATACTGCCATACACCGGCAAGTCCTTTTGAAACTGTGCAGACCAAGAACCATGCATTTATTACTAATTGCGACCACTCAACCCTACCAGGGCTCAGAGTATTTGGACCACTAAGGACAATATGCTGCCTTGATCAACGGCTGACATTTTCTTTCAGAGGCCAGGGTTATTCCAAATGCAAATTTGTGATGTATCTTGAAAGTTTTTACCAAATATCCAAAAATTCTTCATGGTGCAGGCAGGAAAATGCAGTGAGAGCTTATGCAGCGGAAAGGGTTCACCTACCACAGTGAGAGCTTATGCAGTGGAAAGGGTTTGCCTTCCAGAACTGCCTTGGAACCATCAGGGGAGAGAAAAAATATCCTTCAAGACAGGGTCCAAAAGGTGTCTAGAGGGGAAGGGAACTCGGTGATCGGGCTCACGTCCAACCTGTGTGAGGCCCAGGGTAAGAAAAGAGCATACACACAAGGGGAGTGGCCGCATGGAGATACTGTTCAGAACACGGAAGGGTCTTGAATTTTGTCTTCTAGAAGTAGTCTCTTTTTTCTTTCTTTCTTTTTTTTTTTAACAGAATTTCATATAGCCCAGATTGGCCCTTAACACTCCACCTTCCCTGTGCCTCCCTAGCTCTGGGATCATAGGCCTGCATCTCTGCATCCAGCAATCCAAAGAGACTTGATACATCAAGGGGGACAGGCTGCACAAACGACAGAGCTTCAGCCCTGTGCCCTCGCAGATCCTACCATAAACCCAACTCACCCATTCTTCCGATGTATTAACTAGGAATCTGCCACATACTCAGAACCCTGCTAGGCCCCAGGAACAACTGTGGCGGGCGAGGCTGGCCTGAGATACACTGACCTCACTCGTGCTTGACAGGAAATAATACCTCGTTATTCTCCAAAGCCAACAGGTCTCGGGGCAGGGGACAGCCTGCCTTCTGTCCTCAGGATCTGTCACTGCAAACTGGACATATCACCTCTCCCAGGTGACCACACCTGCCCACTCAGCAGAAATCTTGAATGGAGACACAAATCCTTCTTGGCTCACCTAATCTGTGCAAACACCCTCAGGAGTTGATGCTATAGGGTTCAACTTATAGATAGGGAAACTGAGGCTCGGAGAGGCAAAGCAAATGGTACAAGACGACTCCATCTAGGTGGCTCAGACTTCAGGGTCACCCTGGGACACAAAGTGTGAAGCATAGAATTGGGAGGCGGGGGACTAGGAAAGATAAGACCAACTGTTGCTAACGCAACTAGCTGGCTAAGAAGTGTCCCAATAGCTGTCTCAACTTCTTGTGGTGTAGCTGTGAGAGCTGGGGACAACGGAGGGGGCTGACCGAATGGGATCGAGGAGTTTCCACCCGTGCTGGGGGTGGAGTCTGCCCACTAGAGGCACAACCTCACACCCGCAGGCTGACCGGTCCCACGGTCCCTCGTTCCCCATGCGAACCTTAGCGGGTGGGTTGGATACAGGGACGAACCGCCCCTTTGGGCTGAATTCCCAGTATCGGAGCTCTGGCCCCCTCCCTCCAGCGCGGGCAGCGGGCAAGAACGCTGTGGCCCCTGGCAGCGCGGACCCACGTGTCTGGCGCCGGCGAGTCGGGAGGGACTGCAGTCTTCCCAGGCTCCCGGGGCGCACGGCGGGGACGCACGTCAAGGGGTACCCACACCCTCCACTCCCCTCCCCGTACCCGGCCCCCGTGTTGACTACCTGCGGCTGGTTCCCAGGAGCTGCCACACTCCTCTGCAGGACGCTGCCCGCCGGTGGCCCTTGCGACATGCCGCGCGCTCACCACACGGGGCGCCCTGAACGCGGGGCTCTGCTACCCGCGCTTCGCCCGCATCCCCGCACCTGCCGCCCCGCCCCGCCGCTTCCCGCTCTCCGGGCTCCGCCGCGCCCGCCTCCCCACCCCGCGCGTCCCGTCCTGTCCCGTCTCCGCCCCCTGCTCCTACCCCGCCCCCGTTTCCTCCTCTCCCCGCCCCCTCGCCGCACCTCGGGGTCCAGGATCCCACCCAAGTTGCTGTTTTCCGCTAGGGGCCCCCGCGCTTCGTGGAAATCACGTGGCAGCTCCGAAGCCCACCCAAGGGAGCGGACGCCGGGTGGGTGGGGCCGGGGTGCTGGGGAGGCACAGCCCCCGGAGTCCTCCGGCCGCTCTCGGGGAGTTCGGGTGAGAAGCACGAGTGAGTGGCTTCCCTGTCCCAGCGCGGGTCACCGGCGATGGGGGACTTTCTTCCGGGCAACGCGGCACCTGGACCGCTTCACTCCCTCCGCAATACCCGGGCAACGGGCGCCCTAGGGCTTCTCTACCGCAGCCTCGCTGTCTCGTCCCGTCCACTAGGAGGGAGGGGGCGGGGTGACTCGGAAGGTGAATTCTCATGGGGGGTGGGGAGCGGGAAGAGGAGGTCGTGAGCCAAAACCAATGAAAGACGTCCCAAGAATGTATCTGCCACGCTAGACGGCTCTCCTCGCTCATTCGGGGATCTGGGCAGACCATACTGAGGTTTCATGGACCAGCTACTATTGCTTCTTCATTAAGGAGGCACCTGGCAAAGGACTAAGCTACATGGTTGCTATGTCCATGCCAGACCAGGTACAGAGGCATAGCGCATCCCCCTTCACCTGCCTGCCAGTTTTAAAACTGCGAAGTCAAGATGATTGTGCCCAGCAAAGAAAAACAAAACAAACAACAACAAAAAAACCCCTAGCGGTGTCAGGTTTGTGGTCTGCGCCTAGGGGAGGAAAGCTAACCACGAGCTGCTGGTGGGTGGGAACCAGACAAGAGGGGCCTTCCTAGGGTGTTCATTTTGGCCTTCTGACTTCTGGGCAGTAGGGTAGGTGGCCTTTCTGAGTCCCAACCCAGTGTGCATGGGTCTCTGCCAGGATATAAGAGGAGCTCGCTGGAACCTGGCTGCCTGGCTTCGGGCACGAGAGATGTGTTAGTAGGTCGGAGGGTGGATAGTGTCCACGTACCTCACCTAACCAGCAGAGCCACACTCATGCTGGGTGTCCTACCAAGATTTCAGCTTTGACCCCCTTCCATCAACAACACCACACAGCATCCCGCGCTTTGTGTAAGGGGCAGCCCAGGTCCCTGAAAATGTAAAGTGACTCTATTGAGTGTTGGTGGCTCAAGAGGCAGGGTGTCCGTGAGTTCAAAGCTAGCCTGGGCTAAACTTTAGGCTAGCTAACGATATATATCAAGACAAAACCTCAAAACAACAGCAAAAGACTAGTAAAATAAGCAAATTTTTTTTGGGCAAATGGTCGTAACTTTCAGAAGCTTCATTCTCACACATTTAAAAATGGGGGAAATTCCTGGACATATTGCCCGCCCCCCAGGCCTTCATTCTAGCCATGGCCCCTTTCCCGTTCTTGCTAAGCTACACCACATTCTAAGTCCTCTGGGGGTGCTCCTCACAGAGCCTGGGGCTTGTATCCAGAGAGTCTACTGATGTGAGCGCTCTTTGTAGACCAGGCTGGCCTCGAACTCACAGAGATCCACCTGCCTGTGCCTCCTGAGTGCTGGGATTAAAGGCCTGTGCCACCACTGCCCGGCATTATATCTATTTATTTATTCTCATAATCCTATTATAGTGCTAAGCTCATTTGCCAGAATGCCAACCCTTTTCTGACCAGACCTATAATATACATCAAGTTCCAGGCCAGTCAGAGCTACCTAGTGAGACCCTAAAAAAAAAAAATCTGGGTGTGGTAGCACAGCCTGGTCTACATAGTGAGTTCAAGGACAGCCAGGGCTACAAAACAGACAGACCCTGTCTCAAAAAACCTAAAAAATAAACAAAATAAATAAATAAATAGGAGAGAAGGAGGAAAAGCAAATAAATGTCTCAAATATCTGTTTTTAAAAATGTATTTTTTTTCCTTGAACTGGGAAGACACACACATGATGTGTCCACATCCTAGTTATGTTAAGGTGGCCCCGATTCCGTCCCTAGGGGTGAGGGTGCTGTAGGTCAGAGCTGGGAGGGGGTGCATAGGTCAGAGCTGGGTGAGTGGCTGCTGGAGGTCAGAGCTGAGAGGGGGTGCTGTAGGTCAGAGCTGGGTGAGGGGGTGCCAGAGGTCAGAGCTGGGAGGGGGTGCGTAGGTCAGAGCTGGGAGGGGGTGCCGGAGGTCCCAGCTGGGAGGGGGTGCTGTAGGTCAGAGCTGGGTGAGGGGCTACCAGAGATCAGAGCTGGGTGAGGGGGTGCCGGAGGTCCCAGCTGGGAGGGGGTGCTGTAGGTCAGAGCTGGGTGTTTTGGTGATTCACTTCACAAGAAGAGGGTTCTGTCCAATACCAAGCGGCTTAGCTGCCTGAAAGTCCCGTGAGCCGTTCCCTCCTGCTGTTCTCTTTGGGAACCGCACCTTCTGCTAAGTGTCCTGTCATGGCTTTTCTCAGAAGACAATCCTGTGGGCTTCTGGGGAGACTCCGGGAGAGAACCCCAGGGGTAGAGAGACCTGCTGCATTCACCAGAGACTGGCCACTGTGTGTCAGCCACACCTTGGGGAACTCACCGTCCAGCTAGTCAGACATAAACACTGTGGAGTACTTTAGACGTGGTCTGCCCCATGATGATGCAGAAAAGCAAGGGCTGGCAGAGAGGGTGCACTGGAAGTAGTTTTAAAACAGGGAGCTCAAGCAAGGCTCCTGTGCAGGGCTGTGGGGACACCTGGAGGACATGGTCCAGGCTGCACCACACATAAATAAGCAAAGGCCTTGTGGAAGAAACTGCAGAGACTCCTGGGTCTGGAGTGGCTAGGGCGACGTGAGCGCCTGGCCCTGATGAGGTCAGAAAGGCAGTGGAAGCCCTTCACCCAGGGTGGCTTTGTATTTGGAGTAAGGTGGAAAGCTCAGGGCGTCTGAGCAGAGGTATGACAGGAACAGACTTCAGATGTTATGGGGTCAAGTTGGTCACCTCACAAAATAGTGCCACCAAGTAGACATCCAGCATCTGAAACAGGAGCCTGTGGGTGTCCTTCCAAACCAGAACAGTAACACTTGCAATGGGATTTTTAAATCCTAGGAACAAACGGAAGACAATAAGGTGAGGATCAGGATCCGAGAAAGCTGGGGTAGGGTTGGGAAGACTCCCAGGGCTGCAGGGAGTGTGTTGAATGGGAGGTTCCTGGTGCCTAACTGACCCTGTGTGGGCCTTACCTGTGTGTTTGCTGGTGACATGTGTTCATGAATGCATTGGTCACTTTTGCCACACAACAAACAAAATATCCATCAGGACAACCTAAGGGGTCTGGGGAGATGGCACAATGGTTCAAGGGAGAGGCAAACCATGGTGTTGTGGGAATTTGACCATTCGATCTTATGACCAATGGAATGACCGATGGTTGGGGTCTTCTTTGAGGATGCATGACCCTCTGAGAAGGGAGGAAGGTCGCTCTTAGATTCCCAGAATCCTTGTAAATTCGGAATGAGTGTGGTGGTCTGCCTGAGATCCAGCCTTCTGAGGCAGAGATGGAGAACAAGCAGGCTAGTGAGACTATCCATCTCAGGGAAAGAGTAACCAAGATTGATTCTCTCCATCAGCCTCAGGCCTTCCCATGCACCCACACACGTGTGCCCCACACATGCAAACATGCATACAAACACACACACGTGCACACCACAAACACTGACCAGAAAATGGAATAAGGAAAGGAAAAAACAGTGAGGGTAGACTTGTTTTGGTCTCCGAGTTCCAGAGGCCCCAGTCAGCCATGCCTCAGAAGACATAGAACAGTTCCTGCCACAGACTGGTCACATCACTGCAGAGAACACCAACCTGAACCTAGGGCAGGGCACAGCTTTCAACAGCCTTACCCTAGAGACTCAGTCTCACCAGTGTGACAGGACCTTCTAAGTTCCATAGCATCTCAACGTAGCGCCACCTACTGGGGAAATCATTCGTAGCAGGAGTCTGTGGGGGATCATTTCCAATGGTTAACATAGCTGTAAAATGAGATCTTTAAACCACAGATGGGTAAGACCATTGTTTCCTTTCAACTCACTATTCCATAGCCTCCTAGAATCTACAGGTGTTGAGGTGACTGCAAGCATCTGAAGGACCCCAGAAAAGAAAGGTTTAACCAGGGAAATCAACATGGAGATCTGTGAATGTGATTTACAGACACTTTGGTGTAGAGACAGGTTTTTTTTTGTATGACCTCCAGGAATATTTCCACTGTCTTCTGTGCTAAACCATGCAACAGCATATGTTCTGCTAAGACAAAAACACCTCCCACACATCCCAGCACCAGAATTATGTGGGCGGTGGAAGGGAAGTCAGATTTGAACCAAATGCCCCAAGCATCCAGTCTGAAAATTCTGTGTCATCAAACAGAAATCTTAGTTAAGCGTCAGAGTCCTTCTTGTTTACAGAGATCGCTCTTACAGAGCTTTAACACAAAAAGCACACACAAGCATAAAGCCCCTCCTGGTATTCTCATGTGTTTCTTGTTAACACAAGTGATACTTCACCAAGTTTGAATATGACTTAACCTTTTTATTACGATTTAAAGTGAATGAGTGTTTTGCTTGCATGTGTGTCTGTGCTTGGTGCTTGTGAAGGCCAGAACAGGCCATTGGATCCTCTGAACCTGGAGTTACAGGTGGTTGTGAGCCACCACATGGTTGCTGGGACTCAAACCTGCCCCTCGGGAAAATCAGCCAGTGCTCTTGGCTGCTGAGCCATCTCTCCAGCCCCTTGAATATGATATTTTAACTGTGATTTGGAAGTACATTAGACTATTTCAGAAAACAAGTTAACAGAGGTAGACTCCTGATCTGTCTGTCCATTTCTGACGGACATAACATGTGTCCTTAAATTATTTATATATTAAAGAACTGGAAAATTTTCAATGTGTGAAACCAAGGAAATGTAAAACAGAGACAACCAGAGGGAATTACAATCAGTAGACATGTCACACCCATAGATCAGTTATGAGAACTCTCAGGTTGTGCAAGAGCAAACTGTTCATTTAGAAAAGTTCAAAGATGATTGGCTGTGGGATGGTCCAGTTGCAAGGAAGAGTGGGCTGTAAAAACACAAAGGCTCACAGTTCTCCTTGCTGTCACCAGGAGCCCTCTCGGGTGAGGAAAACACCCTGCCTGAAAGCCACTGTTCCGGGGACACCAGTTCTCAGAAAGTCAACATGAGTCACAGGAAAAGAAACCATGAAATGTCCTGAAAATTACAACTTAGATATTTCAGGAAAAAAATGAACATGGACTTTTCCAAGTCTGCCAACTCTTACAAATTACACGATGTTTCCTCCACACACTCATGACATTACTCTACACAGAGAGAGAGAGAGAGAGAGAGAGAGAGAGAGAGAGAGAGAGAGAGAGAGAGACTTGTGGAGTATAAAAATTATCTAGATAGTTATTAAATTATCATGCAATTACATGGGCTGAATTATCTTTTTAGTTTCTGTGGAATGAATCTGTTGTACATAGAAACAAAGCAACTAGTTAGAAATGGATAAGAAGCCACCGCAGAAATACCATGAAGTTATTAAATACACAGGGTTTTCTTGATTTTATGGATTTGTCATCTCTTTAAATTTATGATGAGCTGTGCCTTTATTTTTATCCTCTATTATAATTTCTAGACTTATTTCGCTTGCACGTGTGTATGTGCACCAGGTGCACACCTGGTGGTTAGAAGAGGCATCAGATCCCGGGAGCTGGAGTTACAGACTGGGAACTGAACCCAGGTTCTCCAGAAGAGCAGCCAGTGCTCCTAGCCTCTGAGCCAGCTCCCCAGCAATCCCGCCAGCTGGGTTCCACATCCTTGCTGATTTGCTGTCCTGTTAATCCTGTTTATTTTTCTGGTTTGGCAAACTCGGTTTCATTCCCCTGTCGTCTTAATTTGCTTTTCCATGCATTTTTAACAAAACTGATCATGGAATTTAACATTCTCTTCCTTGATTTTACCTCTCCAAACATGCAGCTGAAGGTTTTCCCAGTATCCAAGGCTATGTGAACATGTCCATATGTTCATGTTCTGTGTTTACATGTGCGCACTTTCATGTGGAAGCCAGAGAGGTAAACCTCAGATGTCATTTCTCAGGTACCTTCGACTTTTTTTTTTTTTTAAGACAGAATTCTCAGTTTCCTGGAATTCACCAAGTAGGCCAGACTGTCTGGCCATTGAGCCCCAGGTATCCTCCTGTCTCAACCTCCTTAGTGATGGGATTACAGATTTAAGTCATCCTGGCTTTTTAAGGTAGGTGCTGGGGATCAGACTCTTTCTTGCAAGGTGAGCACTTATTCACCTAAGGAGCCTCTCCAGCCATTGTTAGTCAGGTTTAATCCTTTAAGTGAGCTCTGCTCCAGTTCACCTTGGGGCTTGTTTCCGCAGGGGCCTCGCGGTGGCAGCCCAGCTTAGTGGACCAGATCGTGTCACACCCCGGCATAGTGCAGTGACACACAGGTAAAAAGTCCTCATTTCCTGATCTGTAGATTTGTAACCATCTAAGGCCTCTCTCTGCAGTGTACTTTGGGCCTATGTAATTCATATGTGCCCACATGCTCTTCAAATGTATTTCCTCTTACTCTCCCTTCAGTGGAGGCAGCAAGGTACCAGCCCCTCTATCTGCCAAGAACCGTCAGAGAACTTTCCGGTCTTGGACGCTCCACCGAGCTCTCTCTTGGGATTTTGAGCCCGATTTTCCCGGTTGGCTGTTTCTGTCACTCAGGCGTTGCATCCGTGGCCTGTTTTTCCCAATAATCACTTTCCTGGGCTATTAGAAACTGGCCTCTCTGAAAGCCAGGTGCTCACCCTCTCTGACCTGGTTTAGGATCATCCTGTGGCCAGTTCTTGCTAAGCCTTACAGCCTGTGACTGAAGCATGGACTTCCTATAAGAGCCGCAGAGAACCACACAGGAAGTTCCCAGAACTGGCCAGTTTCTCAGTGAATGGGGGATCAAGAAGGAAAAGCAGTATAGATTTCCTTTTTCCAGCCAGGGCTCCTCCCAGCCATCCTGGAAAGCCCGGTTACAAAGGACAGACCAGGGTCCACGGGTTCCTAGGATGGGTGCCTAACAAGGGACATGTCTGGGGACCATGTTCGTAGAGAGCTCTGGCCACCAGCTGGGGTCGTAGCTCAGTTGGGAAAAGGCTTGTCTAGTGTCCTAATTTCCTTCCTGTTGCTCTGATAAACACTGACCAAAAATAACTTGGGGAGGAGAAGCTTTAGTTCATCTTATTCAGTTCATCTCCAAGGGAAGCCAAGGCAGGAACCTGGGGGTGGGAACTGAAGCAGAGGCCATGAGGAACACCTCTTACTGGCCTGCTCAGCCTGCTTTCTTACCTCCTGCCCCGGGCGGCACCACTCACAGGGAGCTGGTCCCACCCACATCAATCATTAATTGAGAAAATGCCCTGTAGGTTTGCCCACTGGCCAATGTGATGGGGGCGATTCCTCAACTGAGGGACTCCCCTTCTCATGTGACCCTAGTTTGTATCAGACTGACAAGGATCAAGCAGCCCAGCTGACATGCTCTCATTCCTGGGTTCCATCCCCAGCACAGCATAAGCCAATTGCAGCGCGTCCCTGCCTGCTAAGGACAGTCATGACAAGGGCTTCAGGGTCATTCTCAGCTACGCCACCCCTACTCCCCTCCCCCAAAAGAAGCTCTGGTTTCTTAGGGGCAGCTTGGAAGCTCCAGGAAGCTGAAGTTCATCTGCTCCCTCCTGCTTCCTCATTTCTTTGCGAGCCACTTCTAAATGTAGAGCCACTGGGTACCAGAGAAGTAAGGGATACAGCCGTGGCTACTGGGGCCTCAAACTGAATCCTGCCGGAGTAGCTGGGAGGCTGTGTGCACAGAGTCCTGGCAGTGCTGACTTGTGGATGGGACACCCAGTGGGAGCCCAGCCTTTGCTGAGGCACCTGATTGTCCCAAGTGGCCTTCCCGACTTTGTGGAAGGGGGTTCATTCATCTCTATTATTGTCTGGCTCTTGGTTCTCAGGATTTTATTTTACTTCCTCTACCTAGCTCACACCTCCTTCCCAAAACCCACAGTGAGCTTTTTGTGTCCTCCCACTATTCAAGAGGATCTTGAAACCACCTCTTCTAGGAGGTCCTCCTTGACCAGCCTGAATAGGAGACCCTCTAGGCATCGTATGCCTGACCAAGGCCTCCTAGAGCGTCCTGTTTCCACAGAGCGTAAATCCTGCAGTTTCCCTATTAGCTCATTGTGCGTCTCAAATGGATTACAAAAAGGCCCTGATCATAGAGACGACCTTCTGAGAGGCATGATGGTGCATGACTGGGTATGGGATGACCCCAGCATATCAGACCAGCAAGGCTGCTACTGCAGACGTGACTGCACAGATATCTGCTGTCACAAGCCATTTCCCCCCTAAAAATCATTACAGGAACCATCACCCTGGGGAGTCTGCAGGGAACCCCACACCCATAATTATGTTCTATTGACAGAACCTGCCCACACCCAATTAACTGTTATCTGTTAGCGGAACGCGCCTCACATTCCAGCTATCCAGGGAACCAGGTGTGGCAACTTGTGACTTCTTGGCCTACCTGTCCGTAACTTCCTGGCCTATGTGACGAACCTGAACCACGTGACCTGGAACACAGGCTATATAAACAGCAACCATGATCCTAATAAAGGGGGCTTTGACAAATCTGCTTGGCCTCATTCTTCTGTCCTAGCTCATTCCCTTCCAGGTAGCGCCCCTTCGAGACCCTGGAATAACTGATTGCAGGGTGGGTTACAACCCCTAGACTGAGTAACCCACCCAATGCAATCAACAATCTGCCAACACTTTGCCCATGGAACCACAAACTGCATTTCCAGCGGGCTGCTGCTCATGTGTGCAGCATGTGTGCTTACCTCGTGTTCGTTCAACGGGGGTCTGCGTAGGGATCAATGGGAGTCAGGCGTTAAGTGCAGGGGGATGAGTCTCAGTGAAACCTGGGGGGCTTATTTGTTGTTTGTTATTTTGAGACAGTCTGGCTTCAAACTTCTGACCTCTCTGCCTTAGTCTCCTGCGTGCTGGGAGTCATGCAACTGTGGCTTTTTCAAATTTTATGTTACACACATAGGTGTTTTGCCTGCATGTATGTATGTGTATCACATGCATGTCTGGTGCCTGCAGAGGCCAGAAGAGGGTGTTGGATTCTGTGGCATTTCAGACAGTTGTGAACCACCATACAGATGCTGGGAATTGAACCCAGGCCCTCTGAAAGAGCAGCCAATGCTTTAGCCACTGGTACTAACCTCTCTCGGGTACAACTCTCCAGGTGTAGTCTTTGAGGCTGTGGCAGAGGGCCGTGGATCTGGTGGCCACAGTAAGTCACTCTTCAGTATCCACGCCTTTGTGGATTTCCCTGCGTGTCTTGGAATATTAGCTTCAGATGTGCTGCTGCATTTGTTTATGCTGTTGGATATTTGTTTAATGATGTAAAGATGTGTTGCATTCTTTTATGTTGCATTTGTTTAATTCCATAAAGCTGTGTTATTTTGCCTGTCTAAAACACCTGACTGGTCTAATAAAGAGCTGAACGGCTACTAGCTAGGCAGGAGAAAGGAGAGCTGGGCTGACAGGCAGAGAGAATAAAAAGGAGGAAAACGCTAGGGAAGAAGAGCAAGGAGCCAGAAAAGGAGAAGGAGAGAGAAGAGAACACTAGGGGCTAGCCACACAGCCAGTTGTGGTGTAAGAAGGAAAGAAAGACATATAGAATAAAGAAAGGTAAAAAGCCCAGAGGCAAAACGTAGTTAAAGAGAAACGAGATAATTTAAGTCAGAAAAGCTGGATAGAAGCAAGCTAAGCTTGGCATTCATAAGTAAGAATAAGTCTCTGTAATTTTGGGGGAGAGCTTGTGGGGCCCCCAAAGAGTTAAAAAACAAACAAACAAAAAAACACAAAACTACACCTGCCTGGCCCAATTTTGAGTCTGGGTGGGCCTGTGATCTAACAGAACCGAGTGGGGCTGCAGAAATGGCTCAGTGGTAAGCTGCTACTGCATAGGACCTGCATTCCGTTCCCAGCCCCATATGGAAGCTCATAGCCAACTGTAACTCCTGCTCCAGGGGCTGTGACCCACTCTTCTGGCTCTGTGGACACTGCACACACATGCTTCACATACATAGATGTGAGCAAGACACGTAAAAATAAAACTTTACAAATAGTCTTGAAGTGAGGAGTCGTGATAAAGCCACCAGGCCTGGGTCTTCGGTGTCAGACCGGGCGAGAGGCGGGATGCGGGCCCGTGCCAGCCAGTCTTCACAGTTTCCGAGACTGCCCCGGCAGGCTTAACCCAGGAAGTGGACGGAAGTCGGCATGGTGTTCTCAAGGTGATGTACTTGGAAGACTGGTAACGATGGTCAGCTGTCCACTAAAATGATGGCTAGAAGTTTGGTTTCTCTGAAGAGAAAGGATAATTGCTGTGAGCCACAAGCATTGTACAGTAAAGGACAGCTGCCAGCTCACGAGACAGGCTCACGGGAGTAGCGAGGAACCGATTTGCAGAGCTCGGGAGCACCTGTCTTCTGGATAGTCTCCGTCAATTCTGTAGAGATCTTATGAAGCCATGGCTCTTCTCCCTCCCATAATGGGATTCATCCCGAAACACCCCAGCAGTGTGTAAGTATAGGAAGAAATCATTGAGATTTCTCCCTATACAGGCAACTGGATGACTCTTCCCTCACTCAGCCAAACCTTTGTTCTCATAGACAAATCAACACAAAGTTAGTCGGCCACAGTTATCCTTATTGACAGGAAAGGAGCCCTGAGCAGGAGCACTGAACGGGAAAGACAGTATGTCTGCACTTACCGATGGAAAGGTCTAGGTGGCCCCGAATTCTCTAACAGCTAGCTCAGGAGAGTGTAACCCACTGACCTTTGCTCTACCCTAACAAGCTATCAATATTCTGCACTTACCTTCACCTCTCATGTGACACAAGGTCTTAGTCGAGGAAATTAACTCTTTGTACCTTTACTCATAACATATACAGAAAAAAAGCTTGGGTCGCTAAACCAGCCCCAGAGAAAGAAATTCCTTCTTACCTGGGTGCCAGTGGATACAGCACCCTGATGCTTAGCCTGGGGGATAGGGCGGAGTGGGGAGACAAGCTCTATCCTAATCCTCCCAGTGTCTGCTGGGGAGCTCCACAGCCACGCCCCTTCTGAGACACAAGGGGCCTACTTCGTCAGTCTCATCCATCCTGTTAGTCCTAAGGAATGCATGCTTGGTATCACTTATTTACCAGAGAATTGTGACCTATGTCTGTGTGGGTCTATAAACTGGAAACCTTGTGTGATGGGAAGAAGAGCGAGGAACATCAAAAGACGAACATTGAGGAGACGCGTCGAAAGGGGCACTGAGGGCATGGGAAAGAATAAACGTGGTATAGACTTCTGCGAGCTATCTTGTTTACCCTCAGACCTTATGAGTCAGGTTCTCGTCTGCTATAGCGATCCTTCTGAATTCTGAGGCTTCGTGGGACTTACCCCAGCATAAACCTCGATAGACAACGGATTAAATGGGAGGCTTGCTCTGTTCCTAAAGTGTGATGGCCCAGTTGTCTGGAAATCACTTCGAAACTTGAATCAGTTCAGTGATTCAGAGTTTCTTGTAACGGGTGACTCCTCACATCCTGCAATGCAGCCAGCCTGGCTTTGGTGGCTGGTAGACCCCGAGCCACAGACAGCAAAACACACACGACCTGTTTTAAACACCGTTTCCTTTCACAGATGCCTCTACTGCTTTATATGAGCCATGCCTGAAGCCCAGGAAACTCAGAACTTGTCATTGTATGTTGGTATGTATTGCTGAGGAACAAGACAAAACAGTCCCGTGATGCATCACTGGGGACATCTGAGACCTGACTAGGCCAGACGGCTTTGAGCCTGCTCAGCTGCCTGCCGGACAGCGGCAAGGGGCTTAGCCTCTCTCAGCTCCATCTCCTCGCCATCACAGTGCGGGTGATGTTGCCCAACCCCAGGAGGTTCTGAGAATGAGAGATCTCAGCACATGGGGGAAGAAAACAGTGTGTGGGAACCACTGGCCTCTTGCTGTCCCCTTCAGTGAATAAACTGGAAATGAACTCAGAGGCAGGTGCCCACTCACTGTGCCCAAGGCCTTGGCTTTGATCCCTAATACCACAAAATTGAAAACAGGTCTTCAGGTGTGGTGGTGAGAGACTAGGAGTTGGACAGATCCCTGGCAGGAGTTAAGTAGAAAGAGGGGCCACAAAGCTATCAAGATGGCAAACGCCTGGCCCCTTCCTCACACTCCTGACCAGAGGCCTGGTGGGCTCTCTCCCCCATCGGTGGGCTGCCCCTGCCGTAGACTGGTCAGAAAGATCGGGACATGTTTGCTTCGAAGTCTTGGGCCTATCAGCTCCCTGTCTTTGTTCATATTGGCCAGCCCTAACTTAGGGGCTGAAGGTCCCTCAAAGGCCCTTAGAACCCCTCAAGGGAAGACTGGGTGTGGGGCTCAGGAGTCCCCCTTCTACAAAGCAGAGTGTCTTTGTGTGCCTTGCTGTGTGGGCCCTCACCTCTAATAAAGAGCCTTTCTCCACTGGCTGACTCTACCTGCCATGTCTTTACCTGGCAGGGAACACTACCCCAGGCTAGACCTGTAAACACTGAGTGACACACACCTCCATTCTCAGCATTCAGAGGGCTACATAAAAGCATCACCGAAGGTCTGAGGCCAGCCTCAGCTTTATAGTGAGCTCCAGGCCTGCTCAGGCTGCAGAATAAGACTTCGTCTCCTAATAAAATCAACGAAAACAAAAACACAAACTGAAATGGTTATAAAAAAATCTATTTTTGTACAATGGGTCCAGAGGATTCTAGCTAGATGCAGCGACCATGCCTGTGTTCCCAGATACTTGGGAGGCTGAGGCAGGAGGATAACTAGAGTCAAGGAGACTGAGATCATCCTTAGGCTAGAGTGAGGCTAGCACATGCATGTAACAACCCCTCCGGAAGCTGACAGGAAGATGTCAAGTTTGAGGCCAGCCTGAGCTACACAGCGAGACCCTGTCTCAAGAATAACAAAAACACCAAAAGATCAGTCTGGACAACATAACAAGGCCGATATAAATATCATTATTATTCATATGCTGCTTAAACAATGCTATTGTCTGAGCTCAGCGCCCAAGCGGTCAGGCAAGCCCTGTACCACTGAGCTGCATCCCCAGCCCAGCTCGCGCTGTTAAGCCCCTCCCCCACCCGGCACTGCTGGTGTTTTTTTTTGAGCCATCCTTTATTTTGAACAAACAAGACTAGAATCAGCAGGAGACCTAGTGGCTAGAGCAAATCTGTTCGCATAACATTTTCATCGGATTTCAGGGAGGCATGAAAGAGAAAGGGAATTTCATTAGGAAGTTCATATTTTCTGAGGATTCAGATACTGGGCTGCGGTATTGAGCAGTCTTATGCAGCACTGGGGGAGATCTCTGTGGGGGGAGCCATTTTCACAGATGACACCAGGTGAAGCTGGTTATGGGCCCCTGGCTACCTTACCTTGACATCCCGTCTCACTCCACTGGAGACCCCAGCACAGCCCCCCAGCTTGAAGCCACTGGTATCCCAAGGAGGGCAAGCCCAGGGGTGCTGGGGTTGGGCTGGGGACAGAGTCGTCACCCCAGGCAGGGGGTGTTTGTTTACAAATTTCTTCATGCTCTAGAAACAGATGAAGCCATTTCTTGCAAACATTTGATTCCACAGAAATTGCCAAAGCCCCAGTTTCAACGCCCACGTTCCCTCAGAAAGTCAAAGTGCAGGGGACTGTCTCCCTGAGATCCTACTACCCCACTAAGGGGTTCTCAGCTACCACTGATGTCCTGTGGTGTTGGGGACTGCAGACCCTCAGACCCTGAATTTTCTGTGACCCCTGCCTGCCAGAGTAAACAACTGGTTTTCCTGTGCTTGCAGCTGCTCTGGGCACGAGACCCTCATGGGTTCCTGATGGCAGGAGAGTGGTTTCTGGTGGGCTTGCAGCTGAAAAATCCTGAGAGCTAGGGCGTGGCCATTAGTCAAGGAGAGCCCCTACGGAAGCTGCCCTGGAACACAGCAAAGGGACATTCTTGTTTCAAGGATGACTCGTGTCTCTGTTTTGTGTGTGTGTTTCAATCTCCAGCCCCTTGCCTGACTTGCGAACTGTCCCATGGTAGACAGGCGGGACAGTGCACAGTGGAAGGAGCACACCAGACAGGTGGGGAGTGTTTGCACGCACAGGCGGAAGATCTCCACCCAGCCCCTAGTACTGCAGAGTCACTGAGTACGTGTGGTATAAAGGAACACACATGAAAATGACCACTGAATTCAAACTTTATTGTAAAACCTTCTAGCATTAGAAGCAAATTCTAGACTGGACAGCTAAGACTTGGTCACATTAGTCTTATCTATTGGGCGGGGACACACACAGTACTGCCAGGAAGCCCAGGCTGATGGACGGACACACACACACACACACACACGCACATACACACACGCACATACACACACACACGGTATTGCCAGGCAGCCCAGGCTGGCGGGGACACACACACACACACACACAGGGTATAAACAGGCAGAATGCCACAACAGTCGCACGCCAGTACTGATAGCGCTTCCCAGATAGGTCGGAATGGCGCAACAGCCACACCACCTTACACTACAGCTCTCCCCTCAACAGGCTTCTCTGCCTCAGGATGACTGGTCTGGGGCATCTGCCATCCAGGGCAGGTGCGGTGTCAGCTCACTGATGACAGCAGTACCCCCTCTCCCGACACACACACTCAAACACCTTAAGTTACCATAGGCAGAAGCGCCTTGGCCTTGACAAATGCTCCCTTGGAAGACAATCCTCCACTGAGAACTGTTGTACGTGAGCCCCGTCACCTCTCCAAGGTCAAGTCACATTCATGCCAGACATTTGTGAATCGTTCAAAACTCCTCTTGGTGCAGCCTCAGATCCTGAGAACCACCCAGCGGGACGCCTCCAAGCTCATACTCCCATTGGGTCCTACAGCACTCGCCCAATGGAAAACCACCGCATTGCCTCACAGCCTGGTGGCCCAGCCTTGCCTGCTTGGGAACTTCTGAAGTGAGATCAATCACAGAACAGCAGCCACCTCCTGAACTTGCCAAGTGATTCTCAGGCAAAGGTCAGTTCACTCAGAACGCAGAGTGCCGACCTGCTGTCTGGCGCAGGCTGGCACCAAGAATGCTTTGTTAGCTGGAGAGAGCACGAGCCAGGAATTTGGTCTTTATGTGTTATTTTAAAACACAAAACAAAAACATTGCTCTGTAGGAACACTAAAACAGAATCTAAAGATTCCATAAATGGCCTCACCATAAGGCTTTTTCAAATGAGAAAACCAGACAAACCAAGATGTGTATGATCATGGGGACATACCAAGCAAGAGTAATACAGAATTTCCAAGACCTTAGTACATTCCTCTGGAAACGGACAAAAGTGTATAGTCGCCAAAAAGGAAACAGGTGGTAAGCTAGAGGCCCTATCCACAATGCACCATGTGAGACACAATGCCGGCTCTGAGAGGCTGTGGCTAAATCTCAGAGTGTAAGTTTGCTGAGACCCTTTTAAGTCTGACACTATGTCAGATATCAAGGCCCTTAACAGGGGTAGCTCGCTCGGCCTAGATCTGCTGTACATGGCATGACAAACAATCCTAATGTATGCTTTGAACTGGAAGGATCTATTTGGAAACGAAAACTTTAAAAGAAACTCAGTTCCCAGTCAAGTTATATTAAAAAACCTACGGATATGAAAGTGTAGGCAAGAAACAGAGGCTCCAGCCTCAGGTTTGCTGTTTAAGAATATTCCCTGCATAAATAATAGCCTTCTCCTTTCTCACAAAACAAAACCCTAAAACTGTAAATTAACTGCCCCTGGAACAGAGCCAAGGCCAGGCCCGTCTTTGGTGCGCTTGCCTATGAACTGAACGAGCCATGCACACACTGCCGTGCAGAGCCACCCCAGGGCATCAGCCCACACCCCTGCAAGGCCTCAGCAGCTGCAAGGCTGCAGGGACCGATGGCATCTGAGGACATGGGCAGGGCTGTGCAAGCCTCAAAAGGTTTTTACCTAGAGCAGAAGGAGATCAAGGGCATAGAGAACCCGCCACAGCCCAGGACAAGCAGAGTGGAGCACTGTGCCTGCAGAGAGTCACAGGCAGTTGAAGTGACGTCCCCCGCGCAGCAGACTGTGACCCTAACGCTGAGAGCACTGACTTCAATTCCCCAACCCACAGCTTATCCATCGAGATTGATTTTCTTTAGCCGCAGTGGATAGCGCTTTCTCTCAGAGCAGTCCGACGGGGCGTGCTTTCTCTTTAGCACAATGTTCGAGGCTTTCCTGGCTGCAGTCTCGGTCGGCGTGGTTTCTATTTGTGTTATAGACTTGTCGGGCTTGGTATCTGCTCTCCTGTAACAGCTGGAAAAGACTTCCTGATTGATCCTCTGTAGCTGGATGACAGGCTGCATCTTCAAGACCTGGGAAAAGCCGTCTCCTTGTTCAATTAACGCAGGCAAAGCCTTGGGAAGGAAAATATCAGGTTCAAAGGTGAATACAAGACAAAGACACGGAATACACAGACACGGACATGCTGCACTGCAATTTTTTAGGTCAAGTCTATTTAGAACATAAAAGAAACAACACACAGGAAGTAAATGAATGATTCCATCTCTGTTCCAATTAAGTTTTGTTTATAAAAATAGGGCAAGCTGAATACCCAGCCCACCAACTCTGGATCAAGAATTGGATGAAAGCAAAAGATAATCAACTATCAGAAAAACATGGAATCCATACAAACCAAAAATAATGCCACAGGGCATGGCCATCAGAACTAGGGAGGCACTGAAATTTAAAAATCATTTCCATGTACCAGGAATTTACTTTTATGTTTAGGTAAAATAAATGTCCCAGTAGAAACCATGTTAGGATGACCTTGAGGTGACCCAGCTGTAGTGTAATAACTAGAGTGACGAAGAGCAAATCCCATGTCCCATGTCTAGAACACAGCTCGGGCACCATGTGATGAGCGTGTGCCAGACCTGGGTCCGAGCCTGGCACGAAAGCAGAGATGACAACAGACAAGTTCTGAAGCCAGAGCCTGGTTCAGGAACCTGGTTGGGCAAATGATCGAGGCTCTTAGTGCCTCGGTTTCCCTGTCTCTAATTCATGGGTTAAAATACTTATCCTATTGGGGTTAGTGTGACAGCAGACATAGAGCAGACAGCACATGCTCCATAAATGTCACCAACAGTCATCCCGGCACAGCTCAGAAAGTATAATCTCACTAGAGAAACCAGGGGTACACAGCTTACGGTAAGCACCCGCCAGATAGAGTACGTGGCACACAGTAGGCACCTGATAAATGGAACTCTGAATGTTATTGCTGCTTAACACACTCTGAGCCACGGAAGAGACTCCTGAGCACCCTCCTGCAGCCCAGACACGCCCGGCACCCACAGCAAGCTCCGTCTTTTCCACTCTACATACACAGCACAGCTTTTACCTTCATGGCGTCACTGATTTTCTTAGCTATGGCGTCCCCTCGGCATTTCAAACTTTCCACATGAGAAGCTGGAAGAAACCACCAACAGTATTTTAGGTTCTTTATATAATTAGCCAACCATAAAGACACTAAGATGCAGGTCAGGCTGGAATCTGTCAGGACTGTTCACCTTAGTCTCCTTTTTCTTACAGTACTTTGTAATCTACTGAAGTCAACATTCTATCCAATTTATCAAGACGAATAAGAGGACCAGGAGAACAGCAGAGTGCAATTCAAAGGTGTGCACACAGGCTGGATGCAGGGCAGTTCCCGCTGTGCCCCAAGAGCACCTGACATCCGTTCTATACACATTCCTGCAGCTGACCCCTCTGTACATCAAGTTAAGACAAGCGCAGGGTAAGACTTTATTTTTATTTAAACTTTAACTATTTCATGCACATTGGTATAATGATGTTAGATTCTCTTGAATTGGAGCTACAGACAGCTGTGAGCTTCCATGTGGGTGCTGGGAATTGAACCCTGGTCCTCTGGAGGAGCAGTCAGTGCTCTTAACCACTGAGCCATCTCACCAGCCCCCTAAGACTTTATTTTTAAATGATTCTGAACTTTATAAAAGCAAACACGGGCCAGTGAGTTGACTAGGCAAATGTTCGACCCCAGAACCGAGACAAGGTTGCAAGGCTGTGCTCTGCTGAGGATCCCTTCACTACTAGAACCCACGTCTCTAGGGCTTCAGTGCAGACTGAAGACCCACAGTGCAACCGAATTTCCTGGTACCCCAGCACCAGAATGGAAACTGAGTCAAGACTAGCCTGGCCTCTCCGTCAGGAGACAGCCACAGAACTACCCAGACCGCAGGCTGTAGGCCACCCTGGTAATACAGTCTCTCTCTCAAATCCAGAGAACCCCAACACCGCAACAACACGTTAGCATCCTTGTGCGCATGAGCCACCTTCACAATGGTCCACAAGGGCCCACTGCAGTGTGCACACTTGTACGCACACAGCCCTTTCCCTCTGCATGACTGGTACCTGACCGCTCTAACAGCCACTTCCACAGTCAAGGTGTTTTAGGGCTTCCGTCATGTGGGGCAGGGGGCACGCTCTGTCATGACATTGGGAGAAGCAAGTTGAGAGGTGGCAGGAGGCTTACAGGCCCATGCTGGGAGGAACTAAAGTCACTTCTACCAGGTTAACGACCCAGAAATCACAGGGATAGTTTATTGTTTTAGCTGTAACCACAGGTAACCAATCCAACATGAGAGTAGTGTACATTAAAGTTCTCAATAAGTGACCATCTAGAACATTCCAGTGGATCTAGAAGGCCAATGTGTTAAATGCTTGGTTGCCAGGCAAGCATATGAGAAGGTCTTCATGTTTCTGGGGGTGTTTCTGATACATCTTATTCCTCATTTCACTTTCTCCCAGATAAAATACTTCTAAATTTTAAGAAATAGGTTCAACAGTTGACATGAAGAAATGCAATGGACTATTTTCATCATGATTCCAGGATTTATGGAAACTGTTGTATTCCCTGTATACATGAAAACATAATGGGCGCAGCTGAACACGGTTTAAAATGTTTGCCATGTTTCTGGCCACCAGACACTCATATCTAGATGAGTGGTTATATACACATGTACGGATACATAACTTCATCAAGTTGTATACTCTGTCGTTCTATAACAAACACATATGCAACAATGACTCTTAGTTCTCTATGTGAACAAGGCAGCCACAGTCTTTACTGCTGCTGGAGCTTTTGTTAGCAGCAGCAGCCGCTGTCCTTGGCCTGAGCAAAACCTTCTCTCTAGGCTCCTTAAGTAAGAACTTAGCTTACAGAATGAGTTCTATCAGCTCCCAAATACCCCATGCCACCTTTTCTTCATCTTTGTCTTCCCAATGCCAAACAACACCTGTTTTTCATCTGTTGTACAAGCAATGGCAACATATAAGCCCAAGAGGGGTTTGGGCTTGAGTGTAAAATGGAGCTAGGCTCTAGGCTTGCATACTTAGATTATCACACCCAAGTATATGATGGGGTATCCTAAAACTGGGCCTGACACATAAGGCATTTAGTATTTCTGGCATGACTACATATCCCTTTTACAAATTTTACAAATTACACCATCCCTTACCCCCAAACATCCTCCAACTTTTTCAGAAGGGCCACTAGAGGGCAGTATGTACACCAATGAGAAGCCTGGCCTCTCCTGGGAGGAGGACTGTTCTCTAAGGGTGGGACCTAATCTAGTGGTGACCCCAGCACCTGAGAGCAATGCTATAACAGTGCACAGCCATGGCACCGGGCACTTCCTTAATCAAAGAGGGTGACACCAACTCACAGGGACCTGGTGCCAAATGGACTGACGATGACAGGGTCAGAGGATAGGACACACTTTACCCAAATAAGGAAATATATCAGAACCAGGAGAAAACAGGAACCAGGAAAGACAATCCACAACAGAAGTGAAGAAATTCCAGGATAATGAGAAAAGGACAGACAGGATGAAGGTTTGCAGCAGGAGAGGGCAGCTGGTGAAGGTTAGAATAGGAAGATGGAGAACCTCGTGTTTGCCACACCCACAGATTCACAGTTCTGGAAGGAAGCCAGAGAGATGGGACGGAATGCAGGGAGAAGCAACTGTCACGTCAGAAGGGCTGCAGTGACAGCTCACACTGAAGGATGTCATAGCGTAAGAACCCAACTGATAGTTTTCTACAGCAATGAGAAGATTAAGTGAAGCTAGTGGACAGCCAGGCACAGTGGCACACCCTTAATCCCTGCACTTAGGAGGCAGTGGCAGGTGGATGTCTGTGAGTTCGAGGTCAGCCTGGTCTACAGAGGGAGTTCCAGGACAGCTGGGACTACATAGAGAGACCCTGTTTCAAAAACAAAACAAAACAAAAAGTGAAGCTGGTGTGTGTGATGAGTCTTCTGAGGAAGTTCCGATGAGAGCAGAGCAGGGAGACTCCCCGAAGCCTGTTCTGCTGCAGCCACCACACATCCTGTCAGAGCAGGCCTCATGGCCGCCTCTCACAGACAACCCGAGAAGGGGAACTGCAACTGGAGAGTTAGAACTCACATCTGGAATCCAACGTGACACCCTAAGTATCACCCTGCCAGAAATCACACACTGTCTACCCAAAGATGTACATTCACAACTGGGAAAGACTGAGCATCAGGAGAATGGGTTTCCTGATACCATCCTAAAACTAAATGTTTAACTATGAATTTACAGTACCTCTTCTTTCCTAATTAAGTAAACTGAACCCTTTGCCTTTAAAACTAAAGGTGCCTGCAGTATGTGACGGTACTCGCCTTTAATCCAGCACTTGGGAGGCAGAGGTGGGTCATGGGCCTCTCTAAATTTGAGGCTAGTCTGGTCAACATAGTGAGTTCCAGGCCAGCCAAAGACACACAGTGTTTCAAAAACAAACAAGATAAAACTCAAGTTATCGATAATTCTAGAAATAGAACCAAAAAAAATATTTTTAAAACTAAAGACAAAAAGGGAGAAAGCACACACACCTCACAATGACCTCTACAGAAAGGAGACAGACACCTGGGACCTCAGCACCCAGAAGGCAATAGCAAGAGGCCACACATCCCAGGCCATCACAAAGTGAAGCAAAACTCATAAAAAATGTAGATCTACTGTAAAGACATAAAACTTATTTTCTGGGCTGGTAAGATGGCTCAGCAGGAAAAGGAACTTGCTGCCAGTCCTGACAACCTGATTTGATTCCTGGAACCCATGTGGTAGAAGGAGAGAATAGACTTCTGTAATTGTCCTCTGACCTCCACACACATACTACAGCACGCACATGTGTGTGTGCACAAACACACACCATAAATAAAAATTTTTAGGAAGTTAAAAACATCATTTCCCTACATGAATACCTGAAAAAATTCCAAAGCAGGAAGCTTCTTGCTCCCTGCCCACAATGATCCTAAGTGCATCTGCCATGTTTTATAACTGGGAAGAACACAGGAACGCTGCCTGAGGAAGTCTCCTAGTCCGTGTGAGAGATGTTGGGCTTCCCCAGAGCGTCCCCTGCCTCCTCCCTCACAGCCTCCATAGGAACAGCTCTGACCAATCCACACCTCAGAGGGAGCCTTCTAAGGCTCAGGGACTTAATACAACCTGGAAAGGATAGTGTTTCAAGTCCAGAGCCAAATTATCTGAGCCATCTTTACCGCCCTTCCCACCAGGTATGCCACCTTTGTGAGTGACCTTACATCCTTGTGGCCATTAGATAAATCCTTTGAAATGCACCAACTGAGAGATAAACGATGCTGTCCAGACAGCTTCTTTGTCACCACCGGCCTGACACTTCCAGCAATGCGTCAAATAGATAGCCCTGCTAATGATTCTCTCTATTGCTACTGTGAAACTCCACACTACAACATGAAACCTGCAGTAGGGCCAGGAGGTGCTGGTGCACACCTTTAATCCCAGCACTCGGCAGGCAGAGACAAGCAGATCTCTGTGAGTTCAAGGCCAGCCTGGTCTATAAGAGCTGGTTAGGACAGTTACAGAGAAACCCTGTAAGAAAGGAAGGAAGGAAGGAAGGAAGGAAGGAAGGAAGGAAGGAAGGAAGGAAGGAAGGAAGGAAGGAAGGAAGGAAGGAAGGAAGGAAAGAAAGAAAGAAAGAAAGAAAGAAAGAAAGAAAGAAAGAAAGAAAGAAATTTGCAATAACCTAAATCTGCACTCCCCGGCCATGGTCACTTATATTATCTCCAAAATAAAGTCTTTTCCTCCTTAGAGTAAAAGTTCTGCAGCCCAGACAGCAATGTGAGCACTGAAGTGTGGCTACTTGAGAGCACTACCACAGACTACTCCGCGGTGCCTGAGGCCAGACAGCACTGCCAGGAAACGCGGACTGCCAGAAGGTACTGCTCACAGGGCCAGCCTAGAACCCAGGCTTCAACTACAGGAGAACTCTGAACATCTCTGCCATCGCTGTGTAAGGCAGGGTAATGGGGAAAGAACCTCTTCATTTCAGGGGCTTTTCAAGGCTGCTCCTGACGAAATCTTATTGGTAAACAGTTAATCAGTGGATAGCTGGGGGGAAAATTGCCCTTACAAAATGTGGAAGTTCAGAACCTCTGAGAACAGTCTTCCCTGGCTGCTGGCTTTCTAAAACACGGGGAAATGAAAATGTGGAAATGAAAGATTGAGCAATGAGCCCAGTTTTGCTTCCGGGTCACTGCTTGACTAACAAGGGAACACGAACCTCCCAAGCCTGCAGACTCAGCAGAAACGCACCAGCTGGCAGCCTCACATCTACTCCCAGTGTACTTCCTGAGCACGGATAAGCAAGCGTGCTCAGAGGACGCCAGGCTTGGATCAGTTTCTGAGGAGGCAACCAGTGCCACCAATGCCATGAGTCATAAGGATGGAAGTCAGCATTTCTGCTGAAAATACAAACAGGCTACAAAGCTGTGCGCCCAAAGCACCTTGCCCTTCTACAGCACTGTGGTGCCAATCTTGCTGTGGAATAGGATTTTGAGAGTTGTTACATTTGTTTATGCTGTGGAACATTTGTTTTCAAGATGCAAAGATGTGTTTCATTCTTTTATGTTACATTTGTTTAACTTTGTGAAGCTGTGTTACTCTGCCTGCCTGAAACACCTGATTGGTCTAATAAAGAGCTGAACAGCCAATAGCTAGGCAGGAGAAAGAATAGGCGGGGCTGGCAGGCAGAGAGAATAAATAGAGGGAGAAAAAGAGGGATTGAGGAACAGGAGAACAAGGAGAAGAGGACACCAGGGGCCACCCAGCCAGTCACAGAGTAAGATTGAGAGTAAGATACACAGAACTAAGAAAAGGAAAAAGCCCAGGGGCACAAAAGGTAGGAAATTTAAGGAAAGCTGGCTAGAAATGAGCGAAGCTAAAGCTGGGCATTCACAAACAATAGTAAGTGCCTGTGTGTGCCTGTGTGTGTGCGCACACCTGTGTGTGATGATTGTGTGCCTGTGTGTGATTGTGTGTGCCAGTGTGTGATTGTGTGTGCCTGTGTGTGATTTATTTGGGAGCTGAGTGGTGGGCCCCCAAGAGTCAAAGAGCCAAAAAAGTTAAAACAAGCAAACAAACAAAACCCGACTACACAGTCTCCCTTGGGCCTGTCAAAGTCTTAACCCAAGGGTTTTAATCTGGCCTCAGCCAAGTATCTGATCTTATTTGTCAATTCTTTTGTCCCATGGACTTGAGTTCATTCCTCAGAGTTCTTCCTCTTGACGGTAACCATAAAAATTCCCATCTAACATTGCCACAGCAGCTTCCTTTCACCCAAGCACCTTGTTGCAGGCTCATGTTCCCCCACTCAGAACATGGTAATGCTGTAGACTAGATGCTGCTTCTGGAGTCGGGAGGAGGAGACTAGCCCTCAGCCATGGTGATGCTGGCAGGAAGGATTTCTTTGGAGCACCGACCCGCATAACCTGGCCAGGACTGCTTCATTATGCAACCCTAGCAAGGGAACAGTAGCTGCAAATCTGCCTCTCTGTAAAATGGAAGGAACCAATGTGCTCCAGCAGGGCAGAGAGTGGGAATTGTCAGCTTCCCTGGTTTAAACCCAGGGCTGAGATGAGCCTTCCTACTCTAAACAGAGACTGGAAAAACACAGTATGCCTCTTCCAAACTGGGAAACAAGAGTAAGAAAGTAAGGAACAGTGCATCCACACAGCAGGAGGAGCAAAGCAGGCCTGTAAGAAGGACTGGGATTGGAAGCTGGAAAACATGCAGGAATCTGAATATAAAGCAGGGCTCATCCACTGTGGCCTTCACTGCATTTATTAAAGACTGTATCTGAGCCAACTCAAGAAGTTAAACATAACAAAAATGGAGAAAACCAGGAGGACCACATTAAAGATAAAATCTGAAATCATGAAGACAGAAAACTAAGACAACAAAAGAAACCTACGGCAAAACTGAGAGAGAACTGAGTTCCTGTTAGTACAGGCAACAGCTGTGCAGCCGCACTCAGGAGCACCGACCATCTGTGTGTGTGACACTGTCAACACACACTCATCTGGCTTACCTGGGTCAGGGTCGCATCGCAGGTCCAACGGATGTACAACAGGCCGATACTGCTTCTAAACACAGCACAGATCCAAACATTAATTTAGACAGGTGATGGCCAGATAAATAGGCACATCTTTCAGCTGGAGTCAGCAAGTACACCAGTACAGTCAACAGTGTCAGCCCCAAGGCTCTTCTCTTTTTAGATCCTGAACTATGTAGGGGAAATATCCTTAGTTTTTAATAACTTTTTGTTTTCTCTCTCTCTCTCTCTCTCTCTCTCTCTCTCTCTCTCTCTCTCTCTCTGTTTTTCGAGACAAGGTTTCTCTGTATATTGGTCCTGGCTGTCCTGGAACCAGCTTTGTAGACTAGGCTGGTCTCAAACTCACAGAGATCCATCTGCCTCTGCCTCCTGAGTGCTGGAATTAAAAGCATGTGCCACCAGCGCCTAGCTGTTTGTTTTCTGAGACAGGATTTTTCTGTGTAACAGTCCTGGCTGTCCTGGAACTCAGAGATCTGCCCACCTCTGCCTCCCGAGTGCTGGGATCAAAGGTGTGTGCCACCACTGCCCGGCTCTGAATACCTTTTACGTACTGCCACCTGCTGCATACAGAGGAAATAGCAGGATGAAGATTATAATCAGAAAGGACAAAGTGAAGGCACGGTGGTGTCTAAACTACAGGGCGGTGACCAAAGTGTGACGGAAGGGTCACTCAAGACAAACGTCTGAGACCCAGAATTCCAATTTCCTCAGAAACTTCTTAAAAGCAGCCAGACTATCCCACAGTTCATTACGGTCCACACCTGCAGCACACAGGGCAGCTGGCTGTCCCAGAGCCAGGCAAACGGAGGGAGAAGGGAAATGTCCGTCCTACTTCCGCTCAATGGTAACCTGAGACAAAGGGTGAAAAGAAGGAGGGGCCAACCAATGCTCTCAGCTCTCTCTCCACCCCCACCCACTGTCGCAGGGTTTTCTTCAGGGAGGAGACACAGCAGTCAACACACATCAGGGGTTTCCTGAAGTCTAGCGAGGGCTGTGTTTAAAGCCAAATGCTGTGAGCCGGATGGAATGTTCTTGTGAAGGTTTTCCCATCGTCATGTGACTCTGGATGCTGAGAGCAACTGCGGACCTCTCATGCCCTGAAACACTGCAGGAGGAGGGACTACTGGAAGGCTCACATTTAAAAAGCTCGCTGATTTAAGAAAAACTGAAGGTATAGAGGATTGCACAAACTACAGCCCGCATATAGTCATTAAGATGGGCAGTCCAGTCCAGTAAATCTCCTCAACAGCCAGGAGACCCAGGTCTAATCTGCCAGTGCCTCCCCTGCATTTGTCCCAGTCTGCAACCGAGAAGACAAGCGTGTGACTGGCACCTACAGGAAAAAGCAGGCCTACGACTTTGCCCACCTGGAAAGATGAGCCAGCCAGGCGCGGTAGGGCACACTGTAACCCCAGCATTCCAGGTATGGTAGGGCACACTGTAACCCCAGCATTCCAGGTATGGTAGGGCACACTGTAACCCCAGCATTCCAGGTGTGGTAGGGCACACTGTAACCCCAGCCAGGCGCGGTAGGGCACACTGTAACCCCAGCATTCCAGGTGTGGTAGTGCACACTGTAACCCCAGCCAGGCGCGGTAGTGCACACTGTAACCCCAGCATTCCAGGTATGGTAGGGCACACTGCAACCCCAGCCAGGTGTGCTAGTTCACGCTGTAATCCCAGCACTCCAGGTGTGGTAGTGCACACTGTAATCCCAGCACTTGGGCTCGGGGTTGGAAGATCAGGAGTTCACGGCCAGCCTGTACTATATGAAAGGTAATCTAATTTTTTATTGAGGTAAAACACTGTGTGAGGACTTCAATGTGAACATCTCACCAGACTCTCGTGCTGTGCTTTCAAGGTCTTGATGACACTCTCAAGGATCCTTCTCGGGTACTGCCTACGTTTTGTTGCCACATCTACTATGAGCTCATCAAATTCATCTTCAAGCACTTTGATGTCAGCATCTATTTCAGAAAAGTCCATATTAGTATAGAAACATTATATACACTCAATTCACAAAATAATTAAACAAACATGGCAAACTAATAAGCCCCATCATTTCTGTACTGCTCACTTATTGAGTACCTACAGGAAATGAAAGATGAATGTAGTATGACCCCAAGAGACAGACAGCTGTAACCTGATAAATGCAACAGGTTTATAAAGACACAGGATACAGAGCAACAAAACACCACCAGCAGGAGTTAATGACCGAAAAGAAATAACATTTAAGTTGAAATCTAGGTGTAAACAAAGACATTGAGTGATGAAGAGCCAGGGAGAAACATCTTTGGGACAGGAAACTGTAAGGTCACGGAGCCTCAGCAAACAGCAGTGCTCTCCGAGGATAAACCAGGGACTGTGTGTGATGGGCGAGAACACACGCGCCACAGCATGCGTGCTGAGGTCAAAGAACAAATCTGGAGTCACTTCTCTCCTTCCACCTCTGCCCAGGTTTGCATAGCAAGCACCTTTCTGGGATCAGCCATCAGGGACATCTTCTGTGCAGGAAAATGGTTTCTTAGCGCCACCAAGGGGTAGAATTTGTAAAAGCACAATGTATAAACAAAGGGCAAATGCTTGATGTGTATTTATTTCTAAAAGCTGAGCTCTGCTCTCAAGGAACTGCCCTTCTAAGTTTGTCTGACCATACATCCTGTGACCAGAACCATCCGGGGCAGTCACAATGGGAGGGAAGAGGCCGCCTCACATATATGGTCTACCTTAGTTCCAGAGCGGTCCTGGGGCAGGAGCTCGTCGGGAACCTCAATTAAAAACAACAAAAAAGAACAGATTCAACCTCTGTCCCCCATGAAGCCTGCATTTGCTTCCTATATCTGTCCAGAGCAAAGCCTGTCAAACCTATTCACATAAGTCTCCTTACAGTTCTCCCCTAAGACAGATAGACATGAGTCTGTAGACTCCTTCACCAGCACTAAACACACACGCACACACCCCCACTCCTGTGAGTCCTCCAAGACCACGTGATAAAGTACAACTCCCTTATAAAGCCTCTGAGGCATGTGGCAATCTCAGCTCACTTAGCTTTCTTGACACATCTGCTCTTACTTCCCCGCTCATTGTGGCTCCATTCACTCCATCTGCCTTTCTGGGCAACGTTTTGTTTCAAATAAAGACCCACTGAAAAGCTACATGGTGTAGAAATTACTTCTGGCTACTTTTAAATATATTCCCTACTAATCAGCAATTATTGTGTTAATATTTTACAAAACAGATGCTGTTGGTTTGGGTTTATGTGCAAACCCCAAATCTATTTTGGTAATTGTAAAAAGACAACTAATATAGTCCCAGGTAATAGACAAGAAACTCTGGGCAGAGCCCTCTCTTATGGCTGAGAAGAAGTTACAGTCACAGAGAGTTGCTGGGAGCTCTGTAATCAGCTCAAATGACCGGACAATGTGAACACAAAGCAGTGAGTGTCATCAACAATGTCAGCCCTCAGTGATGTTACCAGACACACAGACGGCACACGTGGCTCTTGTCAAGGCCACCCTTCTCTGGACAGTACTGCAAATACAGAGAAGCCTCTCTCTTCTCAAACTGATCACTCCTTTCTACAGATGTTTCCTTCCTACTCTGACCTTTCTTTCTCTTTCTGTTAACACTTTTTTTTTTTTTTTTTTTTGGCATGCCAGCGCCATTAGTAAGGTATGATCAAGTCTAAGGCAGGCTTGGTAGCGCATGCCTTTGATCCCAGCACTTGGAAGGCAGAGGCAGGTGGATCTCTGAGTTTGAGGCCAGCCTGGTCTACAGAGTTCGAAGACAGTCAGGGCTACACTGTCTCAAAAACAAACAAAGGTACAATCAAGTCTTTGAAGTAAACTAACAGTCTTAAGACGCTGCCTACAAATTTGTAACACCCTCTGCACACCACTCACACAGGTTAACTTGACACATCAGAACATACCACTGTCCATTCTAAGTATCATCTAAGCATTGCAAAACCAAAAGCCTGGCTTATGAGGAAATACAGGTATTCTCTGGGCCTCTTTAAGTGAGGACAATTCTACAATAACTTCCAATAGTCTACTGACAGAAGCATCTGAAGATGAAAGACCTTTCAGGATACCAGGCAGGACACATCAAGGTACCCACTGAGCTTCTCTTGGGCTATGACTTCAGTAATCTACATTAGTTTCTTCTTTTCGTTCCACAGTAATTTAGATGTGTTTTAAAATAAATGATACTGAAGCCAGTAAGATGCTCAGCAGGTGAAAACACTTGCCACCAAGCCTGAACGAGGACCCGAGTTTGCTCCTGGAGCCACAACTCCTGAAAGCTGCCCTCTGACCTCCACAGGGTGCCATGGTTGCACAACTCCATCCAACAGATGAAATGTTGATAGAAGGAGAGTGTGTCTTAGTCACTGTTCTGCTGCTGAGAAGAGACACCATGACCAAGGCAACCCCTATAAAGGGAAGCTTTAACTGGGACTTGCTTACAGTTTCAAAGGCTTAGTCCATTATCGTGGCAGGGAGCATGGTGGCATGCAAGCAGGCACCGAAGTAGCTGAGAGCTACAAGCAGAGAGAGACTGGGCTTGGCATGGGCTTTTGAAAACTCTAAGCCCACTCCCGGTGACACACTTCCTCCAACAAGGCCACACCTCCTAATCCTACTCTAACAGTTCCACTCCCTGGTGACTATGAATTCAAACATATAAGTCCATGAAGGCCATTATTATTCAAAACAACCACGGAGAAACAATGAAAATAGAAATTACAAAATAGCATTCAAAATAAAGTTAGCTGCAAAAACAACCTGAGAAATTAATGACAGAGGAAGAGTTAAGCACATACCCATAAGACAGTGATCCGTAGCTTCCTGCCAGGCTTGTCCCTTGATGCTGACATTCTCCTGAACAGCGGACTCAAAAGTCTGCAATAAATTTACAGCAGTCAAGTCAGCAAAAGTGACTCTAAATACTGAATTCAAACATTTTAGCAAGACAATAATGGAATCTCTGTGGAACAAAATGAAAATTGAGAAAAAAAATAAAATCCAAGGTAACCTTTAGGAGAAAGCTAAATGCTCTTACCACACAGTGGGGACTGTGCCAGCTCTATCAGGGTCCACTCAGCAGCGTGGCCACATAAAAAACGAACAAGAACACAGTGGCAAACCCTGAGGAAGGACAGAAGGCTGAGGCCCCCCCGTGTTCTCCAAAACAGTGAGTTATTTCCAGAAGGGGTTCAGACAGATGGGCAATTCAAACAGGACTTAATACATGCTATGGTTTGTGAAATTTTAGTGAGCATGTCTTTTGTATCACTTATATAATAAATGACTGATAATTATGAGTCAAAGTTCATGCCCTATTCTATTCTACTATAAAAAGGGCTACAATACAGCGCTGCGAACAACACTTTGATGGTGTGAGCAAGGCTCTGCATCCAATCCCACGCACTAAAGGAGAAAAAAGACCTCATAGAAAAAGATTCTTATACTTTGTTAAACTCTCAGAGAGTACATGAGAGTACAAACTGTCTTTGAAACACTCACTGCCGCTTCAGCAATCACTAAGAACGTGCAGCTCTCTTATTCAGTTCTACCTAGAGGTCTATCATCACAGTCAAAACTCCGCTACAAAGTGTTACTTCCCATTCTAAGAGCTCATCCTCTAGGATGTAAGAAGTTAAGGCGCAGTTGTCTTCTGTATGTAGATGTTCTGAATATCTTAGCAATTTTCTAGAATGAGACAAACCAGTTCTCTTATTTACAGCTGTCTCCCAGAAGAACTACTAAAAATGTTATTAAATGTTTCTCCTCCTGCCTTGATTCCAAAAGGGAATAACAGAAAACTGGAATACAGAATTACAATCCAAAGAGGGTTTTCTCCTTATTCTTTCACTTAACCTGTCTCATGCATGTCACAAGAACACTTTTCACCAAGTACATCTCCAGCCCCTCCTCATTTTTGTTTTTTGCGGTGATAACCTCTATTTTTATCCTGCACTGCTGTCATCTGGTCACAAATGTGCCGCATTCCCAGACTGAAAGTTTCCCCTACATATGGACTGCGTATCTGTCCCTCAACTTCTAGTGTCCTTCCCCTGAAACCATCATCTTCAAGGTTTTGCAAAACATAGGTGAAGGGGGAAGTGGGTTATAAGGGTCAATGGAGTACGGGGCATAGGGTCTCTCTATGTCACCCTGGTTGGTCTGGAATTCACCGTGCAGACCAGACTGATCTTGAACTCGGAGATTTGCGTGCCTCTGCCTTCCAAGTGCTGGGCGTGCACTGCCATGTCCAGTTCAACTAGTGATCTTAGGAAAATTCCATTAAGACAGCTTCTTCCATTTTCAACTTAAAGAAAAAGGCTTTTGCTGCTCCATTCACACGATGCAACAGTTCACACGATTCACACGATGCAACAAGCAAGAGCAAAGACCCAAAACCTAGCCAGGTGACTGACTTCGAGGGTTACCGTATCCTGGAGAATTCCTGCTACCAGACAGTAAACCTGCGCTGGTCCATACAAGAGTCACTTTGTATTAAGTGAGCACTTAAAATATTTGGGTGCACTAATACAGCCTGTCTTTTAAGATTACACACGCGCTCGCTTCCCCTGGATGTCCAGCGGACAGGAAGCACCGGGCGGCACTGGCATCTAGCTGCCTTCCCTGACATGTCCCAGCCTAGCTCGGACTGCATTCAGTTTGTGGGGCTGGAGCCGGAGCCGGGCTGAGCAGGGTAAGGGTCGGGAAGGAACGGGGCCGGGCCCTACCCACTGCGCGTCCCGCAGCGCGAGGTCTCGGACGTCCTCCGGCAGCGCGGCCCCGAGCTCCTGCACGAAGCGACCGCATTGCTCCATCACTTCCGCCACGGCCCTTTTCAAGGTGCAGCGCACTCGGAAGTCCTCCGCGGGAGAGGCGGGCACCGAGGCCTGGGAGTCTGAGGGGGTCCGGGCGTCTTGATCCTGCGAGGCGGAGACCGGCACCGCTTCGGGATTACCCGCCATCTCCCCGGTTTGAATTGAGGCGGTGACGCTGAGACCGGAAGGACGTTTCCCTCAGTGGGACGCAACTGTACGCTTCCGGCCGGAAACTCAATCCGGCGCCTATGATTCCGCCTGGGCTTCCGTGGCCCCAGACTTTTCCTTCGGCTTCCTGCAGAAATGGCAGTGGGTTCGGGGCTAGTGGACTGTCACTGCCATCTCTCCGCCCCGGACTTTAACAGCGTATGTGAGGGCGAGTTGGGGGCCTGCGGGAGTCGGGAGGGCCGCGTCCTTTCCCGAAAGTTATCTTTCCTCTCCCCAAATCCTCAAACCCTACCTAGTCTATGGCGACCTGACCAGTTTCCCTTTGAACCTCCGTCGTCGTCCTGGTTGTTCTTTCTGATCTTAGTTAGTGGCAAACTATCTCCACGAAGCTTGTGTTTGTCCTTTCGACAGTCCTTTCTCTTATCATTCCTGAGATGTACTGATCCGTCCCCGCCCTTAGCAGAAGTCCCAGTTCTGGACCGGCAGAGGGACAAACAAGAATAACACGTGTGTGTAGGGATGGAAATAGGTTTTACCTGCTACGTTGGGAAGACTGCAGATGGAGGAGCAGCAGGTGTCTGTCTCTTAGCAGATGACGCTTATGGTGTAAGACCGCCGGCAGGTTATAGACACCCATACAGTTTGGAATTCAGCCTGTTTTACTTAACCAACAACTGGAAGCGATTAATAGAATTTTCAAAGATTGGAGAGATTTCCAGGGTATGGGAGAGGTAGGTTAGTCAGACATTCGGATTGCATTGAGTTTGCACTTTTCACCCATTGAAGTTTTAAGACTACTCATTTTAAAAAAAGAATATTCTGAACACAAATTTGCTGCTTTGTGGAAATGTTACGCCCAAATCCGCAATCCCCAACAAGCCCACAAGGAAACCAAGAGTCCAGTATGTAAATGCAAAGCGCCTTTAATTAAGTTTGCAAACTCGGTCTCCCCGCATGTCCAACGTATTGGAATAACCGGAGAGCCCTGAGCTCAATTAGAATAGGGTTTTATAGTAGTAAAGGTGGGGGTGAGGTGTTTCTGAGGTTTTAAGACCCCTGATTGGCTGACATTCATCTAGGGTTTCCTAGTGATTGTGAGCTGCAAGTGTTTCAATCTACAGTACTTGGAATAACAGGAATTCCCTTTGAATAGTCTGTTCTTGGGTGGGGGTCGGGTGATCTCAGCTTGTGGTTCCTCCGGCAGCCTGGCTTCGTCTCAGGGTAAACAACTGAGACTCCAGCCTCCACTGAAATTCATGGATGGCCAGAGTCCCAGGTGATAATGGTTGGAGGAAGTAAAGACTTAGATTATCATGGCTGGCCTTTACAGCAAAAAGGTAAAGGAGAGAAAGCTAGGCCTCGTAAGAAGTCTCAGTACAGACAGGAGACGGTAGAAGCTAGGATGATATTGTATCAGAGTAAAAGTACTCAAGGTATTTTAGAAATAGCTCCAACAATACATGCCGGGGACTTGGCTGTGAAGCACAAGGGGAAAGGAGGACTCGAATGTGCTTACGTTTCTGGTTTGTGCTGTAAGGTGGTGATACCCTTTGCTGAGATGAAGACCATGGTGTGGGATGGGAGTGGAGAGGCAGGCAGATAGAATCCCTAGTGGGGACATATTGGTAAATTTGATCTCATCCAGATGGAAAGATTATATAGGAATTAGAATATGAGTCGTGGGTTCAGAGAGAGTAAAAACTGAGGTGAGTTGGAGATTCAGTGTGCTACCTAAAACCACGAGAGGCTGAGGATGTAGCTCAGCGGTAGAGAAATGGCATGGCGTGGCCAAGGGTGCTAAATAAGTAGACAAGACAGATGAGATCTCTTACAGGTGCAGAGAGAACCGAAGAGCTTGAAGTCACAGAGGACAGTCAGTCAAGGAGACTGGAGAGCAGCCACCAGCGAGACAGTGAAACTGTAAAAGCAAAGTGTGTGTGTGTGTGTGTGTGTGTGTGTGTGTGTGTGTGTGTGTGTGTTTATAGAAGTTGCTGAGGGGTAAAGAGGGGCAGAACTTCCTGTGTATTCAGCAGCAGAAGTTTCTGTTGTGCGCGATGCGTGTTACTGAGGGTAAGAGAAAGCAGGAAGCCGGTCTGTGGAGACATTTTACCTTCTGCCACCCTGTGGCAGTGTTGTCCCTTATGGTGTCCCAGCTGCGTATATGGCTGAAGAGCAGTAACTACTCATGTAAAGTAAGCGTGGTTGTTTATGTTCTTGTAGGATCTGGATGATGTGTTGGAGAAAGCCAAGAAGGTAAGTTAGCATCCATTATTGCCCCTCTTCTGTTCCCGTCCTGTTTCGCTTGGCATATTATGTCCAGGTACTGTTTAGACATGTTCTATGTTTCCAAGGTCTATGCGAGCCACAGAGCTAAGCCGTTCCTAACGTCAGCTCGTTTAAAGTCTCAACACCTTCTGAGGAAGTTGCTTTTTTATAATCATATATTCTCCATTTGACAGACGAAAGTTCTGATGTCTAAAGGTTAGTAGCAGGGCCAAGACACAGTAGTCTGGTTTGAAAACATGTTCCTACAGCCACTAATCACTTCCTAAGCTCACATTGCTTTGGAGATCCAGGATTTAGTACAACAGTCTTCTGAAACATTTTGATTTGTTAGGGAAAAGTTAGCAAGGACAGGAAAGATGGCTGAGAGTATAGAAGAAGCACTCCGCAGAGCTAGTGTTCTGAGCTCGGCCCTTGGGGCCACGGTGGAAGGACAGAACAGTGTCCTGCAAGGTGTCTTCCAATTTCCACGTGCTTCTGTGGCTTACATATGCCTGCGCATGCTCGTGCTCCTGTCACACACAGAGAGAGGCTAAATAAAATTGAAAATAAAAAATCATGAAATCTTGGAAGTATTTATGAAATTAGTTCCACACTGTCATTAGCAGCTTACTTGACGAATGGGCCTTAGAGTCACGTCAGCCTAAGGGCCTTGATTTCCTTCCAAAATGCCGTCTCTGTCCAGCGAATTAAAGCAATGCCTACCTTTGGTCTGTGTAGGTTAATGAGGTGACATTTGTATTCACTGAGCATAGGGCCTGAAATAAATACTCAGTGATAGTCATTTGGATTATATTATTGGGTCCTGGTAAAGAAGAAGAATAAAATATATGAAAAACTTTAACATTTCCCTCAATTTATATTAAATGTACAAATTGTTTGGAATTCTGATCCTTTTTTTTTTTTTTTTTTTTTTTTAGGCTAATGTTATAGCCCTTGTGGCAGTGGCTGAACATGCAGGAGAATTTGAAAGAATTATGCAACTTTCAGAGAGGTGTTGTTTTTCTTCTTCTTGATGTGTATGTGAGTGTGTGAGAGTGTGTCTGTGTCAGTGTGTGGCGCATATGAGTATGTGTGTGTGTGGTGAGTGAATGTGGTGCGTGTGGTGTGTATGAGTGTGTGGTGCATATGAGTATGTGTGTGGTGTGTGTGGTGTGTGAGTGTGGTGTGTGTATGTGGTGCGTGTGAGTAGGTATGTGAGTGTGTGTGTGTTGTGTATGTGGTGTGTGTGGTGAGTGAGTGTGGTATGTGTGAGTGTGTGGTGTGTGTGTGGTGTTCACATCTGTGTACATGCATGTATGTATGGGCATCCAAGGTTGATATTAGGTGTCTTCTTTAACAGATTTCCTCTTTATTTATTGAGGTCAGTTTCCTTACTAAACCCAGAGCTCACTGGTTCTGTCTACTCACACTAGAGTGACTCGCTTCTAAGATCCCCTGCCCCTGCCTCCCAATTGCTGAGTCATCGGAAGCCACCATGCCTGCCCAGCTCTGGAGCTGAACTCCAGTCCCTAAGTTTTACCTGCTGAGCCACCTCTCTACCTCTGGCACTACTTCTAATTAAGATTTGTAATTTATGCTGCCGAGACCAGTCTTGAACTCATGAACTCAAGCAGTTCTCCCACCTTAGCCTTCTTAGTGCTGAGACCAAAGTGTACACCCTACACTTGCTCCAATGAAGATTTTAAAGAGTTGCTAAGAAAGATAGTTATGTCCAATTTAAATAATATCAAGGAATTGTTTTTTTAAAGAACGAGGAGAGCCAGGCATGATAGCATATGCTTTTAACCTGGCACTTAGGAGGCGGGGACAGGAGAATCCCTGTGAGGTTAGCCCAGTCTGGTCTACATGGTGAGTTCCAGGCCAGCCAGTGCTGCACAGGGAGACTCTGTCTCAAGGGAAATAGAAAGATCAGGGAGGAAAGGGCATGTGACGATAGCCCGAAAGCAGAGCACTTCCTTTCTGTCCTCAGAGAGACACTGTGGTCTCCTGGCCTACTCTTGCTTCCTTAACTTGTTCTACATTTTTAGATACCCTGGATTCATCCTGCCATGTCTGGGAGTTCACCCAGTTCAAGAACTTTCACCAGAAAAATCAAGAAGTGTGACATTAAAGGTAAAAGTCATGTAAAATGTGAGAGCCATAAAAATTGTCACTGCTGTCTCGGTGGCCACCCTCACACCACTCTCTAATTTATAGGCTTTGTGATGTGGGAGGAGAATGCCAGGGGTTAGACCGAGGGCCTCAGGCGTTCCACGCAAGCATTCTCTCACTGAGCTGTAACCTCAGCTACATTTTTATTCTGAGACAGGGTTGCCCTGAATTGTCCAGCCTGACCTTGAACTCACGATCTCCTGGTTCGGCCTCCTGATTTGTATTAATAATCCCACAACAGCCGAGTGGTGGTGGCACACACCTTTAATCCCAGCACTTGGGAGGCAGAGAGGTAGGTGGATCTCTGTGAATCTGAGGCCAGCCTGGTCTATAAGAGCAAATTCCAGGAGAGCTAGGGCTTTTCCACAGAGAAGCTCTATCTCAAAAAACAAAATGAAACAAAACAACCCCAACCCCCCCCCAAAAGAAACAGCACCTTCCATCAAGTCAAGATTCTATGACATGATGATACAGTGGGGATTAAGGATTCCTTTTTTTCATGTTTTTTAACCATGTCATGCTGCTTGTCCATTAAAAAGTGATAGAGGGCTGGAAGGGGACTTGCCCACCATGTATGGAGTCCTAGGTTCAATGCCCAGCTAAAATAGTGGAAGTCCAGGGGCCAGGGAGACATCTCAGTGGCTAAGAAAACAGAGGCCTTTGCAGAGAGCACCCAGGTTCGATTCCCTTCACTCTCACTGGGCAGCTTATAACCACATGTAACTTCACCCCTGGGAGACCCAGTGTCTCTAGCCTCTGAAGGCACCTGCATACACACAATTTAAAATAATGAAAGCCCATAAAATACACTTGTATGCATTAAATAAATGTGGGGGTTTGAGAGAAAATGGCCTTCACAGGGAATGGCACTATTAGGAGAAGAGGCCTTGGTGGAAGAAGTGTGTCATTGTGGAGGTGGGCTTCGCGGTCTCAAGCTTCCTTCAGTGTGACTTTTAGCTGGCTTCCTGTTGCCTCTGAGTCAAGATGTGAGACTCTCAGCTCCTTCTCCCGCACATCTGCTAGCATGCTGCCATGCTTCCTGCCGTGACAATAACGCCGAGTGAGCTACCCCAGTTAAATGCTTTCCTATATAGGAGTTGCCGTGGTCATGGTGTCTCTTCACAGCGCAGAAACCCTGACTGAGACAGCAAGTAGTGTGAATCCGGTCATATAGTCTCAGTCTTGCGTCTACCACTTGACTTGCCAGAAACCTCCCAGCTCTTTCACTGGGTTTGAACTGGGGTCCCCTGCAGGTCTTTGCTGCTTTTCTCATAACTCCACACTGTAAGGAGCTGCATCTGACCTTCAGCCTCCTTCTGAATCAGACTTTCTGAGTGAGCGATTTCTCCCTCTTCTCCAGGGCCCCTGGTCCCAGAGGTAGATTGTGTGGATGCCCGCTAAGGATGGAGCCTTGTCTGACAGCCATCCAGATGTTGCCACCAGCTTGTCCGCTATGCAGGGTCCAACACTTCTGGCTCTCCTGGGGAGTGTGCATACTTCTTGACCAAGTCTGCTTGATATCTTCCCAGGGCCTTAATTTACTCCTCTTGGCCTCCTCCTCCCTCTCTTCATGAGCACACACCTCTTTTCCCTCCGTCATCTCTTCACCTCCTTCCCTTGGTTCTCTCATTCTGATTTTCTTCAGTAGAAGACCTTTACAGTTTACATATTCTGAAAACAATCCACAGAGTGATTTAAAGAGTTCTACAGGGAGTTGAAGAGATGGCTCAGCACTAAGAGCACACACTGTTCTTGTAGAAATCACAGGTTGGGTTCCTGACACCAGCATCCAGGTGACAACCACCTGAAGTATCCAGTTCCCATGCCCTCTGACCTCCTCAGGCATTTGCACACACATGGTGCATGTAACTCACTGAGACAGGCGCGCGCGCACACACACACACACACACACCATAAGCCAATCTTCTGAAAATTATCTACAAGTGATTTCTAAATTTTGTCTTTGCCTTAGAAGGACACCATCATAGGTCAGATTCTCTTGAATGCAAAAGGCAGTACCACTGATATTAAGGGTCTGCCACTACTTCAGTAGTTCCCTGACAAGATTATATGTGACATGCATTGTTTATCTTGCTGAACTCATATTACAGTTAGAACAAGCAGGATTATAAAGACAAATCAATGAAAAAAAGAACAAAGGGAAAAAGATGGAACTACCACTATTATAAACTGAGACCACTGCTTAGGAGAGGGCAAAGCCATGTGTGTGACGACCACCCACGTCTTCTTACCCCCTCCAGGAACTTAAGCAGCTTCTTCTCCAGGTTCCTCCAAGCCTGTAAGGAAACATCTCCTAGCAGAAGGCCAGTTGTAAGTGGAACTTTTGTGGGCCTGCAACCAGAACCTATGCAGTTAGAGTTGCTGACGTGGTAGAGACGATGATTCCTGTGTCATAGGTTGGTTAAACGGATTCACTTGTGTGCAGTGTCATGTGGCACAGAACCTGGCACATAGTACAAAACGAGGAACTATTATTCCTACTCTTGGCATTAACACATTTCTTTTCCTTGCAGGATTTGGATGTAGCTTTGCCTATTATTGAGAAATACAAGGATCGGTTGTTGGCAATTGGAGAGGTAAAGCCCTTTGCTGATCAAATGGTGTCTAATCTGGATCTCCATGGGATAGATGCAGTAACCAATACTAGTGATTATAGCCAACTTGGATAGTTATTTTCACCCCATTCAGTATGCTAATAACTTGGTACTATTGGGAATGAAGCAATAGAAAGCCTTACTCTAGACTTACTTTAATAGGAGAAAATGATGAAATAATATTTCTAAAGACTTTACTTTTGCTCTAAGAAGCTAACACAGTCTGTAGAGGGAGGGCTGGTGAAAGGGTCCAGCAGGTGGAAGCCTTCGCCAACAAGCTTGGGGATCTGAACCCACATGGGGAGGAGATAACTGACTCCTGAAAGCTGACCTCTGACCTCGCGTGTGCGCCTTGGCATCCATGTGTCCCTCCTCCCAACAACGGCGGTGGTGGCGCATGCCTTTAATCCCAGCACTGGAGAGGCAGAGACAGGCAGATCTCTGTGAGTTCAGGGCCAGCCTGATCTACAGAGTGAGTTCCAAGGCTGCCAGGTGGTTATACAGAGAAACCCTGTGTCAAAAAAGCAAAACAACAACCAGCCTTCATAAGGCATACTTTAATCTTGAGTTTGTAGTGAAACACCATGTTACTTAAACTATTAATAATGGTAAAGAATTTTTATCACAGTAAAAAAAAATACTACTTCCTACTAATATAGAAGATAAGAAAACACTTTCTGAGTAGACGTCATAGAATACATGCCCAGGTAGCATCAGTAGGAGGTGGTCACCTGTAGTCTGTGCTGCCCAGCGCAGTGACCATGTGTGACTTTGGAATACTAACAGTGTTACTGCACCAAACTGACGTGTGTGACATACACAATGAGTCTTAGAGTTGGAGGACCCCACAAGAGGAATATAAAACAACTTAGACGTTGGGGTACGTCAAGTATACTTTTAAGTTAATTATATGACTGTGGCTAATATTTTAATGTGGTTGTATATGGTCTGTGTGCTGACCAATAGTCTTTTCGGGCTCATGGAGATGCGGTTATCTTCTGTCTTTCTGATACAGGTGGGACTAGACTTCACCCCCAAATTTGCAGGCACTGATGAAGAGAAGGAAGAACAAAGGCAGGTCCTGATCAGACAGGTCCAGTTGGCCAGAAGACTGAATGTGCCTTTGTAGGTGAACTGCCCTTCTGCTCAGAACTGCAGGGCAAATTCCCTAACAGCTGGGCCTCTTAAAATGAGTTCTGTGTCTCCTTTCATCTGAGTTATCTTTTAGTTCGCCTGCATGTATGTCTGTGGACCTGTGTGCGCAGTGCCTGTGGAGGCCAGCAAAGGGCACTGAACCCCCCCCCCCCGGGACTGGGGTTACAGTTAATAACCAGCTGCTGCCATGTGGGTGCTGGGACCCAAACCTTGTCCTCTGCAAGAGTAGCTGAGCCATCTCTGCAGCCTCCTCAATTATTTTTAAAACAATAAGAACAGTACTTTCCTATTTAAAAGACTTCAAAAGAATTTTGCTGTTGTCAAACAGAAACGTGCACTCACGCTCAGCAGGAAGGCCCACCATCAGCCTCTTACGTGAACAAGGTACTTGTCTTCCTACTTCTCACAGTCGCAATTCCAGCTGAGGGTGGAAGGAGCAAGTGTGTTCCATCTGATTCCTTAAAGAGAAGAGAATGCATCAAGATGAGAGAGAGTCCCACTGGGATGAGTTTATATGCCAGGCTAATATTTACAAGGTTGTTTTGTGCAATTATGTATTTAGCAGGCTCGACTCTAACAAATGGAGGCTTGACGCTCCAAATTTTTATTTTTCTTTTAGATTTATTTGTTTTTCTTTTATGTGTATGAGTGTTTTGCCTGCGTGTATGTATGTTCGCTGCATGTGTGCCAAGTGTCCTCAGTCGCCTGAAGAGGGCATCAGGTCCCCTGGAGTGAGAGTTACAGACAGGTGTGCCATGTGGGTTTTGGGAACCAAATCCAGGTCCTCTGCAAGATCAGCAAGTGCCCTTGACCACGTAGCCATCTCTCCAGCCCCTGGCTCTGATAAGAAAGAGAAAATAAGGAAAAAGACTGTCTTACTGATTACTGTGTTCTTTTACACGTTTTCTATCTGTTCCTTTTGGGGCCTTGTAATAGAGAGGCTTGTCACAACCTTGATGACCAGAGTTCAGTTGTCCTCTGACTTCTGCCATGGCACATGGGTGCTTGCACAGGCACATATGATAAATATATGAAATAATAAGTGACTGACAATAGAAAGCAGTACTGTGCAGACGGTGGCCCTCGTGTGACTTTCCAGACACGAACATAGCTTACAGCATTCTTCTCTGAAGTTTAAAATGCCATCCACAATAAGAAATACAACTTGTTTTTAGACTCCTATTTGCATAAAAAAATCCTATTAGACGTTTAACAGTACATGTACGTGTATGTATACAAGTGTGTTTAGTCTACAGTTGTGTATATACAAAAAAAACCCACATTGGTTATTATGACCTATCAAATTTCACATTTTTATGATCATAATGAAGATTCACACTAATTGAAAAAACAGCTACTGAAGTAACGGAGCTACCTGCCAGTAGAGGTGTGGTCGCTGATGAATTTGTCAGCAATACTGAGGCCTTCTGGAGTCACCAAACACATGATTTTATCCAGGCTGAACAATTCCCCTTTAAGGGCTGGAGTTTGTGTGAAAGAATGTACCTTAGTGCTAGGGGTATTGCCTGGTATGAGTAAGGGTCTGGATTTAGTCCTCAGCAACACACACACACACACACAAACCACAACACAATTACAAAAAGAACAGGGATTGGTTTTATGAGCAAGGTCTGTTTGACTTGTGAGTCCATTTTTTTCTACCAGCATGTCTGTTAGGAAAACAGTTTACCTAAAACCCTCCTATTAGAACCAATAATTTGACAATTCATAGATGTATATGAAGATCTAGTGTAAATAGTTCTGATTGTTTTTAAAAATTGCATTTCAATGTTATCCATTTTATTCTGAAGATTAAAAACGTATTTTCCCCCCTTTGAACACTGTATGTTTATTGAAACTTCAGAAGTTATGGAATCTGATCTTTATATCATGTTGATAAATATTTACTGAAAATTCAGATCTGTTTAATTTCACTAATGGGGAAACCCTTTGTTATGGGACAAACCCTCTGTAATGGAACTCTGATTTCTTTCGTTTGAAAGGTGCTGAACAGGTCCTACTGCATGCCTTTGATGGTCGGCCGTCGGTAGCCATGGAAGGAGTAAGGGCAGGTTACTACTTCTCGATCCCACCGTCCATCGTAAGAAGCGGGCAGGTAAAGGCCTTTCATTGTGACTCGCTGAACACATGTGACACAGTTAAAACCTAAGCTTTGGGATGAACTGGTGATGCTTCTATTTCAAAGTTAATCTAACTCTCTACCAAAACAGCAAAGTATCTGAGGCTGGGCAGTGGTGGCGCACACCTTTAATTCCAGCACTCGGGAGGCAGAGGCAGACAGATCTTTGTGAGTTTGAAGCCAGCCTGGCCTACAGAGCTGTCGCGGCCACCCTCGTCCCGCAAGGATGACGCAACCACCTGAGCTCTTCTCACTGCAGTTTATTCCAGGACTTTATTCACTTTCTCTCTCTCTCCCTTCTCTCTTTGACCTTTCCCTTTTCTTTGACCTCTCTCTCTCCTCCCCTCTCTCTTTGACCTCTCCCTTTTCTTCTCTCTCTCCTTCCTCTCTCCTCTTTTCTCTCTCTCCGGGCAAACCTCTCCCAGCCCTTAAGTAGGCATGGGCTGCCAACCCCGAACTGCCAGGTGGGCACTGCCCATAGGTTCACGCATATGCAGGCAGCTGATAATCATTGCGTGATCATAGCATAGGTCAGGCCTTAGCCATCTCAGTTGATTATACATCTCCATCAGGTGTGACACCACGCAGCTTGCTACACAGAGCCAGTGCCAGGACAGGCTCCAAAGCTATACAGAGAAATGCTGTCTCAAAAAACAAAACAGGACAAAACAAAACAGAAGGCACTGAGAGGGACTGGAGAGACACGGCTCAGTAGGAAAGAGCGCTACTGTGATGCTGGACACGGTGGCACACCTGTAATTCCAACACTGCTGAGGCAGGGGCAGGCAGATCTCTGAGTTCGAGGCCAACCTGGTCTACATAGTGAGTTATAGGAGAGCTAGAGCTACATGGTGAGACCCTGCCTCAAAAAAATAAAATAAAAGAGCAAAAAGAGTCAGAGGACTTGAATTCTGTCCCCAGCACCCATGTCAGGTGGCTTAAAACCAACTGTAACTCAGCTTCAGATAAACTGAGGCCCTCTTCTGTGTACACACACACAAGCTCTCTCTGTCTCTTCCCCCCTATACACACACAAATAAAATCAATCTTTTAAAAAAATGAATCAAGACCTAAATGTAAGAGCCAGTATTTTTGTTATTGTTGTTCTTGTTCTTGTTTTTCAAGACAGGGTTCTCTGTGTAACAGCCCTGGTTGTCCTGGAATTTGCTTTGTAAATCAGGCTGGTCTCAAACTCACAGAGATCCGCCCACTTCTGCCTCCCTAGTGCTGGGATTAAAGGCGTGCACCACCACTGCCCAGCAAGAGGCAATGTTTTTAAACTCTGGACTTTTTGATCCTGAATTAAACAGTGGTTTCCTAGAGATAACACCAAAACCACAAGTGATCAAAGAAAAAATGGTGAAATTAGGCATCATTAAAATACTAAATTTCTACAGAAAAAGAAAATAAGACTATTATATTTCAAAATATACTATCAATAAAATAAAAAGAGAACCCACAGGAGGAAAAACTACTTCCAAATTGTGTCCAGTGAGGCCGTGGTGTCAAGGACATGTAAGTGCTGCTACATTTCAGTAGTAAGAACTGGGCCTGACCACAAAGCCGGAAAGGATGCTGTATAGCCTTGGCTGTCCTGGAGTTTCATCTGCATACCAGGCTAGCCTCAAAGTCAGAGATCTGCCCACCTCTGCCTCCTGAGTGCTGGGATTAAAGGTGTCCATCACCGCCTGGTGCATGAAAGGGGTTAAGTAGATACATCTCTAAAGAAAACTTTGAATAATTTTTGTAATTTTATGCAATATTTTTTTTTTGAGACATGGTTTCTCTGCCCTGGAACTCTCTCTGTAGACCAGGATGGCCACTTCCAACTTGCCAAAGATCCACCTGCCTCTGCACCCACCCCACATGCTGGTTATCAAAGGTGTGCACCACCACTGCCAGACTGACTATTCTTACCTGAAGTAGAACGCTGAGAGCATGGTAGCTGTCTGGATAGCTCGGCGACTTAGCGGTAACAGTGGGTGTTAGAGCCCTGCAGGCCAAGACTTGTCCATATGTAAGTTAATGCTGTCCCATCCCCCGTTTAAAGCTCGCTCTCTCTTCTCTCTAAGAAGCAGAAGCTTGTGAAACAGCTGCCTTTAAGCTCTATCTGCTTAGAGACAGACTCCCCTGCACTGGGACCAGAAAAACTGGTAAGTGGACCTCTGGTTTATGGGCACAGATGCTTCCTATGGGTACAGGGCCGTGCTGGCTTAGCTGGGACTCTCTGTGATACGCGGATGCTAAGTGGAGACCTTGAAGAGTCTTTTTCTTTTTGGTTTGGTTTGGTTTTGGTTTTTCAAGACAGGATTTCTCTGTGTAACAGTCCTGGCTGTCCTGGAAATCACTTTGTAGACCAGGCTGGCCTCGAACTCACTGAAATCTGCCTGCCTCTGCTTCCTGGGTACTGGGGATAAAGGTGTGCACCACCGCCGCCTGGCTGGAGAGTCTCTTTTGAATACTGTTCTGGTTCAGAGAATATCATTTGACAAGAAGCTTGCTTTCAGTTGTGTAATAGTGAGTGTCTAGACATGTCTGGAGCTATCGAGACTTCCATTCAGCCCCTTCTTAACAGTTCAGGACGTGATTGCCTGACTGGAAAAGCTACTTCATTTCTCCAAGGCTATATTTACCTGTTTGATTATCCATCCGTTCATCCATTCTTTCACTGAAACTGAGACATATATAATACAGGCTGGCCTCAGACTCAGACTATATAGCTGAGCTTGGCCTCCAGCTCCTTTATGTTTGATTCCTGAGAACTGGATTATTGGTATGTACCACTATGCCTACCTGACTTTTCAGTTATGAAACATGGGTAAAATAGCAAAATATTTTATAAGGTTTACATGAAGAAATTTATATGAAAGTACCTGGCAGTAAATGAACAGTCTTTGTTATGTTGTCCAGGCTGTTCTGGAGCTCACTGTGTAGACCAGGTTGGCTTCAAGCTCACAGAAATCTGTCCACCTCTGCCTCTTAAGTGCTGGTTTGTTTTTTGCTTTGTTTTGTTTTGTTTTGTTTTTCCAAGACAGGATTTGTGTAGCCCTGACTGACCTGGAATCATTTTGTAGACCAAACTGGCCTCGAACTCACAGAGGTCTGCCTTTCTCTGCCTCCCGAGTGCTGGGCTTAAAGTCATGCACCACAACACCCATCTTCAAGTGCTGGTGTCAAAGCCACCATTATCTTTTTAAGATATCATCTTTCCTGTGAGCAGTTTACTGTCTCATAGATGTTAAATGAGACATTCCAGGAAGGGAATGAAGCCTTATTTGTGAAAAAAAAAAAAATCTCTAGGTTTAAGGTCTCTTGTCCTTCCAGATCATTTATTCATATACAGATATATTATATGTATATATGATCTGTAATTATATATATAATCTGTAATTATGTATATAATTTTATTCCTCTAGTTATTATCCCAAGTATTCACGTATTAATAATTATAGGAATGTTTTTCACTAAGTCTATATGCGATTGCTTGCAGAAATACTGTTTTTTCTAGAGAGGGTCATTAAGCAAAATGCCTATTTCACGGGTATTAAGAGTCAGTCAGTCAGATGGCGAAACCTAATCGAGCAGTCTTTCCGGTCCTTGGGCATTTTAAATAATACTGGGCAGGTTGCCTGTGAAGGGAGAGGCCAAGGAGAGTGCAGTGACATTTCCCAGCACCTGTGTTTGCAAAAGCACAAAGGCCAGCTAACCTTGAGACAAGCTGCCCTTGCCGGATGGTAGACTTCTTCGAACACTGTGGGCTCAGGGCTTCACCTGCAGATACCACTAGGATCTCTCCTGAACAGCATAGGTAGAATCAGCATGTAGCACGCCCTGCCAAACTCATTCCCCCATTTAAAAAGCATTAATAAAGAAATGCCGGTTCCTTCGGAGTAGCAAAGGTGTCATCAGGTGTTTGACCTGCTCGTTCTCGTGTGCATGTCCTAGCTACAGTCCCCAGGATCTGTAGACACTGAGTGTTCCACTTTGTTCTCTCGCAGACACGGAACGAACCCTGCAACATTTCCATCTCAGCAGAATTCATTGCCCAGGTGAAAGGGATCTCAGTGGAAGAAGTTCAAGAAGTGACGACACAGAATGCCTTAAAACTGTTTCCCAAGCTTCAGGACCTGCTCCAGAAATAGCTTCGAAACCTCCTGCCCATGGCCAGGTCAGCTCAGGACAGCACTGGGGAACAAGTGTTTGCTTGAATGGTCTCAAGTGAAGAAGCCACTTATGTGGGCAGCAGTCAGTTTTACAGAAATGTTTCTTTTAAAAACAAACTCTGGGCTGGAGAGATGGCTCAACCATTAGGAGCGCTCTGGAAGAGAAGACTCCCGCAGTTCCCTGAACCCACACTGGGTGGCTTACAACTGCCTGCAACTCCATCCAATTCCAGAAGATGCAACCCCCTCTTCTGGCCTCTTCTGCCACTAGCACACGTGTGGCATACCCCTAAACAGACACACATAAACATAAATAAAAAAAAATAATAATTTCTGAAAACTTTTTTTAAAAAAAAATAGAGGAGTTTGACGTGGCTACTGAAACTCTGGGTTCCAACTTTCAATCAGCTGATCCAGGAGTAGACTGGGAAAACCCCACAAACACACTAACTTCTGGACTGACTGCTCACTTAACGGGAGAAAGCCTCAAGGAGCCCCCAACCCACTTTCCCCCGCTTAACAATAAGCTTATAGAGGATCCATGGATTTTTTTACTTTGAATATGTAATAATTAGCGTGTGCATGGAGAATTCGATACACTTCAGATGTGGTCACTATGCCTCTGGCGTGATTCCTAGCCAAGGTGCCCACGCAGGAGGTAACCAGGTCTGATTTGTGCAGGGAAGGGGGCCTTTTCCAGAAGAAAGAGCAGCTGTGAGAGCCCTGTGATACCCACCCTTTAAAGAGACAAGTTTCACTGTGTGGCCTAGGCTGACCCAGCTTCCCAAGCAGCTGCACCTGAGCCCTACACCGCAGCACCTGGCTAGTAGTAAAAGCTTACCTTCGAGGACGTGAGCAGGCCTCTGTGACGCAGGCTGGAGATGTTGGCTGTTGATGGAGAAGATTACAGGAGAAAAGAGACTGACCCAGCCTGTGCATACACCTGTTAATTGATCCTGGAATCGGGAAGCCTGTCATCTGTGCTTAAGCACTGAACTTAGGGCACCATGATTTGGCCTAGGATGATGGGCTGGAATGGGGTGATGGTAGCCATTGTGATATGGTACTAGTCCTGGCATCTGGGTGAAGATATTTTTAAGACTGTAATGTTTATTTCATCTGCTGCTTGGTCACAGTGCCTGTGGCAGTCATTCTCACAGGTGCTGACAGGCATCCGGCAGAGAACACCGTGAACCTTTAGGTAACACGCTTCCAAGTTCCAGGACTTCTCATCTGGGGGAGTGAGTTTACATCAAAGGGTATTGGTAGCCACTCATCCCACTCCCCACCCTCCCCTGCCTCTTGCCTGTGAATCGGAGCCTGACTACGGGCTTGTACTGTGAAACCTACACTTCTGCGGGTCCCAGTTCCTCCTTCAGAGCCCCCACCATGTTATCTGAACTTTCCTCAGAATCCCTGCCATGCTGTTGTCTGTCCTGACATTAATACCCCTTTTATTAACAGCACCGGTCTGTCCCAGTGTCCCCGTGAACCCCCATTCAAGACCTTTCGTTATTCTAGAGACACTTGTACTTTCTCCTTTTGGTTGGCTGTCAGAAATTAAAACAAGGAACTAGAATTTCTCCAGAAATCACAAGCTTATAGAAAAGAGACTTTAATCTGGTGCCAGCTGAAGGAGGAACTTTCTCGCAAGAAGAGATTATACAGGTCTGACAACTTAGCAGGTCGCCTTCCGGGACAGATCAGAACCTGGACACTGATGTGCCAACCGTGGCTGACAGTACCTCTCGACCAGGATGACTTAGATATACACGCCCCCTCTGTTTAAATCTAAACCCCACACACATATCCTGGTGATGACCTCTTGACTTCCTCCCAATGTGGCCACAGCAAATTGTTTTTCATTTCTGTCCCCCACCCCCAACCCCCTGAAAGCCTGGCAAGCCTGAAACTCACTATGTACACCACCCAGGCTGGCCTTGAACTAACAGATATTCGTCTGCCCCTGCCTGCTGAGTGCTGAGATTAAAGATGTGTGTTAGCACCCAGCCTGGAACAATGGATGAGGTCCAGACTGCTCTGTAACTGGTCTCACAGGCTCCTGAAGAAGGAAGAGCCTACAAAAGGGGGTTATAATTCCAAAATTCAGCAAAATCTCTAAGAGAAATATGCAGATTCTCTGGTCTCTGCTCCTGAGTGGATTCTCTTCTACTCAAGGAAAAGTACAAACGAGTAAGGGCTTTTATGTCTGAGTATCCTCACACAGCCCATTCATGCTGAGGAATCAACCCAGGCCTTGTATTAACCCGGGCCCTTCTTGTCCAGAGGCCTCCTTAGTAGGTCACTGTCTAGTTGGTTTTGTTTGGCCTCTGGCTCTGCCATCCCCTCTCTCTGAGCACACTGCGGTGCTGAGAAAGGACATGTAAGTCTGTCGGAGCTTAGAGAGGAAGTTCCCGCTGTCCATGGCTCTAGTTACAATGCTGCACCACTAATGTTCATCCCAGAGAACTGGGGAAGCAGCAGGAATCCTGCGTGCACGTTAGTAGGCTGAACTGAGGGCCCGCAGGAAGCCAGGGCAGAAAAGAAACGCCTGTTACCACATGCTGACTGAGGGAACACTGACCTAAGGGAGCACTCCAGGGAGATGAGAATGTCTGCTGTTTCAGGTAGGGTCAGAGTTCAAATACAACTGTACTTCTTTCTGAGTTTCTGGCTTTACCTCAAGACTGCTATAGGGTACACAGGGCAAAGTAGAAGTGTGTAATGGGAAGTGTGTAATGGGAAGTGTGTAATGGGAAGGGCTAAAGGAAGGTATTAGGAAGGAGGTAGGATTTAAACCACAAGAAGGCAAAGGAGCCAGAGAACTGCAGCCAGTTCTAAGAAGGCAGAGCCACACCTACAGGAGAGGCGGGATGGGGCCAGGGAAGGGAGGCTGTGTGTAACCTGGCATTTGTGGCTCTGTGCTGGCGCCTTAAGAATATTGAGCCTTGTCATCTCTAATGGGGCTGCTTAGGGTACAAACTGTAGGTCTGGCCTCTCGTTCCTGTCCAGGCAGGGAACAGAGGCTCTGATAGTCTTGGTACCTCAGAAGACAGAGATAAGGTCTCCCTCTGGACCCGAGGTAGGCCTCCTGACCTCGTACAATAAAGATAAAGTCTCCTTATCAGCAAAGGCTTGGCTGTTTATGCTCAGCAGGATCCTCTACTGTGCAACCCGAACCTGTGTGTCTCTACCTGGAGCTTTGCCTAGCCCTGAGGGCCCTGTGGCAGTGGGCTGGAGGCCAGAGAATTAGCTAGAGCCAGAGTTGTCTTGCTGTGAACCAAGAGTTTCATCTCTTCTGTCAGTACCCAGGTTCATCAAAGTAGGAGGCTAGCTTTCAAGGTTCTTGAAACCAGCCATTTACTGTTGGGAAGAGAAAGGTTAGCTTTAGTCTTATTTTGTTACACGTCTCCAGCCCTTTTAGGGACAAGGACCTGAGATATGACCCCGGCTGGCCTGAAATTCACTGTCTTCCTGATGTTGAGGTTACAGGCATTCACTATGACACCAGGTCAATTTCTTTTATAGTTAGTATTTCTCAGTAATTCACAGACATTGAAGATTGATGGAAGAGAATTTATTTGTATGTCTCTGGACATGTACTTTATCCAAATATGGCATTATCTGAAAGATAAAAAATACATTTATTGGGCTAGTGAGATGGCTCAACCACTAAAGGCTAGCCTAGCAAAACATCAAAAAGATACATTTCAGTAATCTAATCTGTTGCAGTTTTTAGAATAACCTGAAGGGCAGAGACAATCATTACTCTTTCACTTCATTCTCATGCTGGGATTAACAGTGGACACACACATACGCAGAGAGACAGACAGACACACATGTACACACACAGAGGAACAGACAAACACATGCATGCACACATACACAGAGAGAGAGAGAGATGCACACAGAGAGACAGACAGAGACAGAAAGACAGGAAGAGGAGCTTGTGCCAAGTCCCTGAGGCGGGAGCTAGCTCGGCATGTCCCAGAAGAGGAAAAAGCAAAGCGAAGATACCAGGCAAGCACGGAGATATGCACCTGGGACTGTTTGGGAGAGTCAGGCGGCACGGGGGGGGGGGGGGGGGGGGGGGGGGGGGGGGGGGGGGGGGGGGGGGGGGGGGGGGGGGGGGGGGGGGGGGGGGGGGGGGGGGGGGGGGGGGGGGGGGGGGGGGGGGGGGGGGGGGGGGGGGGGGGGGGGGGGGGGGGTATCCTCAGCGTGGTAGGGAACACAGGAGTTGTGTGTGGCAGGTGGCCCGTTCTAAACAGTTCGCTCGGGCTGTCCTGGGAAGTAAATGTGGGAGCAGAAAGGGTGCAAGCTGGGTAGCCAGAGGGCCAGTGTGCTGGCAGGGTTCAGATTCAGCATTGATTCTGGAGAGGGGACAGATAGGACTCGCTAACACTCTGAGCTTGAGGACAGAGCTCCACTCTGGCAGCTTTCCCGGATGAGAAGGTAAGGCTGGTGATCACAGGAGTTTGTCTCAGCAATACTAAACTGCAGTTTAGTATTAAACTGACCTCACGTAGAGCAGCAGTGTGAGGATGGACAGCATCCACAGCTGAAGGTCAGAGAGGTGAGAAATGAAGATACGGGTTATCAGAAAAGAGACTGAACGGAGGGCCTCTGGCAGGCACGTGCATTGGAACACGTTCACGGTGCTGGGGACATTTAGGGGATGTGGTCTTGCCAGAAGAAGTGTGTCGCCGGGATTGAGCTTTGAGAGGTTAAGGCTTCACTCTCCCTTCAGATAGTGCTCAGCGTTGTGGTCCAGGTTCAAGATGTAAGCTCTCAGCATCCTGCTCCTTGCCTGCCGCCTCCACCTGACATATGTACTCTCACCCTCTGGAGCTGTAACCCACAGTGAGCGCTTCCTTCTATAGGCTGCCTTGGTGACAGTGTCCTATCACAGTGACAGAAAGTAACTCACACAGTCTGCCAGCTGCTTGCATGAGGCTCCCTGAAAGGACCACAGGGCCAGCCTTGTCCCTCCTCACCCTTCAGCACTCATGATGGAGAGCACTGTCTTCCAAAGAGAGGCTCTCACTATGTAACAAGTGATGTGTATAACTTAGTATTTGCTGAAACCTACCAAATTAATACCTTTAGCAAACCATAGTCCCAGCTCCTGATTTAGCAAATGATTTTCTCTGCACCTGCTGCCCCCCAGGCTCGCTCTCTCGCTCTCTCTCATTTGTCCCTCTCTCAACCGAGAGCAGCAGACCTCAAGTTCTGCTCTGGGAATGGCCACTTGACTTCTTTTTAGTGAGCTTCTTCAGTAAAGGTCTGTTTTCTCAAAAAGCCAACATTTTATCTCCATCCCATTTCTCAGTTGATCAAAACTCAAAGCAATTTCTAAATATGAAAGAGTTAATGTTTGGCGGTTATTAGTAATGAGAGTTGCGGGATGAGATGTGTGACTCTGTGTTGTATGAAATCACGCGTGGTGGG
>NW_026067942.1:6168277-6183397 GCF_014885135.2 Alexandromys fortis | reverse complement strand
AAATAAATAAATAAATAAATAAATAAATAAATAAAATAATTTGCTTGGGTGTAATGGCACACACCTTTAATCCCAACACTTGGGAGACAGAGGCAGGAGCATCTCTGTAAAGTCAAGGCCAGCCTGGTCTACAGAGCAAGTTCCAGGATAGGCAGGGTTATGATAGAGACCTTAATCAAAAACAAAACAAACAAAAAACCCCCACAAAACTAAACAAACAACATTACAGATAAAACTAGTTAGCTCAAATACCTCATTTAATCATTAAATAGTCTCTTACTAAAGATACAAATTTATCAGAAATTAATTCTATCTCTTTTGATACTTTTGGGGGATACTGGAAATTGCATATTTGAGACAAAAACTCTACCACTGACACCTCGGCCTAACTTCTAGTAGTATCATTACCCTCTGGCTGCTGTACACAAGAAGAACAAATGGGGATCGGCTCCCTGAGATTACAAAGTTAACCCTTTATATTACAGATTTGAGCCAGCACTCAGCTGTAGAGTCTAGTAGTAGAACCATGGACTTCTGGTTGTGTGGGTTCAGGGGCTAGCTGTGCCGCCTGCCACACACACACACCTTCTCTGGGCCTCCGTTTCCTGACAAGTCAGTGCAGATAACCAGCTCCGAGTACCACATACACTAAATGAGCTAACACACACCAAGAGTCTACTGCCCATCAACAAAGGGTCATGTAATTTATCACATAATTTAGCTCCTTGAGAAAAAGGTCATTTTATCTGATAAGTAAACAATATATCTTGGTCTCCCTGATTACTTATCTGTTCACATGTGTTGTGAAAAAAATTGGTGGGATCCACTGAAGCTGAAACTACCGGGTACTTATTTAAAAATAAGTTGAGATGTTCAGGAAGTCAAAAGCAGAACTTCTGCCTAGTCTGAGGCTCTGATGAACACCAGCCTGCCGAGGCTGCGAGCCTAGAAACGTGGCCCTTCGTGTGACTGACACAGGAACAGGTCAGTCTCCACCCTTGCTCTCCTTCTAGATGGAGATAAGCTGTGTGTGTGACCTATGGCATTGAAGATAGCTGAAAATATGAAGCATAAGCACAGCAGACTTCATTTATATAGTTTGTATTAAGATTTCCTATCACAAAAATCTGTAGCCTCGGTCAGTACTTGTGGCTCCCACCGTCCACGGAAGGCAGCTCAGAGCAGCAACAAGTTTCCTGCCGCCATAGTCCCTCGGTGAGGAGTGTGGCCGTTCTACCTTCTTTCCTTGGCTCTCAGACTTGACTTTCTGTGGTCTACTTAGCATCCTATTCTTCACATTTGTGAGGTTTTGATTCTCTCAGCGTTTAAGATGACCCGAGTACTGTCAAAGGTGTGACATACCATGTAGAAGAGTGTGTTAGAGTAGCTTTGTATAGACCTGAGATGTTAGCTGGGAATAGAGGGAATCAAATTTGAGTTCTCAATATAGATCAAGTAAGGTGTCTCGAAACAGAAACGGGCGTCACTGGTACATACCTATAGTCCCAGTTACCCAGGAGGCTGAGGCAGAAGGATCATTCGAACCCAGCAGTTCAAGAACAGAAAGGCAATATAGTAAGATCCCATATCAAAATAACAACACTCTACAAACATACACTAAGTAAGGGTATACACTGACTGGTTTACCAAAGCTTATAGGAACTTAATAATAGGAGACTGGTATTTGCTAGCTCAGAGTTCGCAGTGATTTTGTGGAGACAACTACCAGAACAAAGAGAACAGATGATACACAGAGAAATAGTGTGACTATTTCTACAAGACGTCAACTGTAAATTACCTTTAACAACACCGAGCCTTTGAAGCCCGAAGCCTTGGAGGTCCACAGTGGGAATCAGCCCACTGGGCTGTCCCCTGGTGATAGAACATTCTGAGCTTTGCCACCTTAGCTCTCTTCTGTTCTCGGAACCCTGCTTAACAGAGGAAGTCTCCTCAGAGACCACGTCCTTCCTAACCATGTGCCCTTGGATGAGTGACCTGACCTGTGTTTGCTGTCAGTGAGATAGTAAATCACCTGTCAAATGGGAACAAGGACACTCATTGAGTTGTATAGCAGACGACAGGGAAGAGGCTGGGATGACGTAAGACACACATGGAAACTGCTGTGTGTGCTTCTGTCTGCTGTGTACTGAATTTCTTGAGCGCCCATTCTGTGCCCGGCGGCAAACGAGAGTGTGCGTCCAGGAGAAGTGCTAGGAGCTCACTGAAATCTTGAGCCCAAGGTGTTGGCATGATCCTCAGCTACACAGAGATTGAGGAACAAAGAGACCAGGAATTTGGGGCCCACCTGACTAATGTCACATGATCTCATCTCCAAAAGAAATGAAATAGCTTTATATTTTGCACAAAGGACTATTCAGATTCTTTTGTTTGTTTTTGTGTTTTTAGACAGAGTCTCACTGTGTAGCTCTGGCTGTCCTGGAACTCACTATGTAGACCAGGCTGCTTCAAACTCGCTGAGATCCGCCTGCCTCTGCCTCTGAGTCCTAGGACTAAAGGCATGTGTGTCATGACACTAGATCAGATATCTTTCTTCAGAAGAGATCTCCTGCTTTTTTTGTTTATGTTTTGTTTTGTTTTGTTGTTTTTGTTTTTTGAGACAGGGTTTCTTTATGTAACAGTGCTGGCTGTCCTGGAACTTGCTTCACAGACCAGGCTGGCCTTGAACTCACAGAGATCTGTCTTCCCCGGCTCCCGGGATTAAAGACGTGTGCTACCACTGTCAGGCCTCCTCCTGTTTTTAAAGAAAATCTTAAGAAGTAAACTTTAAAAATATACAAGTCAGAATTTCTTTTATCTCCTTGCAGGAATTAGTGATAGGGCAAGACTGGTGGTTCACACATCTGTCCGCTGAGGAGGTGTGTGACCGTCAGCAAACACAGGCTAGATCACACAAGTCTAGCCATAAATGTGGTGACTAAGGAGACCAATGCAGAACTGTCGGAGGGATGGGAACAGTTTTGTTTTGTTTAGGATGCCACAGATAATGCAAAGGGCTATCAAGAGAATACACATCCATTGGGCATGATGTTGGCATTTTTAAGCCCAGGGGATTCTCTTGCTTCCAGGGCAGCTGGAGGAAGGGCTTTACCCTGTCAGCTTCAGCTTACCTAGCATGGAGCTAACCACTACAGGTCTGGAATTTGATAACAAATTAAAGTGGCCAATGGAATTAGGTCAGAAAGCTGAAAAAGATGTTCAACATCAGTTTTTCTAAAATATATTTGAGATTAGGTTATTAATTCAAACAGTTACGCATGCTGTGCCCAAATACCATTATTTTACAATGTGATAATTTGTCATATATGTAACCTACCCTGGATTTTTCTCAAGCAACAAATTTTCCTTTCTCAGAGACTATTTTCCATGCAGGTTGCATTTTAAAGCTGCGTTGATCCCCATCCTCCAATACGTTGGTTTACTAACCACCTACACATCACTCTCCATTCCAGTCCAATGTGAGCACTGAGCCACACCAGATCTGCATAAGCCAGATAAGGACTTCAGATCCCATGGAACCAGAATTACAGATGGTTGTGAGAAACCATGTTTGTCAAACCCAGGTCCGCTTCAAGAGCAAGTAGCTGTTGAGCCATCTTTCCAGCCCCATGATGGACAATTTCAATCTACCAACAGTGATCTCACTAGAGGCAAAATCAGTTAGCTCTCCTATGTCTGTGCAAGCAGATTACAGTATAACACTGCTTAAGTTCATCTCTTTATAAGTCAGACATTATATTTAAGAATCTCTAGGGGAATACAGATTTCATATTTAACCTTAAATAGAATTTAAATGTTTAAAGGAATTTGAAGTTGATAATCACAGAGCTTGAACAATTCCTGTCACCTTCACAGTGAGGTTAAGGTGGAATGGCTGGCCCTAGATTTGACGTACAGTTCTAAGATCTAGAAGAATGGTGTGTTCTCATCCACCAATTTGGTTTCATTTCACTGACAACTTCAACTTTACTTCAATTGCTGTAAAGGACAAAGAGGAAGAAAACCAAAAACACAGGAGGGAAAATCTTAAAATTTTCATTCTAGGCATTCAATATGTGCACAGCTAAAATGTCTCAGTGAGGTGGGGAAGTGTACACACAGCAGGATTTTAATCTCTGGACTTCCCCACCTCAGCAAAGCTGCTGCTCAGGCAGATGGAACATGGTCACAGCCGTAAAAGTCAATCTGTCCATTCCCCATAAAGCACACGAACCATATTAGCATTGGTCCCCGTTCTCTGGGTTTCTTGGACTGTAGGAAACCTTTGCTCAAGAACAGCCACATCACTTCTGATGGTGTCTTGGACGTTGACTCCCAGGTGCTTGTCAGGTTCCTTATTACCGAACTGTTACTATTCAAACCTCTACGGGTTGGTATTTAACACTAATGATACAGCTCCATCTGATCTTGACTTCTGGCCAAATGATGCTTGCGGTGGTGTCCTTTCCAACAGAGTAAGGTTCATGTCATCGTCTACACCCTAACACATGGTACAAGAGCATGACTCATGCCTACACTGGTTAATAAGTACCTACCTCAAGACAGAAAAGTCAGGTACAAAGAGACATTGCTGAATTTTCTTTTTCTATACTTCATTCTTCATGGAGCTTTGTTGAAAGAGGCATATGAATTTCATCTAATTATTCCATGAGACGCATCTTCCTTTACTTCACGTATAGCAATAATGTTGGAAGAAATCTCAGACATCATACAGCTCAGTTTTCTGAGAATTCTGTGGAATTCAGGAATTGTATCCCTAACATACCTGTTCAGACAAGTTTTTAATGCTCGTGGGGATGATGTCGGTAGTCACGTGGTTGCCCAGGTAAGGAAAATGGTGGTTCATCTGACTGTTGACTGTCTCTGGACAAAGAAGGGTGTCCTTGTCAGGCAGTGAGCTTGTGAGATGAGCCGCCCAGTGCTTTGCTTCAGGAGAACCAGGAGCACCCTGAGAGCACCCACTGGGGACAGACCCTACCACTATATATTCAAGTTGAAAGTTGAAGATTGCACGACAATCTGTTGGGGAATATTATTTTAAGGTGTGTTGTTTTTGTTTATGCTGCACTTGTTTAACGCTGTGAAGCTGCAAATTCTTGTCTATTTGAAACACCTGATGGTCTAATAAAGAGCTGAACGACCCGATCCTGAGGCAGGATAGGTAGGGCTGGCAGGCAGTGGAGTGTAAATAGGAGAAAAAGAGGAAGAGGAGGAGCAAGAGAACAGGGGTTGAAGGACATCAGGGGTCAGCCAGCCGTGGAGTAAGAGTGAAAATAAGATATAGTCAAGATAATTTAAGCTAAGAAAAGCTGGCAAGAAACAAGCCAAACTAAGACCGGGCATTCCTAACCAAGAATAAGTCTTTTGTGTGATTTATTTGGGAGCTGGGTGGTGGGCCCCTTACCGCCCGCCTGTACTAAGTGGCAGTACGGCACTACTCCTGTATTGCAGCGCCTGCACTTCAGGACCATTCGCGAGCCAGGCAAGGGCCTGGAGACTGAAACACACAAATACACACAGACAGAGACACTGCTCATCCTTTAAACAGGAATGCCCCAAGAATGCCCCCTTAATTGTGTTCAGGGGCCACTTATATAGGGATAGCCACGCCCCACCCAAACCCAGGAACTCCTGAGGGTCTCGTGCTGACAGCAGCTGCAAGCATAACACGTTGTTTACAAGAAATTCAGGGTCTGGGGGTTCACAGCTCCCAACAGGCCCCTCCAAAAGCCAAAAGAGTAAAACATCACATAACAACAATCCAAGCAGGTTTAGACCAACTGGAGTATAACCTAAATTAATGAAAAACAATAAGATATGAGAAACACAAAGATATGAGCAGATAATAATGGTGGTAGTAGTTACTGAGTATTAAAATAGGAAAAATCAGTGTCTCCTAGAAGGTGTAGTATTAACTAATCATTTATTTTTCACAACAATGCCATCAACAGTGACCTCATTTTACAGCTGCACATACAGACACGTGTACACACGGGGGAGGGGAGACTATTCCAAGGCCACGTAGTCAAACAGTGAGGGAGCAAGGATTGGAACCCTCGCCTTCTGAAGCCTGACATCCCCCCTACCACACTGGATCGCTCACCCGCTAACCCGAGAAAGCCTGGCACATACCAAGTCTTGTTCAACCTCTTATCATAGTCATCCCACAGAGGATTCTGCCACCCTATTACAGAGCAGCTGTGTAAAGTGCCCCGGTCACACACCCAGTGAAAACTAAAGGTGGGGTTTACATTTACATAGCCAGCTGTGGTGACCTATACCTTTAATCCCAGCACTCGGGAGGCAGAGGCAGGAGGATCTCTGTGAGTTCAAGGCCAGCTTGATCTATGTAGTGGGTTTTAGGACAGTCAGTACTATTTAGAGAGACCCTGCCTCAAAAGTGTATGTATAGATAGCCCTAACCATACACATGTGTGTATTCTGTGTGTATGTTTTGTGTGTGCGCTGTGTGTGTATTGTGTGTGTACCTATGTAGCCTGTCTTTAGTTATGACATGCTTTCCCATTTCTACAGACTCCCCTAGGTAGTAGGGTCCATGTACGGTTATAGTGTTAGAAACACAACTTTTTTATGTGCAGGGAAGGCCGTGGGAAAGAACAAGAGTGACAAACATCTGTGGAGGAAAATTATTCTTATTGCCTATGCCAGAAACCTAGGCAGTTGTCAACCAGTTCTCGTCAGCAATGGAGAAGACAAATAACCTTGAAGCTCAGCATCCCTGGACTCCCTTCCTGAACACTTTTGTTTTGGGCTGGGATGAAACTCAACTGGTAGAGTGACTGCTATGCACAAAGCCCCGGGGTAGCTCCTCAGCACTGCATAAAACTGACCACGGTGGCACACGGCTGCAATCTCAGTCCTTGGGAGGCCGAGGCAGCGAATTCAAGGCCTGCCTAGGCTACGTGAGACTCCGTATAAAAAACCAAAAAATTCAAGTAGAATTTTTTTTTTTTTTTTTTTTGGTTTTTCGAGGCAGGGTTTCTCTGTGGCTTTGGAGCCTGTCCTGGAACTAGCTCTGTAGACCAGGCTGGTCTCGAACTCACAGAGATCTGCCTGCCTCTGCCTCCCGAGTGCTGGGATTAAAGGCGTGCGCCACCACCGCCCGGCATCAAGTAGAATTTTCACATGTGGTCCCTGCTGTGCTGTCTAGGCTGCCATGCTAGCTTTAAGTCTGTGGGGTTGAGTGATTCTTCTGCCTTAGCCTCCAGGTAACTGGGACAACAGGCCTGTGCCACTGTGCCCAACTCAAACAGGTTTCTTCTGAGCCTTCACAGAACATTCCATGGTACCTGCGAACATTAGCAAGACACTGATGAATACTTAATATAAATTATGTTGAGTATTAAAAGCACAATCAACTCGTGTTTTGTTTTGTTTTGAGACAGGGTTTCTCTGTGTAATAGTCCTGGCTGTCCAGGAACTTGCTTTGTAGACCAGGCTAACCTCGAACTAAGAGACCTGCCTGCCTTCTGTCTCCCGAGTGCTGGGATTAAAGGTGTGCGCCACCACCCAGCTAACTCACGTTTTTATATATTCACAAAATATTTTTTATGTAAAGAAGAATTAATTAGATCCTACATTTGTTTATATTTTTTCAGTCAATAGACCATTACTCTGTAATGTAAAATGTCCAAATCAACATTTACAAAATCATATTGTGAAAAATTTATAAGTTTTCTCTCTCTCTTTTTTTAATCATAGACTCTGTGTGTGCTTGTCTGTGTGTGTGTGTGTTTGTATGTGCATGCACCCGCGTGGGCTGCTCCTGTGTGGAGGTCAGAGGACTATAACTCAAGGAGCCTGTTCTCTCCCTCATCGTGTGGGTGCTGAGGAATCAACTCAGGTTGGTAGACTTGGCAAAAGGAGACTTTACCCACTGAGCAGTCTCTCTTTATACACGCTTTTTCTTAAAATGAATTCATTTACAAAGTGCTTTGTGGAGCTATTCCCTAGAGCATGGGCAATTCCCAGCAGCTGCATCACCATCTACAAAGACTCACTATTAACTCCCCTCCTATCTCCCAAAGACCGAAGGTGAAAGCTCAGTCTGGCTCAGGCCTTGTGCAGGCACCTGCAGCCATTGGGAGTTTATTAGTGCCACAGCCATGCCTTGCCCATTAGACAGAGTTCATCCATGCATGGAGGCGCCCAACTTTAATCCCAACACTCAGGAAGCAGAGACAGGTGGACCTCTATGAATTGCGGGTCGACCTGTCTCCACAGAGTCCCGAGCCAGCCAGGGCAACAAAGTGAGACCCGGTCTAAAAAAAAATAGCGGAAAGGAAAGGGAGGGGGAGTCTGTCAAAGTCTGGCACCCCGTGTTTCCACACACAGCTTCCCAAAGGGATGTAGGCTGACTTTGTCGGTGGTCCAGAAAGCCCCTGAGACTTCTGGAGCCCTGTCCTCATCCGGTCCTGGTCACAGGGTGGGAACAAGAGGCAGGCAGGGGCTGCGCCTTGTCCCATCGCCTTCGGTCCTCTGGGTGGATGGAGGCGGGTGGTTTCTGGCCGCACGAGCCTGCTCCTGACCTCTTCCCTGGCTGGACTGAAGCGCTCCCCGAGCTCCCCTTCCAAGGTAACCCGAGGTTACCCCGGAGCGAGCGCTGGAAGAGGCCTACAGCAGCGAGCATCCAAGAGGGCAGAAAGCCTCCCTTCACCGCCTCACCCGTTTGATCCCGCCTCTCTTCCCGGCAACTCCCTGATTGGCTTCCCAGCCTGCGAGTGCGCCCAATGATTGGCCGGAGCGCCGTCACCCTGTGATACGCGGCGCCCCGGGGGCGGAGCCTGCCGGCGAGAGCCCGACTGCCCTGTGCGGCGCGCGCAGCTCCACTTTGTCAGCGGGCGGCGCGGTCGAGCGCTTGGCCCTGGGCTTGGAGCGTGGAGCAGGCGGGGAGAGTAAAGGAGCGGCGGTGCGGGGAGCTGGGAGGCATGGCGCGGCCCGACGACGACGACGAGGGGCCGGCCGTGGCGCCCGGGCACCCGCTGGCGAAGGGATACCTTCCGGTGCTGAGAGGCGCCCCGGACGGGGAGGCGCACGCGGAGCTGCAGGAAGGGCCTGAGGCGGAGATCGGAGGCCCGGAACACGGCCCCGTGATCGCGGGAGCCCCGGACGGACCCCAAGCCCTGCTGGCAGCGGAGGAGGAGACCCAGGCCCGGCTGCTGCCCGCAGGCGGTGTAGAGGACGACCCGGTCTCCACACGCTCCCCGCGCACGGCGCTGTCGCCGCGGCGCTTCGTGGTGCTGCTCATCTTCAGCTCCTACTCGCTGGTGAACGCCTTCCATTGGATCCAGTACAGCATCATCAGCAACGTGTTCGAGGGCTTCTACGGCGTGTCGGCGCTGCACATCAACTGGCTGTCCATGGTGTACATGCTGGCCTACGTGCCCCTCATCTTCCCGGCCACCTGGCTGCTGGACACGCGAGGCCTGCGGCTCACGGCGCTGCTGGGCTCCGGCCTCAACTGCCTGGGCGCCTGGGTCAAGTGCGGCAGCGTGCAGCGGCACCTCTTCTGGGTCACCATGCTGGGACAGAGCCTGTGCTCCGTGGCGCAGGTCTTCATCCTGGGCTTGCCCTCCCGCATCGCCTCCGTGTGGTTTGGACCCAAGGAGGTGTCGACGGCTTGTGCCACCGCGGTGCTGGGCAATCAGGTAAAGACTGGAACGACTTGCTACTGGGATCCTCTTAAGGACGGTAGGAAGCCGTAGGCGGGGCTGGGGCGACGGTCGGTGGGTAAAGAGCACACGGTAAAAGCGTGAAGACTGAGCGCCAGCACCACGAGAAAAGCCGGGCTTGGTGGCCCCAGGTTGTATTCCCAGCCAGCACTGACAGGTGAGGAGGACAGCTCCTGTGAAAGAACATCCGAGATTGCACTCTTGTTTGCACACAGGCACGCACGGAAGCTTTGGCAGTGAAGGAGATCTCCTAGGTGATTTTGTCATCATTGCAGAAGGATGGTGTTGAATTCTGTGAAGTTTGTTTCCATACTGAATGCCCTTGGAACAGCCCCGATTTAATTGTACTTGTAGTGAAGCCAGCTCGGTAGGTGCTGAGCAGGTCTAAGTGAAAGCTCAGTAAATGGTCATAAAGACTTGGCAATATTACTGAGTTCAGTTGTTAGCTCTTAGCAGCCAGGCAGTGGAAGGCACATCGCTGATCATGGAATGGTTAGTGGTTAGTTAGCCAAGGCTCGCTTAAGAAATGACCTTGTTTTCCCCTCCTTCATAAATTCAAATGCCACTGGAATTCCAGAAGCAACACTAGGCAAAAGGCTTGTTTGGGGGCGTGTGTGCGCTTTGTTATTTATTTATTTATTTATTTATTTATTTATTTATTTATTTATTTATTTNATTTATTTATTTATTTATTTATTTATTTATTTATTTATTTATTTTGAAACAGGGTTTCCTTCACTCCTGCAGGCTGGCCTGGAATTCTCTGTGTACCCCTGGCAGACTCCTAGCTCTGGGGAATCCTGCCAGCCTCCCAAACACCGGACTGAGCCAACCCGCTGTTCCGTTTGCATTTGTTAATTTCAGCCTAGTTCTCTTATTGTGGTTTAAATTCTTAATAGAGGGCACTTGTAACACCAGATGTTTTTGTCACTACTGTAAATGTCACCGTTGTAAAGGATGTTTAGTATTCATTCAGTTGAAGGAAATCTAGTTGCCCCTCCCTTGTTATACATATATTGCTACATGCAGTTGTGTAACCAGAAAATGTTACTTTCCTACTTCAAATCCCACTTGAATCAAGATAGTGGTTTAAAAGACCCCAAAAGACTAAACGTGTGTGTTTAATTTGTTAGATTTACTTACTTTCTCTAAAAATGCAGAAGAGTCACCTAAACTATAATGGCCATGTAGTCAAAATAATTTATATTGATTCTTTGACTGGTTGTTTCTTTATATTTGGATAGCAGATGTTTTCTCAAGATATTTTTGTTTCTAAATTCTATTCAAGATTAATGCTTCATTGACTATAACAAAAATATTATCAACTCCCTATCTATGAAGCATCAATTTTATGGGTAATAAATGGAAACATTTACTTATGGGTGGACTTCCCTCTGTCGGCACATTCTGGGTCTTCCTGTATTCTCCTAAGGTGTTCTGTTCCTTCCTTGGCTCCTGTAAACTGGACAGTTGCTCATCATGACCCAGTGTGCATTTTCAGCCTCATTTATGGAATGATCATGCATAATAATATTCAGTGGTATCATGCAGTTACTGAGTGGCATTGAAGTGATTTATGGTCATTCAGCTTCCTATTATAAGGTTAGGACCTATTAGTTTCCACACATGATAGACAGGGAAATTGAAATTTTAAGGAATGGAATCATTTTCCAAAGGTAATAATACAACTTGTTCACACAGAAGTGTGTCTGGCTCCTGAATGGTAGCTTTTATCTTTTCAGGTCTCTAGAGGGAACCTTTGAAAATACAAGTGCTTTAAGTTCGCCATTGGTTTCCCAGAGTCCTTAAATGTGAAGTCTTCGCTGTGAATTACAAAACCTCTTTACTTTGTATTTGGTTTCTTAAGCAGTGCCAAGCTTGCACTTGCACAAGGACCTTTGCAGAAACCTTCCTTCCGATGCTTAGCATATTCTTCCTGTTCAGACTTCATGGTTGCATACGCAGAGCCGCTCAACTCTCTGCGAGTTCAGTTTGTCTTTCTTTCTTTCTTCTTTCTTGGTTTTTCAAGGCAGGGTTTCTCTGCAGCTTTGGAGCCTGTCCTGCAACTAGCTCTAGTAGACCAGGCTGGCCTTGAACTCACAGAGATCCACCTGCCTCTGCCTCTGCCTCCCAAGTGCTGGGGTTAAAGGCGTGTGCCACTACTGTCTGGTGTGAATACTTATTTTCTGTTTCTATAATCACACTCATCCAAGTGGATGTAAGATGGAGTATCATTGTTATTTTGATTTGTATTTACATTAACAACATGATATTGACTTTTTTTTTCTATATTCTTCTTAGCTGCTTGTGTATCTTCTTTGGAAGAACATCTTTTCAAGTATTTGGCCCACTTAACATTGGGATTCTTATCTTTTTGTTGTTGGTTTGTTAAAAAAAAAAACTTTTTATTCTGCATGCTAGTTCCTTATCAGATAAGATTTGGAAATATTTCCCCATGTTTTAGGAGTTTTTTTAATCCCTCATCAGATATAAGGGAGAAGTTTGGCAGCAGTTTTTCTTCATCAGTACAGTAGAACAGAGACATTAGAACAGACTTTTTAGGATTTACAGTGCGTCTTTGTACGTACTACCGTTCTTCATCATATTCTGTTAAATGCCAACATTTGCTCTGTTTGCTATTGATAGTCGTTAACAGGACTGTTTATTTTACAGCTTGGAGCTGCAGTTGGCTTTTTGTTGCCACCTGTTTTAGTGCCCAACGTGCAGAATAACACAGACCTTCTGGCTTATAACATCAACACCATGTTTTACGGAACAGCATTTATCTCCACACTTTTATTTTTTTTAACAGTAATTGGTAAGTGAACTATTTGTCCTGAGACTTAGATAAATGCATGACAAATAGACGGGAATGACTAACCCAGGGGGTTCTGCAGATGGGGTCTCCAGTACTCTTTGTACTTGCCGTGCAATGTCGTGCCCAGGTACTGAGTGGGCAGCTCTAAGGCCATGTTGTGGTCCACGCCATTTTGTTTATTTGTCTTTGTAACGTTCTAAAGGGTTTGAAGACTAATCAGTCCCATTTATCTTTCTACTAACCCAGCTTGGTAAGTGTTCATTTCAAACATGCTGCCTGGCTTCCCTTTCCATGTCCATCCGTGTGGTGTGCATCCTGTACTTACCTAGCCTGCAGCTAGTGCCCGTCATGCTTAAAATGACGCTCACAGGCCACACCTTCCCTTTCCTAGGAAACCCCAGGGATCCCCAGTTTAACATAACTGGGTTTAGAATGTTGACCTGTGAATGACCCTGGGCAGCATCGAGCTGTTCAGAATTTCAAACTGTGGCAACTGTCTGCTTGCTAGGCCACCTCAGCAAAGCCCGGCTGCCACCCTTCGTCCCCGAGTCCTCTCGTCTGGGCCTGTCTTTTGAAGGAGTCAGTCAGAGTCAGCTGCAAGCAGCCATCACCAGCTTGGAAGAAGCTTTGGGAAGGTCTGCTTTTTTTTTTTTTTTTTTTAAGTTTATTTTTAAGGGGAGGCAGTTTTGATTTTAGGGGAGAAGCTAGGCGTGTCTAAGATACATTGCTGCCGTGACTGGGGCAGTGCCTGTGAGACTCTTAGTCTCTCCTAGATGGGTTTTATCAGAAAAGGAGCTATGAAGTTCTCAGACCAGCTCTTAATTAACGTTTATAGTTAAAGCCTGTTTAGTTGGAGGTTTTAGACTTACATATTGAACTTTTTACCTTGCTATGATATTAATGAAAACTTCATATTTTGTGATCTCCAAATATAAAGTTGAGTTTTCAGAGAAATACCTGCTGACTACCTGGGTAGATGAGCGGCAGGGTCAGGTATAGGCAGCTCAGCCCACACTGCAGTTTCCCTTGAGATAATGAACGGAATGTTCTCTTCATGGCATCTGAAGTATGCCAGGACGTGCGGTTGGCGGCTCGTTTTTTATCTTTGCCGGTAGTCAGGGAGTGTGACATATTTGTGCTGTACACACTGCTGAGAAGGGCAAGCTTTCCTTGTACTCTTTTAGTATTTTAACAAAATAAACACTGTGAGGGAACCTCGAATCTGCCTTTCCGGTTGGTGCATTTGGCTTGCTTGACAAAGTAGGAAATGTCGCTGCTGTGCACTTTAGAGCAGTGGATCTTGCCCTTCAGTAGGGTTAAGTATAAAATGTTTTCCAGTCACTTATGTGTAATCACATACATCTCAGGCTCTCATCTTGTTGAGTCTTCAGTTGAGCTTCTAACAAGAAATGAATAATTAATTATAAAAGATGAAAAGAAAGGACTGGAGAGATGGATCAGCAGCTAAGAGCACTTTCTGCTCTTGAAGAGGACCCAAGTTGTGTTCCCAGCACCCATGTCATTGGGTGACCCATAACCTGTGATTCCAGCTACAGGGGACCTCTGTGTACTGCATTCACATGAATAAAACCCCAAAACCAACACACACTTGTACAGGGAATTAAAAGCTGAGATATTTTTAATGAATTAATTATTGGAAAGATAGCTCAGTGGTTAAGAGCACTTGTGTACTTGGCTGCAGAGGACCTGCTTCCGTTCCCAGCATGCACATGTAGCTAGCGCACAACCAGAGTTCCAGAGATGCCCTCTCCGTGGACACCAGACACTAATGCTACACATGAAGACATGCAGGCAAGTCATGCATACATATGAAATAAATCTAAAATAAAAATGAAACCTTAAAAATAATATCTATAGTTGAAGTTTTTCATGACATGTGTATATATATAAACTATTAGAGCAGGAGTAAGAACAGTAGGGTAGGTAGGACTGGGTTATTGTCTTTAGTAGTTTGAGGAATCAAGGAGTGAGGTATTTACATACCTAACTAGTTACTGATGTACTTGTAGCTTGTGGGTTGAGAGTGGAAACAGAAGTGGAGGTCTGGAAACAGTGGAATAAAAAAGGGCTTGTTTTCAAGTTTGTTTTAGTGTCCTACTTTTTTATAAAATATTTATTAATTTTGTATACAGCACTCTGTATGTGTGTATCACTATAGGCCAGAAGAAGGCACCAGATCTTGTTACAGGTGGTTGTGAGCCACCATGTAGTCACTGGGAATTGAACTCAGGACCTCTGGAAGGACAGTCTGTGCTCTTAACCTCTGAGCCATCTCTCCAGCCCTAGTGCCCTACATTTTTATTTAATCTTATGACTCTAGACATACTATAAAAGCAAAGTAAGAATTAGTCAAGGGGGCATATACTATAAGCCCAGTACTTGGGAGGTAGGTACCAGAGGATCGGGAATCCAAGGTTATCCTTGGCTATGCGAAGCCCTGTCTCAAAAAACCAAACCATTATTGTGTGAAGATTGTGACATTAACTAGAAAGGCAACTTGTGTTGTACTCAGATATATTTGCTAAGGTAGGAAAATGAATTTGGAAATTCTTACTTGAAGTGCCTTATTCG
>NW_026067942.1:6132684-6167764 GCF_014885135.2 Alexandromys fortis | reverse complement strand
CATCTGTAAAGAGGTCTGGCGCCCTCTTCTGGCCTTCAGGCATACACACAGACAGAATATTGTATACATAATAAATAAATAAATATTTAAAAAAAAACTTTTAGTAGAGATGCATTTTACTTACTTAATCTGTAAGTATTTTAAGCTCTTGAGGCAAAGTCTGTTTTTTAAGTGAATATTGTATTTATTTATTTTTTATTTTTGGTCTCTGTGTAGCTCTGGGTGTTCCTGAACTCATTCTGCAGACCAGGCTGGCCTCAAAGTCACAGAGATCCACCCACCTCTGCCTCCCGAGTACTGGAATTAAGGACGTGCCCCACTGAGTTCCACTTTAAGTGAATATATTTCAAACGAGACAATACATTTTATGTAGCACTGATAATTATAAAATTTATATATTTTTGTGATCTTTATAGCAGCTCGTTATTGTCGTTTCCACTTAACTAATGAGACTCTGACACTGAGATGTACATAAGACGGGGCAGGGGCTGATCGTGTATTTATTTGCCTTCTGATGGACAGTGTGTAGATCTGTCTGAGGCTCATGCACTCACAGAAGGGCTCTGGACGTCCCCGTTTCTTTACCGTAGCTCGAGGGGCTCCTCAAGCTCTTGGCGACTTCATGTGCCCAGTGCCGGGTGGAGATCAGCGGCTACTTGGAGCTAATAATCAATTCTTTTATTGGCACAGGTTTTTAGTGGGGAAAAAAAGAGGTCCCCATTTCAAAAAAATAAAAACAAAAGGACCTATTTCCTACTTTGAGATAGCTGCACAACATAGAAAGGTCATAGACAGATGACCTTTCGGTCCTTGTTTTCCTCAGGTAGCACTGAGGCTGACCTGACCGTGTGTAGTTGGTGGGTACGGGAGTCTGACTTCCCATGGTGTGTAGTTGGTGGGTATGGGAGTCTTTCTTCCCACAATGTGTGGTTGGTGGTACGGGAGTCTGACTTCCCACAGTGTGTAGTTGGTGGGTACAGGAGTCTGACTTCCCACAATGTGTGGTTGGTGGGTATGGGAGTCTTTCTTCCCACAATGTGTGGTTGGTGGTACGGGAGTCTGACTTCCCACGGTGTGTAGTTGGTAGGTACAGGTTACATTTGCCAAGAGATACTTCATCTCTCTGAAACTGGAGGTTGATTCTTGTGTTCAGAAAGTAAACCTGAATGGAGCTAAAAACTGGTGAGGGCTATTTTTAATTTATGTGAGTTTTTAAATCCATTTTTGGTTTATTTTGATTTGTTTTTTATAGTAAATTTAAATCTAGGAAAGATATTTAAGACTTATTGGAAACTCATGGCTACAATTATTTATAGTCTGAAATCTTGATTTACTACTGTGAAAGTTTTGTATTACCTATGCTAATAAAAAGAAATATCTCCTGTCCAACTAGAGCACAGAGAGACTTGCAGGACAGACACGAGCCTCCTAACAGTGCAAGGATCAGATAGGGAGAAAGGAAGAGGAAGGAAGAGTTGTGGCAGCTAAAGGTTCTGTGTCTTCTGGGCTCCAATGTAAGGGCTACAAATAAGTGCCTATGCGTCTGTCCCTCTTGAACTAGTTCTGAGCTCCAAAGTAGTTTGGTTTTAGCTACATCATTATTAATTTTAATTATTAATTTTTCTTAAAAACTTTTTAAATTTCCATTATTAAAATTTTCTGTCAAACAAAAACTTTAATTTTTTATTCTTACCAGCCAATAGAATGATGATAACTCATAACATTTTGTGGGAGTTACAGGATTGTTTCTTCCCCAGTAACTCTCAAATATATCTGTGCACTGGGAACACCCAGGAATTTTTCTCTTTAGCATAGTCTCATGTTCCACCCTGGAGATTCTGCTCATTAAACTTTACATAGAGCCTCAAAATCAGTATTAATTTTAAATTTCCAGATGATTCCACTTGACAGCCAGTGACATCAGACCTAACCCACTTCAAATTGAACATAAAGTAGGCCTCTTCCAACCAAGAAGAAATTGTTAGGAAAGGGAAAAGGGACGAGAAAAGGGGGAAATGATGAGAGGGAGGGGGGAGGGGGCTCCACTGTGCACAGGTTAGCTCTGAGAGAAGAGCAGGGGGAGGCGGGCCGAGGGAAAGCAGAAATTACAGTCTTAGAGAATATGACTTCTCCCCGTGTGCTCCCCTTCTGAATTTACCTGTTAGTTCTAAAGTGCATTTTCCATGAAATCTCTAAGGATCAGGGACATGTACATCTGGGATCTGTGGCGATGGAGACATGGTGGGTGGCTGCTACCTGGGAAGGCCACTGAATCCAAGCATTCATCTCTCCCGAGGGACTGAGCTTAAAAGTCAAGTCCTTGATGTAGTAAACATCGATCTGGATTGTAAAATGCAATAATCAGTGGGCAAGAGTGCTGTCATTGGTCAATGAATTGGCCAAATCTCTGAGTTTTAGTTCAGAGAGCTAAAAGGAAAAAAAAAAAAAAAAACAAAAAAACAATAACTGGGCCATAGAAGACATTGACTGCCTCTTTAATCCTGAACCAAAGTCGCTCCTCTCACTAAGAAAGATGCATGACTTAATCACGTGTGATGTGGGTGTCGTAGAGGAAGGTTAGTCATATGTGTTCCTTTTCACATGTTCCCAGCGTTCAAGGAAAAGCCTTTGTTACCGCCAAGTCAGGCTCAGGCAGCCCTGCAGGACAGTCCCCCTGCAAAGTACTCCTACAAGAGCTCCATCTGGAACCTGTTCAGAAACGTCCCCTTTGTTCTCCTGCTGGTTACTTACGGTAAGTGGCGTGGTGCCCGTGTGACCACACACCTTAGAGCGCCACGGATTCTTTTGATTGCCACTAGTGGCTGGAACATTGATGAGGTTGGTTCATGAACACCATAGCCTAATTATGAACGTAAGTGATGAACAAAAGTTCCTAAAGGGTTTTTTCTAATGTTTTAAAATAGAAAAAAAAAAAAATGAGCAGATCTCAGAAGTACTGTATGAATTTTGAGTCCTGGTGGGGTATTCCATCTAGAATGTAGAAGTTCCACTTGCAGTTATATTTAGAGAAACACACCATTGTGTTTAGGAGTAAAATCTTAATATCAACTGCAGCCTTTTTTTAAATTCTGAAAACCTGAGGGGAGGGATGTTAAATGTCTGTTGATAAGACAATAGATAACTCACACTGTGGACTATTACACAGTAGAGAAAACCAGTGAACTAGAGTGGAACATGTCTCCCGAACCACACAACTGAGTGGGAAGACCAAGTTATAGATACATACTACTTATAAAGCTTATTATATGCAGAATAATTCTAATTATTCATGAATACACATATGAAATTTAAAATTCCAAGATCAAGATGTTTTATCAAGAAAAGAGGTGCATTTATTTCATATCTTTGGAAAGTTCGAGACCAGGTAGCCCCATCTGCTCGGTCTCTGGTGAGAAACCCTGGAAGCATCATGACAGGGATGAACTACGACTTTGTGCCAAGTAGGCCGAGCTGTCTGGTGGCCTTATTTTACAACAGCCTCCTCAGCTGATAACTGACTCACTCCAAAGAGCCCCTGTGCCTCATCTCCTTGTTCTAGGTCCCACCTCTTGAAGGTTCCATCACCTTTGCCCCTTCCCTTCGGGGAGACCAAGATTCCAGCACGGATCTCTAGGAAACCTAGTGTTCGGTCCTTCTGTCCAGTTTCCAAAAGGTGGCAGTGGTGCTATTAGTCTCCCTGACTGTCTGATTATTCGTATTTTACATATCGCATAGCGTTCCTTGTTATTTCAGAGAGTGAGGAACTTATATTTTTTCTTTGTAGGTATCATGACTGGAGCATTTTATTCTGTTTCGACATTATTAAATCAAATGATACTGACATATTATGTGGTAAGCTTTCGTGCCTGGCGAGCTTCTGCTTTTATATTGTATGCTTGACCAAGACTTTTTCTTTAGCAGTATAATTTACATTAACATGGTCCTAAAATGAAGGATCAACCTTGTTGATGCAAAAGATTGACTTCTGTTTTTTAAAAGACAGCATTCACTCTACAGCTAAGAGGAGGGAAAAGCTGAAGAAAGCAGATTCAGGACTCAAAGTCAGATGGGTCTCACAGTTAAAGTGTAGGGCCACATTCTTGAGTTATCCATGTGATGATGCCTGGAGTCCCACCGGTCTGGTTTGCTCTGGTCCCCTGGACTCTGTGTAAACTCAGTTCAAAATCACTATCTCCCATACTTGTTATTATGCGTATTTAACCTAATTTGCAAAACACATTGAAAGTAAAGATGATTAGCATTGTGGTAAAACCGTAATTTGGTTATATGGAAAGACACAGACCTTGTAAGGGATGCAAGATTAAACATAGGTCAGACTGGCCTCTCTTAAAAAGGAGCTGCCACTTTTACTGTGTAAAAGCAGTGCCCTTAGCTCTCTCTTTGCACATATCTAAGTGATTTCAGAGTCCTAACAAAAAGTAAGTACAACCATGGACTACCCCGGAAATGGTGCCTTTTTTATTTCTTTCATTATTTTATCATCGTTTTTGTCATTGCTGTTGTTTCACAATAGAATGCTTTCTTCAATAAACTACCCTCTCCAAAAATACAACTCTAGCCCGTGTGGTGAATCTTCCTATTGTGTGCTTGCTTGCTTTTATATGATTATTTCCGCTAACTGTGAATGTATGGGAATATGAACCGTCAGCTTGAATTAGAGAGATCTGATTATCACATTGTTTTAGGGAGAAGAGGTGAATGCTGGAAGGATTGGGCTAACGCTGGTGGTAGCTGGAATGGTGGGCTCCATTCTTTGTGGCTTATGGCTGGATTACACCAAAACCTACAAGTAAGTTACAGTAGATACATGCATGGTGCATATGTAAGGATACATTGATTTTAAAGGACAGGGTTACAGTAGATACACGCATGGTACATATGTAAAGATACATTGATTTTAAAGGACAGGGTTACAGTAGATACACGCATGGTACATATGTAAAGATACATTGATTTTAAAGGACGGGGCTACAGTAGATACATGCATGGTGCGTACGTAAAGATCCATTGATTTTAAAGGACGGGGCTACAGTAGATACATGCATGGTGCATACGTAAAGATACATTGATTTTAACGACGGGGTTTCACTAGGTAGCTCAGGCTGTCTTGGAGCTCGGTCGTCCTGCTCAGCTGCCTGAGTGCAGGACAGCAGTCTGAATAAGACTTGGCGGGAGTGTTTCAGTGATCTACCTACATGAATGCTTTACAAACCTTCCTGCCCCTTTAGTAGGCTGTTTCTGTCTAAAAAGAGCCCTCCTAGGGAGGCACCAGGTTCTTTTTATCTTGTCTTTTTTTTATGTTGTAAACTTTAAAAAAAAAAAAGATGTTCTTTTCTATGGCAAGATTATTGTTGAGCTAGCTACATTATCCGCAGATGAGAAGGGTAGCTTGTGGTAGCCAGCCACGTTTTTCTGTGTGCCTTAGGAGAATCAGGAGGGAACCATCGATGGTTTTGTCTTTGTTCTAGGCAGACGACTCTGATCGTGTACGTGCTGTCGTTCGTTGGGATGCTTGTGTTTACGTTCACACTGGACCTTGGGTACATCATTGTGGTGTTCGTTACTGGTGGGATCCTTGGGTAAGTGTGCGAAGGAGTGTGTAAAAGGCCCCCCAAAGGTCCTTCTGATAGCTTAAACTCTGAAGGTCCATTATGTACATATAAATATACAGTTCCTCAGAAGTATAGCAGAAAAGTTTAAGCTATTTTGGTGTGCTGTTGGTAAAAATAGATGAGCCTCGGCAGTCCAAGTGCCCGCCCTTCTCACAGCCCACCTGTCTCATGGTCTTGTTCTCCTAGCTTCTTCATGACTGGTTACCTCCCTCTGGGCTTTGAATTTGCTGTTGAGATCACTTACCCTGAATCTGAAGGCACGTCCTCTGGGCTTCTCAATGCTGCTGCTCAGGTAATCCTCTTTTCTGCGGCTGCTGCTTTTTAAAAAGATTTTATTATGTATCCAGTGTTCTGCCTGCATGTCTGCCTGCAGGCCAGAAGAGGGCACTAGATCTCATTACAGATGGCTGTGAGCCACCACGTGGTTGCTAGGCAATGAACTCAGCTCTATAGATGAGCAGGCAGTGCTCTTAACTGCTGAGCCCTCTCTCCAGCCCCTCTGCTTCTTCTTAACCCAAGACAGCTAACCAGGTGTGGTGGTAGCAGTCCCCAGCACTTGATAGGTAGAGACAGGAGGACCAGGAGTTCAAGGCCAGTGTTAGCTATATCGTGAGTTTGAGGCCAGCCTGGGTATATGAAACTCTGCCTCAAAAGATGGAACAAACAAAACCAGCAAAAGCCAGGTGATTCCTATGGTCAGTGAGCAGTGAACTTGGCCTGACTTTGTGGGTTAATGATCCTGATTTTCAGTGGTTGTTTCTAGAAGTCAAATCATAAAGGTCAGTTAAGGAGGGCTCTGTGGGTGTGTGTACTTGTTATAAAACAGTAGACAGGTGGCCGTGCAGTGGTGGCGCACACCTTTAATCCCAGTACCGGGAAGCAGAGGCAGGTGTGAGTTTGAGGCCAGTCTGGTCTACAAAGCGAATTCCAGAACAGCTAGGGCTGTTACACGGAGAAACCTTATCTCAGAATACAAACAAACAAATAAAACAGAAAATTAATAAAAATTATTTTACGAATTTTATTTTAGATATTTGGAATTTTGTTCACCTTGGCTCAGGGAAAGCTCATGTCAGACTATGATCCTGCGGCAGGAAACCTTTTCCTCTGTGCCTGGATGTTCTTGGGCATCATTCTGACAGGTGAGTGCTGAGTGTGTGCACTGTCTCGTCTGTCTTCAGTTGTGTGCGTCGCTGCCTCGTGGCTTTGCACAACTCTGGGGTGAAAAATGAAATAAGAAGCCGAACACAGTTTTTCCTCTCAGGATGTGAGTCTGTCCTTTCATTTTGGTGGTTCCAAATTTAATGCCACTACTCTGTGTAAAAGACAATACTGGACAATACAGGAGAAATGACTCACTGGACCTGGGTTTAATTCCCAGCACCCAAATGGTCGCTCACAACATCTAACGCTGGTCCCAGAGGATCCGATGCCCTCTTCTGGCCTCCTCTGGCACTGCACAGACATACATGCAAGCCACACACCCATATAGGTCAAATAAAAATAATCCTTCTAAAAAACTTACAAGAATTATATGAATTATTATCTCGTGTGTCTTTTCACCTTCACTTGGACCTATGGGCACCGTAGGGCTCCCTGTCCAGAACCCAGTTCACTGTGTTCCCGCAGTGCAGGCCTCTTTCTCTCGTATTTCCCTTAGCTCGTGCTGTCCTCCCCTCACCCGGCCAAACAAGGAATTCTGAAGTCACCACTTTTCCTCCATTCTTTTCATCCCACTGTCACATCTGCGTCTGTACTGACGGATGCTGGTGGTTAAAGCCCAACACCTCGGTGTCTTCCCAGCTCAGCAGGGCTGCTGGCGCTCACAGCACTCCACACCGTGTGTCACGTGTTAGAGTACAGTTGCTATCAGCACTGTGCACCGTGTGTCACGTGTTAGAGTACAGTTGCTATCAGCACCGTGTGTCACGTGTTAGAGTACAGTTGCTATCAGCACCGTGTGTCACGTGTTAGAATACAGTTGCTATCAGCACCGTGTGTCACGTGTTAGAGTACAGTTGCTATCAGCACCGTGTGTCACGTGTTAGAGTACAGTTGCTATCAGCACCGTGTGTCACGTGTTAGAATACAGTTGCTATCAGCACTCCACACCGTGTGTTCCATGTATAACACAGAAGGAGATGGCGACCCTTTTGTGGTAACTCTGGGTGCTTCTGTTTTAGCCTTGATCAAGACTGATCTGAGGAGGCACAGCGTAAACATGGGGATGGCGAATGGAGCCCTTAAAGCTGTAAGTAGCGTTTCTGTGGCTGTGCTCTGAGCACACAGGGGGCGAATGGGGAACCAGTCTTCTTTAATCACCAACTCCTATTTTTTATTCTTTATTTTTTGAGTCAATTCACCGATTGTCTGATGAATAACATGTCGGTGTGGTACATCCCTTCAATGTCAATTACTTTTGCAGGTGCCTGTTGATAGTCTGACAGATCAGAAACCAAAGGTGATGTTGTCTAAGCAGTCAGAATCTTCACTCTAAGGAGGGGTCAGCGCCTGCCCCTCAGCGTGGGCGTGCCATCATCCCTGGGAAACTGTGTGAGCGAGCGGTGAGGACACTTACTTGAAAATTACTGTGTGAACTCTGAATATTGTTTTGTTTTACTGTTAATTTAGGCAACATTTGGTTAAAATGCCCTCACTTGCGCCTTGTTAACACTAACGTTCATCTAATATTGTCCGTCTTCAATTGTGTAGCGTGTCCATGAAGTAGCAATCTTGACATTTTTTCAGAACGTATGTTTTTTTTTATGGGGCTCTAGTTCCCGTAAGACATGCAAGAGTGCGTGCTGTTCACATACAGACCCGTCCAGTGCGTTTCCAGTTAACTGTCGTCTCACAGTGTGAGCACCGAACACACCAGGAAGCTGGCTCACTGGAGGTCAGGGCTGGGATCCGGATTCCAGAGAAGCGCTCGGACTTTTCCCATCTTTCATGCTCTTGTACAGTGTGTGACACATTCCGTCCCACAAACAAACAAACAAACAGTTGTATAAAGCATATCACAGAATCCATTATACTCTGGTTAGCTAAGGAGCCGAGGCACACCCAGACCGTCTGCAGTTCCTCTCCGTGCTGACTTCATACAAATAAATAAATGCTAAGACTGTATTTTTCAGTGCAACTCTAAAATAGAATAGTTTCACGCCCATTGTCTATTTTTTACTCTCTTTCAAGAAAATTTCATCTGTGTTACGTGCTAGCTCGTGATTTCTTATGTCACATCAATATTTGCCTTGGAGATACCTAAGATAGGGAGTCTGTGCTAACTTCAGAGAGCCCTTGAAATACTAGCTGCTGGGTTTTAGGGATCATTTTTTCTGACCTTTGCCCTCTGAAGGTTGCCAGCCTCTGCACATGTTCTGTGAGTGCTGGGGACAGGTTCTCCTCCACCTCAGAGTGTACGTGGTCGCCACTCTGTGGGCGTCGATGCTCAGGGCAAGGGGAATGGGACCAAGTGAGTTTTCCCAGTGCCTACCGCTGTCTTGTTCACAGTGAGACATTGGCACTCCGACTCTAGGCGTATCGCCATGATGTTTTATCAACAGTAACATTTAAATAGTGTAATTTTGTAAATTTCACCAAAAAATTACATCAAAAAGCACGCAGAAAAGCCAATCTTGTAATGAATATGTTTGAAACACATGCAACTTTGATTTAGGCAATATATACATTGATTTATTTTGATATTATTCATTTTCATCAAATGCTGTAATCTGTGTAGAATCTGACACTGGAAAATGTACTGGAAGAGTTACTATCGCTCAGGATCAGGACCTGGTTTTGTGTCCTTGGTATGTTCTGTCATGGTAACTCTGGATACATCATTTAGCCTCTCTGGCAGCATTTTCGTGATTCAGGAAATAAATACTTTAACTTTGATCTAAAACAGTGGTTCTCAACCTATGGGTTGCGACCCCTCTGGGAGTTGAATGACCCTTTCACAGGGATTACATATCAGATATTTTTATTTATATTATAATTTGTAATAGTAGCAAAATTACAGTTATAAAGGAGCAATGAAATAATTTTATGGTTGGGGGTCACCACAACATGAGGAACTGTGTTAAAGGGACATTGCATTATGAAGGTTGAGAACCACTGATCTTAAAGACCTCTTAAAAATATTGTTGTTTGCTGGGCAGTGGTGGCACATGCCTTTAATTCCTGTACTCGGGAGACAGAGGCAGGCAGGTCTCTGAGTTCGAGGCCAGCCTGGTCTACATAGTGAGTTCCAGGACAGCCAAGGCTCCACAGAGAAACCATGTCTTCATCCATCATGGAGTAGAGCGGATCACTACACCACGGGAATTCTAGTTCGAGTAAAACTCCTCGGACAATTGAATAACCAGTTGTATTGCTCCTGTGTAAAGACAGGGTCTTTCAGTAGCTTTTTAACCTTTTTAGCCTGTCTGTAGTTCAGGCAAATCAATCTGTATAATTGTAACTTCTTTTGATATTTATGCCACAGGTTAAAGATGACCAAAAACAGTCTCCCCTAACTGTTTCTATCTTTAAATGGACAGTACTGTTTACAACAATCATGTGCTTGTTGAGTTCCCGAAACTCTGAACAAATCACAGTCGGAAGCTGGATTATTTAATGTCTGAAAAGCATATGTGTGCTTTGCCATTGTTTGGAAAGGGATAACGTACTATGTAACAATGCAAAGTGAATTCCTGATGTTGTCAGTATTTTAAGTGAATGTTGTAGATAATATAGAAGGTGAGGATTTGATATAATTTTGTGTCATAGCTTTAGAAGTAGTAATTATCACCTGTGTCAGGTTTAGCAGACGATTTAGCACAGTTGTGTTCTCAGACGCCGTTGCACTCGGAAGCGCTGTGAACATGGCTGTTGTCTTTGGGAATGTTGGAGAAATGTTTCGTGTGAAATGTTTGTGTTAGTAACTAGAACAGCACCTGTGTCTGATGTCTTCATTTCTAATCTTATTTTTGCTATTTTTATAATTTCCTTATGTGTTTTTTCTTCATTATTTCATACTTGAAATAAATTTATTTTTTTAATGCTACACTTGTGTATTTTAAAAACAAGATCTGGTGCCCGGTATATGTGGAAGCTAGAAAGTGGTCATGTGATCTTAGAGAGACCGCAGAGGTAAATAAACCCACTGGGACCAGCCCTTGACGAGAACAAAATGTTTACTTAAAAATTACGTAAGAGGGGGCTGGAGAGATGGCTCAGAGGTTAAGAGCATTGCCTGCTCTTCTAAAGGTCCTGAGTTCAATTCCCAGCAACCACATGGTGGCTCACAACCATCTGCAATGAGGTCTGGTGCCCTCTTCTGGCCTGCAGGCATACACACAGACAGAATATTGTATACATAATAAATAAATAAATAAATAAATAATTTTTTTTTTTTAAAGAAATCACGTAAGAGTAAACTGGGAAAGCACTCAGCACTGAGGCTGCGTGCAGCCATCGCCGAGGGCCCAAGTGCTGTTTCTAACACCTGCATCAGGCCGCTCCCAACCGTCCCAGGGATCCAACACCCTCTTGTGCCCTCCATGGCAACTGCACACATGTATATGCCCCACACATGCACATAATTTAAGATAATAAAAACAAGTCTAAACTTAAGAGAGGATGATATCAGCAAGACAGCAGAGCATTTTTCTCAAAAGTGTCATTTCTCACACTCTTCATGGACGGCACTTTTGTCGGGGATCCGGAAGTCCAGCGGGGAGGTTTCAGTCAGCTCTAGCAGAAAACCTGTGAGCAGACACACTGAGAAGGTAAGACAAGTTCACTTTAACCACATCACCCGCAGCCATAGCTGTGTATCACAGTGCAAAGCAGCTCCATCCGAGGGCACAGAGCCAACTCTCACTTCATCAGCTGTGCAGAAAGCTGTGCTTCCTGGCTGGCCCAGCCAGGATAATGAGGCGGTTGGGAGAGCTGAATGTTGGAAAGGCTAGCAGCAGAGAAGGACAACCCAGAGCCACTTGGGATGCCTCACCTATGGACATTCCTACGTATGCTGTACCCTTGATCAGTGAGGCTGGCTTCCCAGGCATGTCCACATGGACAGAACCTCAAGTATCTCAGGCAGAGAGTCACTCAACTTGACAGCATTAGAAGGTGCCCAGACTAGGGAGAGCAAACAGGAAGCTCCGTACACCTAGCCTGGCTTTTCAGGACGGAGAGAAGACAAGAGGGAGCAGATGTGTGGAGTAGGTAAGTCAACAGCAAATGTCTGTGTCTCAGAGTCCATGGCCAGGCTAATCGGTAAATTCTCTCCCAAAGGTAGTCAGTACAGCCTGGAGAAGGGGCCAGAGACATGGCCCAGTGAGTAAGGTGGCCCTGCCTCTAAGCCTGACACCCTGAGACCAATCCCCAGGATCCATGGTCAGAGGAGAGAACTGACTCACCCAAGCTGTCTTTTTGACTGCCACACGTGATCTGTAGCATGTGTGAGCCAGCATGTCCGTGTATATACACAGAGATGCTCAAATACAAAATTAAAAAATTAATCTGGAAGAGGTGTGGTTTCTTATACATATGCAGCAAAGACTTGAAAGTAAAGACTGAGCTCTGTGTGTGTGTGTGTGTGTGTGTGTGTGTGTGTGTGTGTGTGTGAGTGTGTGACAGGTCATGCCTGCCTGCCCAGCATTTGAGAGGCAGGAAGATCAAGTTTCCTGGTCATCTTCAGCTTTGTGGTAAGTTTGAGGCCAGCCCGGGCTACATGAGACCCTATCTCAGAAACGTAATGTTTATTTAAAATAAAAACTAAAAACAAATCAAGGAAACATGATACCATAAAAGAATAATAATCCAGTAACAAACTCCAAAGAAACTGAGATCTGTAAATTTCCCAACAAGGAATTCATAATAGTTTATTTTACAGTGCTGGGATCAAATCCAAAGAAAACCATTGTTCTAACTAAACTCAGTGTGGTGGTTTGAATGACCACCATAGGCTAAATCAAGATATAATGAATTAATTTTTGGCAGAGGAAATTTCCAGATAGGACAGCTAGACTCTAGAATGGCTTCTGCTTATTGCTCTTATCCAGACTTTCAGTGGAGTGAAGCCAAATACTGGGCAAAACATAAATGTAAAAAAAAAAAAATGCATTTTTTTTTTTTGTGAGGAAGAAAGAAAGTTTAAAGTTGCAACCAATAGGGATGCTAAGAAAGAGACCGCTATTGTTAAAAATAAACCTGCCCTGCACTGGACAAACAGGCCCCGAGGGAAACGCCTCATCTAAGGCTCCAACTTGTCAATATACAAATTCATTTTAAAAGAGCTAAGCTTCAAGTGTAGGAAGGGTTCCCTACTTCTGGAAAGCAACGGTCTAGGAAAGTGTCTCCCCCAGAGGAAGCACACACAGAGACTTCAAGAAGTCCCAAGCGAACCAGGCTCTATCCCAAGATGGCAATAGAACTTGGCTGCATCATCCCCTTGTTTCCATTGTCCCCTCCCCACAGCACAAAAGACTCAAGATTAAGAGGATCACAAATGTTGCCCCATGGTTCCAGAGAGCTGCAAAGACCAGGCAATGTGCGGCAGAGTTGTAATCCCTGCAAGAAGGTCATGAGAGACCATTTGTGAAATTAGGGTGAAACCCAAGTAGCAAAGGAAATCGTAGAATGTTGGAGGTGCCAAAACCATGGCATATGCCCTAAGGAAAGATGCGTGTAGGAAGGGGAGCCATCTCAAGAGAGAGGCTTTGTGTGCTGAAGGCAGCCAAACTGGAATTGAAGGGCCTACATCAATCCTCTGGAGGCCAGATGATTCCCTCACAAGCCTCAGTTGCTGGACGTGGAGCCCCGGGATTAATCTCTAGCATCTTGTGTTGTGAAGCGGACCCTACACAGGAGTGTAGCACTTGATGCTGGGAGTTACAGGGCAGCATCGTGACATGTGTTCTTTATCTTACTGCTTCAGCTGCTCCTTAAGCATGCCCAGGCATTCCTAAGATATATAAAGAACACAGCCTCGGAAGCCTAAAGTCTTTTTTTTGTTTGTTTGTTTGTTTTGTTTTGTTTTTTGAGACAGAGTTTTTCTGTAGCTTTGGTGCCTGTCCCAGAACTAGCTCTTGTAGACCAGGCTGGCCTTGAACTCCCAGAGATCCACTTGCCTCTGCCTCCCGAGTGCTGGGATTAAAGGCATGCGCCACCACCGCCCAGCCAGAAGCCTAAAGTCTTAAAACCTGATTGTTTGGGGAGATTAATCTGGAAAAATCTTGGAATTTAAACCCTCTCAGTTTTCACCTTTTTTATTAATAGTCACTAACTTGTGAGGATTAGTTTTGAGCAGAAAGCATACAATTGCCTCTCATTGACTCTGACCCGCTATGGTTCTTGTGGCAAAGCAGCCCTAATAAGAACTTGCCAATACCCACACGTGAGAAGCAAACTGGCTGATCTGGGAGAATGTGGTGCTGTGGTCTCTGAATCTGATCTTGTGTTCAGCAGCTGCTAATAAACTATCTAGCCATTTCCACATGCCTGTGCATGCAGGACCAGGGGTCACCAGAGCACACAGAACAGATTCAGGAGACTCGGTGGCCAGGGGACCTGGGCAGAAGAAGCACAATTTCTCTTGAGCTCAGGAGAAATGCTTGCACTATGAAACCTCCCCATAGTCCAAAAGGTAGAAGAGACACTCCCCACTCGTCTGCCTCGAGGGCCCTGGTTCTCCGCGGAGCCCCTGACATGACACTAGAAACATTTCTAATAAACGCTTTACTCCCAACAATTCATCTCAGTGTCCCTCGGTGAACTTGCATCTGAGACATTTCTTAAAGTAAAACAAAACACAGTAAAGACCTTTTCTCACCCTTCCATCTCAGTGAGATGGGAAAAGCAGAACACAGCTTCAGATGTGATCTGGGTTGTCAGTGTTGACCACAGCAATAAACCTCAGATAGAAAGCCCAGCCATCCAGTAGGAGATGGCAAGTCCAGACTCATTGGTCTGAAGTCGTCAGGCCTGCTACTGGGTACCACTTCTCCAAGGCAGAAAAGCTCTGTCCGAGGAGCCTGGGGAGCCGGTGTCACTTCAGCAATGTGAAAACACAGCCTCTACTGGGCGTTTTTCTGAACTGTTTGAGGAGAGAAGTATATTGAGATAAAGAGAGAAAGGAGAGGCTACAGGACCATATATTGAGGCAAGTCACAGCTAAAACTTTGGAGTCCCCGCTGTAGGAATTAGCCTCTCTTGTGGAGTGCCTTGAACCACCCAGGAGGCTAGATAAAACAGAGCTCCAGCTAACAGTCTGGAAAGCAGTTGTGGGGCCTTGTGGGTTCCTCTACCTCCTCAGGTTCAGATATGCTCCTGATGTAGAGCTGGGAGTGACCTGAGGAACCAAATCTCGACAGGGTTCCTCATCACTGCTTCTCAGTTCCCAAGCCTAACAAGCCAACTGAACACTGGTGTGTAGATCTAGACCGGTTTCTGGTATCGCCATGCCCTTCATTAAGGAACATGTAATTCCCTAACGCCTCCTATAAAAGGAAAGGGAAAACCTTTGGAAGGTTGGCGATGTAGCTCAGCTGGTAGCGTACTTGCTGAGCATGTGGGAAACCCTGGGTCTGATCTGCAGCATCACGTAAACGGGGCAGAGCAGTGCACAGCTGTGATCTTACCTATCATTTAGTAGGTGCAGGCAGAAAGGTCAGAGTTCAAGGTTATCCTTGACTAGAGTTGTGAGTTGGAGGCTGAGGTACATGAGACCCTATCTCATCTCAATTTTTTTCTTTTGGATCTTCACTGATTGTAACCACTGGACAGAATGAGTGACCTGGGGCCCCACTTTGCCACAGACGTAAAGTCAGAAAGGCATGGCAGGCCGGGCGGTGGTGGCGCACGCCTTTAATCCCAGCATGGGAGGCAGAGGCAGGCGGATCTCTGTGAGTTCGAGACCAGCCTGGTCTACAAGAGCTAGTTCCAGGACAGGCTCCAAAACCACAGAGAAACCCTGTCTCAAAAACAAAACAAAACAAAACAAACAAACAAAAAACAGAAAGGCATGGCATCAGACACAGTTTTGAGAGTTCCTGAGGGAGGGCAAGTTAGGTCACTCTCGTGCAGCTAGTGGCTGACAGTAATCCCAACTTCAGGCCAGTAGCGACAGCATCAGGCACCAATCCATCCTAGTGTCCCACGGGGACAGCTTCAAGTAGGAGCTGGACTGACGCCAGGTCCCTCTGGATCTGGGCCCGCTCTCAGACACTTGGCTGTGATCTGCCACTGGCTTTCCTGTCTCCTGGGATCCAGAAGATGCCTGCTCATATTGTTCCGCAGGGCTGGGCCTGTGCAGACCCTCAAGAAGGAAGGTGACCTGAGCTGTCGTTTTGGACAGCTGCCCAAGTTGCCCTGAATGCTGTCCCTCTTCTGCGGCCACCCTGTCCTCTAGCCTTGCTGCAGGGGTCTGAGTCAGTGAGTAACCAAGCGGAAAGAGGTGGACTCTGTGACCTTCCAGTTACCATGATGACGACAGCAAGTCACACTAATGAGTCTCTAATTTAGCCCTTGGGATCTTTGGAAAGGAAAAGCCCAGCGAACCGTGTCTACCTACTCCCAACTCAGATTCCTGAAAATTATGTTTCTTTCACCTTTGAAGACAGATCCATATTGAATCTCTTCTTGTGTTTGTTCCCATGCCCACTGTGAAGAGTGTGTTTTAGAACGCCCTTAGTCTTACGTGATTTGTCCACGTTTCAGGATACCATGGGATATCTGTAGCCTAGTCTCCCAGGCTCAGCTGGACTGGGCAGCAAAGCTGAGCTGAGCTGCTCCGTGCTGCTTTGGGGGACCCCATCTATCCCATAACCATCCAGACAAGGAAGAGTCTAAGAGACACTGGTATCCTCTCCCTTCGGCTGTCAGACTACTGAAACAGCGGACCCACCCCCACTCCCCAAATTAAAATTTCCGCAGGAAATTCATGCTGGGAGAAAGGAAAGGCTGAAGCCCTGGTGATAGTGAGGGGTGGAGGAGGGGTGCCTTCCCTAGGAAGAGATCTCACACAGTTCTGGCAACTCATGGGGCCACTGAGGGACCCCTGGAGCTGAGGCAACGGTGGCTCAGCCATGAGTGTGGCCTCATCTTGACCCTGACTGCATCGTCCCACACACCTCTTCTCTAAACCTCGTGTCAGCTCCCTGAAGACTGGCCTGGAAAGGTGACGTGGTGCCCTTCAGCGGGTCCTGCAGAGGAATGTCAGTAGGGAAACGCCATGTGCAGCAGAGTAGAGCAAGAGGTTCACCGGGGGAAGTGAAAACGTAAAAGGCCATGTCAGGGTGAGGACATGAGAGAGGCAGACGGACAGACAGACACGGGAGAAACAAGAGGAAGAAGAGAGACAGAGGTAAGAAGAGGCAAGAGAGTGAGCTGTGCCTGGTGCGCCCTTAGAGGATGCACATGTCACATAGCTGGCCGTGGAAAGGCACCTGGTGACAGGCGATGATGTCACTGCTGCTAAGGCAGGAAATAAAGGGCATCACCAGGCCTTTCTGTCTAAATCTTTTCCCAATCTGATTGAATACCTCTCCTTTCTCTGCACCTCTCCCTTGTGTGTGTTGTGTATGTATACATGTACATCAGTTCATGCATGTGTTGATATATGCATGTATACATGTTCATATGTCTGTGTATGTGTGTGCTGTATGCATGTATACATGTTCATATGTCCATGCATGTGTGTGTGCTGTATGCACATATACATGTTCTTCTGTCCATGCATTGTGCACGCTGTATACATGTTTATTAGTCTATGCGCGTGTGTGTGTGCGCATGTGAAGTCAGTAGGCAGTGCCAGGTTTTTCAATGAACCTTGAATGAGCTCCAAGTGTTACCAGGGAGACCAGAGTTCCCTTTAGGGGTTCCTAGTCTCCGTAATGAAAGAGTTTAAAAACTGGCCCAGAAAAGATGAAAGCAAGGTTACTAGAGTTTAGGAGACACAACAGGACTAGCATGCCGTGAGTCCTGGAAGCTGCTGCGAGGTGACAAGGAAGAGGAAGAGACTAGAAACTGAGGTTCGTACGCTGCTGCATGGCAGAAGGAGAGGAAGGCGTCACAGAACCAACAAGAAAGCCCAAAGCATCTGGGAAAGACGGAGATGTAAAAAGACAGAAAATGTGGCTAAGACCCTAAGCAGGCATGCAAGGCCTGCAAGTGGCTGCAGAGTTGCAATCCCTGCAAGGAGGCCATGAAGTTAAGGGGTGATTATTCTGCCCATCTCCTTGGCATGGCTTTAGGTCATCAGTTTTCCTGGGTAGGGGAGGAGTAGGTGGACTCCTGGCCAGATGATTGACAGGCCCTACTAGACCAACTCTTTGAATGGGGAGAGAACAGTATACCATATGTAAGTGGCTTCTGGGCCTTGGCTTTAGCTGCTAGGGTAAGTGTCTGCTCTGTCTTACTAGTGGGATGACTCTGTGTCGCCATTGCCTGCTCTAGTCAGGTATGACGGTTTTAAATGAGGCCTCTAGTGTGCCCCACGGACACTGCTTTCCAGGCCTCTGTCCCCTGTGCACTGGCAGGACAAGTGTCCACAATGGTTTCCAGACTCCCCCGTGAAAGCAGTCAGTCATGGCATGCAGGTCTCCTGAGCGCAGAAGGCAGAAGATGAGGGAGCAGGCTTTCCCTCTGTCTCTGGGTCCTCCCCTCTCCTTGAGCCTAGGGGTGTCTGACTAGGAGGTGGGGACGGGACTGTGCCCTGAGGGGCCATCTCACTTTCACTCCTTCCACACCTATCCTACCTATTCCCTGCCCCAGGGGCCACCACGTCCCCAGCAGAGGCCAGGGGGTTCCCAGAGAGGCCAGAGGCAGCATTTTAGAGCCTGACCGTGCGGGAGCATCACAGGGGCCTCTTCCAGCCAGCCGCACCCGGCTCCTGAGGTAGAAACACAGGTCGTTCTGCCCTTCTGGAAACAGCTTTGGGGTTTGGTTGGACTCTAGTTCAAACCTTAAAAACGACGCTCTCAGCGGTCTTCTGAGCCTAAGCTGGCTGCTGTGGATCTCCCTTGCAGAACCTAATCCATTTCTTACTGCCACCTAGTGTCCAAGAAGGAAGGGCAGTAAGCTGGGATCTGAGTAAGGGGCAGCAGAGCAGAGGCAAGACATGGATTAGGTTCTGCAAGGGAGATCCACAGCAGCCAGCTTAGGCTCACAAGTAAGAAATACTTTTCTATCCGCACCCGGGGTGAGGTCTGTCTCTGAGTGGGTGCTCGGTGCACCCAACACTTTTGCTTTGTGTCTTTGGTCAGATGACTAACTTTCTGGGCTGAGGTCTGCACCAGGACTGACCCTCTGCATTTCTAGGCAGTTCCTAAGCAATGTGGCTACCGCTGCTCAGGTAGGGCTGGGAGCCCCGCAGCCTCTCTTAGTCTGGAGTCTCACAAGGAGGTACCCCTTCTCTCCTTCAGGAATGCACTCTGCCCACACCCCTTTCTCTGACAGCTCTCATCTCAGGCTCCCAAGGGCACCTTCCATCTAAGGCCGCAGAGACCAAACAATCAATCTTTCTCCAACACAGGAGGTCTCAATAGCAGGCAGACGCCAGGGAGAGCGAACAGAGAGAGGAGAGAAGTAACCGGAGAAGGTCACGGAGCAGGAGTGGCGTCCCAGACAGGATGGCCCGGTAGCTGCCTCTAGCACCGAGTTCCTGAAAAAGGTAGGCCGAAGCCCAGCAGACCAAGGGGCCCCTCTGCCCTTCTGGGCACCTTTCCCAGGCTCTGCACTGCGAACTGACCTCAAGAGCCACCTGCCTGACTCTGCTCTCACCTTCTGCCATTTGGGCAGGAGAGCCTGGGCTGCCATGGGAGCCATCTCTTGAAGATGATGGTACCTCTGGCACTACAATGGATGTTTGGAACAGTGCCCCTAAGAAAAAAGGTGAGGCCAGAGAGATTCAGGGCTCACATGGTACAGCATCTACCCCACCTTCAACATATTGACAGCCTCTCTGACTGGGAATGAGAAAGATTCTGAATAGCGGTGGTTCCTCTCTTGACAGTCTCTCTGTTGCCCTCACCAGAGCAAATCCATCTCATATCCACCATGGACTGTGTGCCTTCATTAAGTCCTTTACTCCTTCACTCCATATTAAAGGAAGTCGGAGGAGGAACTGTTAGGCCCTGTTAGGCCAATGTGGGCTGTGGGGGAACCCGCCTGTGCTGTGCTCAAGGTCCTGCCCTGGAGCTCCCCAGCAGAGGAAGATGTTTGATCTTCTCACCGTTAGTTCCCCAAACACGCCAGTAACTGGGTGGCAGCTACCCTTGCACTGGGAAGACACACTGTGGGTTTGGTTAGAATTGGGAGGCAGAGTTCTTCTGGTCCTAGGATTATTTAATAATTCCAACATTAGAGGACCACAGTGTGGATTCAGGAAGAACAGATCCTTCGCCCCTTTAGGAGGTTGGACATATCAATGTGGGGGTCTCGGGGTGAGCGGGTCCTTACTCATCTCTTTTCCTGACTGCAGCCCCTTCCTCCCTCCTCTTTAGCCTCTTGGTTCTAGGTCTGTCCCAGCAGTTGAGTGCTGGTGACTCACCCATGTGCTGCTGGATCCCATGTGCTGCTTAGACCTATTACAGCACCTGGGACATAGTAGGTGGTCAGGAAACATCCATGGAATCAGTAAACCAGGAAAAGAGCTGGCTGGGATTGGCAGCAAACTGGTGGCCACTTGAGAGTCCTAATGCGTTTAATGTTATTACCCTAAGGATGTTGTCTGGTCCCTGCCTTGTCTATCCTGAGGACAGTCTCTAGTAACCCCTATTATTTCCCTAAAACTCTATGGACCACTATGTTAGTATCCAGGCACACCTTGGTCCTACTGCTTGGGAACCTGGCACCTCTCTGCATATGACAAGTAGTATTCCCAGACTGTATGCAAGTGCAAAGGTCCCTTTAAGAGACAGCCTCTGCCCACTCCAGAGCTCTCCCCACCCCTGCCCCAATAGAGAGACCACGGCAAACAGGTCTCAGCCCCCTCTTCCTCTACTCCCTCCCTCTCCCCTTCTGTCTTCTCTCCCTTCCCTCCCCCTCTCTCTGTGTCTCCCTTCCTTCCTTCCCCTCTCCCCTTCCAGTACCTTCTTCTCAATAAACTCCACACTTAAGCTCTCTCTGCAGCCTCCGCATTTCTCACCTGGCCTGCCAAGGTCCCAACTTGTACCGTACCTTAACACACAGGGCTGATTGAGTCCTCTGGACCTCTGAGTCCCAAATTTAACTTTAATGAGTGTGTAACTCCAGCCTGTATGTTGGTGGGACTTTTTTTCCCCCCACTACGTCAGATGGTTCTGTTGTAAATCCCAAGTCTAGGGACCTGATCCATTTCATAGTCCAAACCCCTGAGAGGGGAGAGGGCAAGATCAGGATTGGGCAACTCCTTAGCGACAGAGCTGAGCACCCTACCTGCCCAGGAAGCCCTGTTTTCATGCTCAGGACATCTTCATTACCTGCTCAGAAAATGCCATTGAAGACAACCGGCTTCAAGTCACATCCAACGCCTCCGTGATCTGCGCAGAGGTTTTAGTTTTAATTTGGCTGAGAATGCAACCTCCCTTGGGTCTTTGGCCTTCAGCTCCACACAGCCCTGATTTTACAGACACAGCTCTTGATTTGCTCAGTTTCCTGAGCTGCCCCTGCCTCAATGTCTCCTGCTACTGCCCTCTGCCTTGCTGGGTTGCTCCTAGCCTGCCTTGCTCCACCACAACTGACCCTCTACCCACTTACTTTCCTCCTGTCCAGTCCTCATCCCTACTCCCCCAAGCTGCTCTCAGACAAGATGTGGACATTCCTGACTTGCCCCTACCTTTTCTGTCATAGCTGGTGAGCTCCCTCTGACTCTTCCAAGAGAGTGCCAGCCCCAGGAGACCTCTCACTCACAACTAGCAAGCAACATACTTGACTGATGGTTTTGGAACACAAACATGCTGTTTTAGTTTACGAAAGAAAGAAAGAAAGAAAGAAAGAAAGAAAGAAAGAAAGAAAGAAAGAAAGAGAAAACACTAGCAACCAAAAACAAAACAAAAAACTAAACCAAAAAGCCCACACTGATACACTGATGAAGGCTCTAGGAGAAAAAGGATCCAGGGAAGATAAGAGGATGAGGAGTGTTCAGTGAACAACCACCCCCCCACTCCACCCCCAGACTGTGGTGAAGGCTGTTAGTTTGGACCCTTTCTAGACCCAGTAGAAACGGGACCACTGGAGTTTTTACACACGGTGTGGCATGGAATGTCAGCACATAGGTGCAAGCACACTAGGTGCACCTCCCGTCCCTGTGGGTAGCGGCTGTTTGGTTCCCATCTTCCTGGGTGAGGCCACTGTTGTCACTAAATGCCCGGTCTTTCTCCACCCTCCAGCCCTGGCTGCACACATGCCTTTCAGAACTTGTCCTCCCCTTACCTGCAGGACCTAAAGTCAGCCACAGAGACACTGCATCCTTTACTGCAGCAGTACAGGCAGAAGCCAAGACATGGAGCCAGGTGAGGCGCCTGCCGACGGAAGAATGGGCAAAGGGAATGCGAGGATGCACACACGGAGTTTTAGTCTGCTATACAGAAGACTGAAATTATGTCACTTGCGGGAAAATGGGTGCACTGGAGACCATCCTCGTTCACAGAGTAGCTCAGAATCAGAATGGCCAATGTCTTTCTCTCGCTTGTGGATCCTGGATTTCATATAGATACATAAAAGCCGTCTTCTATGTGCTGAAAGGGGTGGAAGCGGAGTAGTCTGGGGGAGAAGGGGGAGCCCGGGGAAGGTGGCAGGGAAGAGAGGGGGATGTGGTGGGGGAGAAGGGGGATGTGGTGGGGGAGAAGGGGGGCCACTAGGAATGCAGCAGGAAAGAAGGGGGATGTGGTGGGGGAGAAGGGGACCACTAGGAAGGCGGTAGGGAAGAAGGGTGGGATATGGTGGGTTTGGTCACAGTATGCAACACACTGAGAAAGTCTTTAGAGAACCATAGCGTGTACAATAACTAGACACCAAAAACGTTTTTAACATTTTTTTTTATGTGTGTGAGTGTTTTGCCTACACATAAGCCTGTGTACCACTTTTGTGCCTGGTCCCATGGAGGCCAGAAGAGGCTGTCAGAACCCCTGGAACTGGAATTATAGACCACTGTAAGCTGTGAGGGCTGAGGATGAAGCCTAGGTCCTCTGGAAGAACAGCTAATACTCTTAACCACTCGTCCATTAAGAACATCTTTAAAATCCTCTCTCTTTAAAGCACACGACAGTAAAAACTGATGGTCAAGGACATGGACGCCATGAAGTCTTAACGATTAGACAGCTGGACATGAGAGGGGTGTGCCCTCAGCATTTTGGAGCTAAGGCTGAGCGTGAGACAATTCCTTACACACCAACTGCTCCCTGGTGCAGCATCTAGTTGGGATGGTTTTTTTTTTATTATTATTTTTCGAGACAGGGTTTCTCCGTAGCTTTTTGGTTCCTGTCCTGGAACTAGCTCTTGTAGACCAGGCTGGCCTCGAACTCACAGAGATCTGCCTGCCTCTGCCTCCCTAGTGCTGGGATTAAAGGCGTGCGCCACCACTGCCCGGCTAGTTGGGATGTTTGAGAACTTGTGTGAGGTGGGTGCTGCTGGACCAGTTTTCAAAAGAGGAAACATTCATAGTCGCCTGAGCTTACTCTGAACAGACTTTGTGGAGGATGGTTCTGTCTGCCTTCAGGCTGGGGAAGCGTTCTGAGCTCATCTGAGGTGAACTGGGGCAGGTGAATGTTTAAGAGACTAGTGGTGTTCTGTGAATTTTTTCTTTTTGATGCTGGTTCTTTCTACATAGCCCAGAGTGGCTCAGAATTCTCTGTCTTCCTGCAAGTGGGCACGGAGCATACCAGCACAGAGTCAGGAGAGGCCAGCGGGCTCCTCACAGATGGCCATTGTAAGAGAAGGCTGTCCTCTAACAGTGGGTGACCCTCTTCCCTGCACAAACAGGAATTGTCATCCAAGAAAGTCTTACGTGTCTGCTCTTTCTAGCCAAATGTCCTCAAAGAACCTAATGATGCTGGACCCTAGGAAGGACCAGTGCCAGGGCCCCAGGTACCTCCTGTAGGTTTTGGGGACCCAAATTCTGTCCTTGTTCTGGTTTCAGGTTTTAGTTGCTGGCTCTTCCATGCTCCCCCTCCTCCAGTAGCCCCCACATGAGGGACAAGTTAGAGAAGTACACAGTGGGGTTAGTTTTGAGTTTGTTTTTCACTGCTGAGCCTTGAACACAAGGCCTCATGTGTGCCGAGCAGCACGGCTCTTTGACAGATAGCCTGGAGTTGCCTGTGATTATTCTTTAAATCCATTTTTTTTCTCTTGATGCTAAAAAGAAAAAAAAGGGGTGAACACTGGGTGGTGGCAAGTGCTCACTTTTAAGCCCAGCACTTGAGAGGCAGAGGCAGGCAGATCTCTGGGTTTGAGGTCTGCAAAGCAAGTTCCGGGACAGCCAGGGGCTAAACCTTGTCTCAAAAGAAAGAGAGAGAGAGAGAGAGAGAGAGAGAGAGGGGGGGGGGGGGGGGGGGGGGGGGGGGGGGGGGGGGGGGGGGGGAGGGAGAGAGAGAGAGAGAGAGAGAGAGAGAGAGAGAGAGAGAGAGAGAGAGAGATGGGCAGGGTGCCATGGAGATCATAGAGGTAGTCTTCTTGTTGGTAAAGTGGATAAAATGCTTGCTGTGGAAGCAGAAAACTAGGGTCAGATGTCCAGGAGCTGTGTGAAAACATCATGAGCCAGATATGGCCGCACCTGCCTTCAATCCCAGGGAGGCCAAGGCATGCAGACTAATCTACGCAACAGAGCCCTTCTCCAAAAAAATAAGACAAAGTAATGAAATCTTGTGGTTGTGCAGGCCTGTAGCCCCAATGCTAGGCTAGTGGGGGCGGAGACAAGGGGGTCGCAGGGGCTCATCAGCCTAGGTGAAACAGTGGGTTCCAAGTTTGGTGAGAGACCCTCAAAAAATAAGTTGGGGACTAGAGAAATGGCTCAGAAGGTTAAGGTGCTTGGAGCCAAGCCTAATGGTCTGAGTTTGAGCTCTGGGATCCCGTGGTGGGAGCAGAGAAACCTTGTGAAAATTCTTCTTTGGCCTTCACACGGGGTCCACAGGCAAACACACCCTCACACACATGTACCACACACCAAGACAGAGGAGGAGGGTCTGGGATGCAGCCCCTCTGGATTCAAAGCCAGTGCTGAAAACAACAGAAAGGCTACTTCACAGACTGAGGCAGGAAAATCAATATCACGATTAGTTTTGATCCCACAAATTAGAATGATGGGAGGGTGGAGAGGGAGCCTCTCCTGGAGAACTGCTCTGACGGCCTTGACAGCCGGGAGAAGACCCAGCGTGTCGGTGGGCAGCACCTTCTGGTAGCAGCCAACTAGAAAGGGCAGGGTGGGGGGAAAATGGGACCTTTTTCTCTTCAGCCTTTCCTCTTCCTGAGGAGTTGATTTATCCTGTGCCATTGCTGTGAAGAGACACCATGACCATGGCAACTCTTATAAAGGAAACATTTAATTGGAGGCTTGCTTACAGTTTCAGAGGTTCAGTCCGTTATCATCATGACAGGGAGCATGACGGCGTGCGGGTAGATGTGGTGCTGGAGCTGAGAGTCCTACATCTCTTGACTCAGAGGCAACAGGAAGTCAGCTAACAGTCACACTGAGGGAAGCTTGAGCCAAAGATACCCTAAAACCTGCCCCACAGTGACACACTTCCTCCAATGAGGCCACACCTCCTAATAGTGCCCTTTGGGGACCATTTTCTTTCAAGCCTCCACAGTCTGTTGATGTCACTTCCTTCATTGACATCAGAACCAATGTTTCCAGACTTTTGTAGCAGACTGAGGACCAGTGGCTCTCCAGATGGGGACTGCCAAGGGTCCCAGCCTAAAGAACCGGGAAACTTCCAAACTCTCAGCCTCTCAGCTGTCATTCAGCTGCTGTTGCTATTTTAACACAGGTTCACTCTGTGACTGTGTGTGTGTGTGCATGCACGTGTACAAGTCCGTGGTGTGTGTGTGCATGCACGTGCTTGTGTGTATATATGTCTGTGGTGTGTGTACACGCATGTGCATGTGTGCGTGTATGTGAGTATGTGTGAGTGCACGCACACGCGTGTGTACATACATCCTATTGATTCCGTTTCTTTAGAGAAGCACCGTATGAATCCGTGGTCATTTGTGTGGCTCAAACCATGGCTTAGTTTTTCCATCACTATCAGAAACACCTGATAAATACAGTTTAAAGAGGGTGGGGCTACTTTGCCTCACAGCTTCTGAGACGTCAATCCACCATCTCTTGCTCTACTGTTTCTGAGCCTTGCAGAACAGTACTTCACGGCCTAAGTAAGGACAAGGGACTCACAGAGGGGACATCCAGGAAGGAGAGAGGGCTGGACCAGGGCACAGCATGTCCCCGAGGGCACACCTCCAGTGGACTACTTCTCTTTTGAGTTTCCAGTTTGTCCCTATGTAGTACCACACTGTCCAGGGGATGGTGCCTTAACATGAGCCTGAGAGGGACAGTTCACATTCAAGCCAGACAGTCATGAAATACAGGTAACACCCAGAGGAAGGCGAGTTTAAAAGGTCAAAGGAAAACACAGAAATACGGGTGGACCTCTCGGCCTGGTGTTTCCTCCTATTGTCTTAGACCAGTCTTGCCGAATCTCATGATTTACACAATATTAGAGTTGATATTGTATGGAAAAGTTGTCTCTAGTTCAGCACAGCGATTACCTCTCTCATCAGCCAGTGCCCAGAGCATAGCTGAGTTCCAACAGCCCAGAGCCCTGCAGCTTGTCAGAGCAGCAGTGAACTCAATGTGGTCTACACTGGGTGACCAGCAGTGAACTCAGCGTGGTCTACACCGGGTGAGCAACAGTGAACTCAGCGTGGTCTACACAGGTTAACCAGCAGTGAATTCAACATGGTCTACACCACTTGACCAGCAGTGAACTCAGCGTGGTCTACACTGGGTGACCAGCAGTGAACTCAGTGTGGTCTACACTGGGTGACCAGCAGTGAATTCAGCATGGGCTACATAGGTTGACCACCTGCCCTGTTGGAGGCTGGAAGGAGTCAGGGATCCAGGCCTCAGCGAGGCCCGCTCCTTCTTAAGGCACTGAGGCCAGTCTGCAGCACACTGTTCTCCTGGCTTCAGTTCCTGGGAATGTAGCTCCATTCCTCAACCATGTTTTCCTCACGTACCCAGCTGTCTCTGCATCTAAATTTTCTCCTCACGAGTCTATCATCCATATTCGAGTAGGATCCCAACCTCTTTGGTATGAGTTCATCGTTACTAATTACATCTCAGGGACAATATTTCCAGAGCTCACATTCTGAGGTTCTGAAGGTTAGAACATCAGCACACAGATTCATTGCAAAGGCACACACACTTCAGCCCACAACTGTGTGCAATTCCCTCCATGCGACCAGGGGGAGAACTCCTCCAGTTCTTCCTGTGTGCCAGGCACCTCCTCCCACTCCTCTAAGCTGCGTTCCCCTTCATATGCCCATGACTTATCCCAAATGTTTATTCTTTTTGCTGGGTAACTGCAGTCATTTCTCAGTCGCGACTAACAGACAATGAGACATGCTAGGCACAGATGTTTCCAAATCTGTGCGTCTAGTGTCTTGGACTCAGAATGAGGCCCAGCTCACACATACTAGGCTCTTTGGTTGGGTTTTCTCATACTTTATGGCTGTGTTGTGGACTATTACTTCAACTGTGTAAAGGTGTGTTACATTCCCTTCTGCCGCTTTTGTTAATGATACAAAGACGTGTTACCTTTGCTTAACTAAATTGAGTTAACCTGAGGTCAGGAGGCTTGAGTCAGCAACTAGCTGACAGGAAGTGGTGGGGAGGAACTAAGTGGAGAGGGTTCTTTGGAAGGGGCTGAGCACAAGGACGGCTCCTTTTTCCGGGAGACACAAGCAAGGAGAGAAGGTTAGCTGTTTGCTACTCAGCCTCTCTGAGCTAGGAGGATTTCACCTCAACCTTTGAATCCTGAGTTCTATAGAAGGGTCGAGATTTAGATAGTTTCCTTTAGCATCTGTGAAAGAGGCGGTGCCTGAGGGAACAGAATTCCCACCTGGCTGGGAACAGTGTGGCCAAAACACTGCTGTAGCCACAGAGTTGAAATTGCAGTTGGGACAGCAGTTGCTTAAGGGGCAGCCACTGTATTGAATGAAAAACAACAGACTTGGGTCCCTAGATGCCATTTGCTGGTCCTGATTGCTGGGCCAAAGTGCTGTCGGGAATAGAAGCGTCTTCAGGAGAAAGGCATCTGTATTAGGTGCTCTTCTCAAGGCTGCGACCAATTACTTAACACCAGGCCACTTAAGAGAGAAAGCGTTTATTTTTGGCTCACAGTTTGAGGGGACACAGTCCATCATGGTGATGGGTGGCTCCATGGTGGCAGGAGTGTGCACCTGAGACCCTCACCTCTGATCTAGGAGGAACAAGAAACGAGAACAGATCAGAAGTGGGCACAGGTTATAAAACCTCAGTTTCTAATTTCAATAACCCACTTCGAGCAAGGCTCCAGCTCCTAAAGGTTTGAAGTGGCATCAGCTGGAAATCAAGCATTCAAACACAGGAGCCTATGGCAGGACATTTCCCATCCAAACCCACAGCAGGTCTAATGAAAGGAAGCTGGGTCATTGAGGACGTCCTTTAAGTGGGATATTGGGACTCTGGCTCTTGCCCACTCTCTCACTGCTCAGCACCGCTCTCAGTGAAGAGGTCTTGGGCCCCTGGGACAGCAAGTTCACTCAGGAGCCTGCATCGACCTCATTAGAAAAGTTGCTAAGTCCTGTGCCTGTCATCTCAGGCCATGCTGTGCATTCCATCTGTGGGAAGAAGCAATCAGCAACCGGAATCCTGAGGACTGCCAGCAAATGCTCTCCCCTCCACTGTCCAGGAGCTGTGGGGCATCTCAGAGCAGGAACGGAAAGCACACACCTCTTCTGGTGTCTGGAGTTAAATCAGGATTCTGGCTCCGGCTGCACAAGATGATGGGTGCTGGTTGGACTTGGCCTGTGTGTGGACGCGGAAGTAGCCATAATGGTGGCACATCTGGTCTTTGCCATTCTTTTGTTGGTCAACCAGCTTGTTCGCCTTGGGAGTCAGTTGTTTTCTCTAAGGGGCCGGCAGGCCAAATTCTAATCCACACACATACTTGTCCTGGGGTTCTCTTCTGCACTGGGAGCCAGGGCAGTGGCAGGAGAAAAAGAGACTAAAGGATGACAGATCACTCTCCGAGGTGGGATCCTCTTCATTAGGAATGAGACTCTCTGACCTCCCTTTGTCCTTCTGTGTCCCATTCTTTCCCCGGTGTGCTTGCTGCCCATGGCCTGATGACATAGTTCCAGTATGTCCCGTTGCCTTTGTCCACATAGACTGGCATTGCTGTGCTTAGCGCTGACTGCACAATCCCATGCCAGGGCTCTGTCCTGGCAGGTCTGGAGCCCAGGTCCCCTCTTGTACCATTGGTGCTACTACGTGTACTACAGTACTCTGTAGTGTGGGGCCTGAACTAGGAGATGGTTTGTGTTCGTGAGCCGGGCAAGGGCCTGGAGATCTAAACATACAAAGACACACAGACAGAGACACGGGCCATCCTTGAAACAAGAACGCCCCTTTATTGTCAGCAGTCCCCAACATATCCCCCTTTCCTATATAATTAGGACTGGCATAGGCGTGGTACAAATATGATCTGCCGCCAGGACCACAGTGGTGACAATAGCAGCCACTACAGGCCACGGTGATCCTAAAGTCTCTCTCAGCCTGGATGGTGGCCCATCACCCACTGCCTCTGGGATAAAGCCCGTCATTCATGCCACAAACTCTTGGGTGCACAGAGCCGGAACTGTCATGGCTCCTGGTACCACCTTCTGGGCCTCTCTGCGAGCACTCACAGCAGTCCGCTGCCTCCCTAGCCACCTTCTGGCCCGAGCCACTTCAGGTTGGAAATAGTTTGGGGGAGTGGAGCAGGACTCTGAACCAAGCTGCCACCTTCCTCTGCCGCCTCAGTGGTCACCTCAGTGCTCGTCACAGCCACAGCCTACAGCGTCCCCCTCGGCCCCACAACCTCCAGTAGGGAATTTGGGTGTAGTTCTGTTCCAGCTACTTCCTGCTGTTTATTGGGCGAAGTATCTTTGGGGGCCCTTCATGGTGACCTTCAGGGGGTCTGCACTCATCTCCAGTCAAAAAAGAAAACACAATAATTCAAAAAAACCAAAACACCCCACAATAACATACATCTGTGCACATTCCATCTTTCCAAGACCTCCAGTTCACCCTCCCACCTTCTCTTTATTACTTTTCTTAATTTCCTGCCTTCTGGAAGGCGTCCCTCAGAGAACCCCTGGTTCCCAATCTCTGCAGTGCCTCCTGCTGTGGCACCTGCACCACCAGCAGCCACTACCAGGCAAGGGCCTGGGGGTCAAAACGCATGTGCCCATTTTCAATTCACCCTCACCATTCCGTTCCCAAGGGCGGTCTCTCAGGGATCCCCAGTCCCCCCCATCTTGCTGGGGCCTCCACGTATATCATCCATCTGTACTGCATGTACTACGGGACTAAGCCTGTAGTGCGGTGCCTGCATTGTGAGGTGGTTAGTGAGTCTTGGGCAAGGGCCTGGAGATTTAAACACACAAAGACACACAGACAGAGACATAGGTCATCCTTGAAACAAGAATGCCCCCTTTAGTGTCAGCTTATATAGGGCTCTGGCCATGCTCCAGCTCTTGGGATCTTTCAGCTGCAAGCCACCGGAAACCACTCCCCCGCCATCAGGGTCTCATGCTCAGAGCAGCTGCAGGCTGCTCAGAGCAGAGGGAAAAAATCGTTTACAGGAAATTCAGGGTCTGGTGGTCTGCAGTCCCCAACACCCTCTCTGATCCTCTGCTTATCCTGGCTCCCACCCTGCCTGCCTCTTGAGGTTTCCATTCTGAGCCCCGTCAGAAATGGACCCCTGTGCAGGGCCCTTCCTGGTAGTGTCCAGCAGGGAGGTTTGTTTCTTTCCCAGGTTAGCACAGCTGACTCTCCTGTTTGAAGCTAGGCTGTTGTCCTCCAATTCAGAGCCAGACTATGACAGTCAGGCTCCTACGTGTTCAGGAGACAGCAGTTTGCAGTCGCAAAACCTGACAGCCGGAACTTAGGGAGGAGGGCCCAGGTTTTCCTCCCTTCAGAAAGAGACGTGAAGGTCCAGAGCAGACAAACTATCCAGAGTTACATAGCTCAGCAAGGGGCAAACCTAGACCTGCTGAGCCTCAGGGGCAGTGGTCTGTGGCTTTTCCCACTTCCCTTTATTGGTCTTTCTCAAAAAGGAAGAAGATCCAGAATGAGGAGGGGGGGGGGAGGGAACGAAGAAGGGAAGAAGGAATAAGACACTATCACTAAGGAAAAGGTATTTTGGCTGATAAAATGATTCAATGGGTGCCGGCTTCCACCAAGTCTGAGGACCTGAGTTTGATTCCTGAAACCTACATGGTGTAAGGCAAGAATGAACACCAGCACGTTGTCCTCTGATCTCCACATATGTGGAGAGAGAGAGAGAGAGAGAGAGAGAGAGAGAGAGAGAGAGAGAGAGAGTTCATTTGGTAAAGTACTTACTTGCCTAGCATAACCTTGGGTACAATTTCCAGCATACATGAACCGGACGTGTAAGGCCCTCGTAATTCTTCGATTGAAAGGTGGAGACAGGACCAGGAGTTCAAGGTCACCCTTCTCTACCTAGCAAGTTTGAGGCCAGGTTGGAGGCTGTGGAACCTTGTCTCAGGAAAAAATGGGGGGGGGGGAAGAAAAAGGAAATGTTTTAGTGGGGAATGTGGGGGGGCCACTCCTTGGCTTCAAGCATTCCTCCACAAACCAATAGCTGTGTCAGAAGGGGCCTGACTGGCCTCGTGTGTCTCACGGCAGCTTGGATTGAGTGCCCTTGTTATCCACGACTGCTTAACAGAAGATGGAAGGCTGTAAGCACTTGTTAATCTGGAGAAAAACTTGCAATGGAGGATTGCGACAAGTATTGATGTGGAGCATTTCCTGAGCCACTTTGTAGGGCCGGGTCACTAGAACACGGCTCTAACGCAAAGACCCGCTCTACCTCCGAGTTCCATCTCGGGGCCATCGCTGCTGCACCTCCGCCCCAGAGAAACTGGACCTCAGTTCCTGGAGAGTCACTCAAGCTCCGCGGGGACACGCAGCATCGGATTTCGCGTGGCAGCCCACCTTCCCTTACTCCGATCCCCCTCCCGTCTGGGGACCTGGAGCCAATCACAGAGCTACACAGCTCCGGGTTGTAAAGTCCCGAGTCCGGGACCCGCCCCTCTTTGTTGCGGTGTCCAATGGACGCCTCCAGAACATCGGCGGCTGCCCGGGTGACTCGGTTATATGTCACAGAATAACATTCGAGAATGGGCGATGGAATGAGCCAACATTCTCCACAGCTCCAGCAGCCCTCTGCAGCAATGAGGCCGGCTGGCTCGAGGTGGGTCCCAGTGCCCCGCGCGCGCCCTGACCACCGCAGCTGCCACTCACGGTGCCCGCGCGGGACCCGAGGGAAGGGGGCGGCGCTGCGCTTGCCCGGGAACCCCGGCTGGAGCCGCCCCTCGCGCGCCAGGGTTTGGGGGGCTTCCGGGAAGACGCCAGGCCTCCTTAGCAAGCAGAAGCCGCTGCGGCACCCTCGCTCCAGCCCTGGGTGCTCACGTGCCTGCTGGCTGTGGGTCGGTGGCGATCCATCACATCTGGGGACCCGGGAATGAGTGGAGCCTGGAGGGTACCCAGGCTTCTTGCTACACAGCTGTCTTGCTTCTTCCCACCCCGTCCTCTCTGCACCCCGTGCTCTTTGCATGCCTCCCCATCCCCGGGTGCAGCTGGGTGTGAGTCTTCGTGGCGCCCTTCCAGCCGCCTTGCTAGGTAATCCGCCGGGCTAGAGGGTCGCGTTAGTCCTAAAGGGGTGGGTCTGGGGCAGGGAGGCTGGGGATGGGCGGGAGCCTGTCTGAGTCTCAGTGTGTGCTGTTTCCACTGCTTTCAGGCCCGGCCAGTGAGTGGGAAGCCCGGCAGTTTCCCTAGTGCTGTCCTGCAGCCGTGAGAGATGAAGGCCAACCCCACGGGGCTCTGATCTCCAGCGCGCCCAAGTCCCCCGCCGCGTGCGCCTCACCATGACCGGCTCCGCCGCGGACACTCATCGCTGCCCCCATCCCAAAAGCGCCAAAGGCACCCGGTCCCGGAGCAGCCACGCGCGGCCAGTAAGCCTCGCCACTAGCGGGGGCTCGGAAGAGGAGGACAAAGACGGCGGGGTGCTGTTCCACGTGAACAAGAGTGGCTTTCCGATCGACAGCCACACCTGGGAGCGTATGTGGCTGCATGTCGCCAAGGTCCACCCCAAAGGGGGAGAGATGGTGGGCGCCATCAGAAATGCTGCCTTCCTGGCAAAGGTCAGTGGCGCGGCTGGAAGAAGGTGGGATGGTCCGGATGGGTGGGATGGGACCAACTCAGTCAGGACATAGCTGGAAAAAGCAACCTCGAGTCCAGCGACTGAGTCCAGAAGGGGCAGGCAGCAGACTTGCTGACTTGGCCATGTAAGGTTAGGCTGAGCCAAAATCCATTATGTACCCAGCCCCTGCAACATCTTCTTCATCAAAAGCTAGTGTCACCAAGTCAACTCCAAGCCACTCCAAGAAAGCATAGAACCCCAAGTCCACTCCGCCTGTCCTCCGTGGTGTCTTTTGCTCTTCCCCTGTCCCCCTAGCAAATGGTTTATGGAGCCGTGAGTGAACTTGTAACCAACCAGCCAGACTCAGACTCCTCAGCGTGAATCATTTCTAGACTTTTACCAATTCTTTTCTTTTCCTTTCTCTCCTCTCCTCTCCTCTCCTCTCCTCTCCTCTCCTCTTCTCTCATCCTTTCTCTCTCTCTCTCTCTCTCTCTCTCTCTCTCTCTCTCTCTCTCTGACAGTGACTTTACCTCTGGAGCTTGCAGAAACAGTCAACTGTCTCTTCCCAGTTTATCTGGCACCAAGGGGGAGAAACGGGAAGTGTTTGGCTGTGGCTTAAAAGGGACTTTCCAGTACACAGGATGAATTAGTCTCCCCGCGTAAAGGAAGAGGCCGAGTGAAGCTCTCTTTTTACTCTGGAGAGCAGCCAGCCAGCCAGCGATTCAACTCGGTGACCAAGGATATGGTTACAGAGGGAGGATGTCCCCTGGTGGGAGTGTCTTGTTATATAAAATAGCAAAATGCAAGCTAGGTGAAAGCCTGGTGTGCCACTATGGAGAGGGCTGCCCAGACCCTAGGGACCCTGTTTGCTGAGGAGGATCCTAAGAAGATGCAGGAATCACTGCCTGAGACCCAGAGCCATGCGGTAGTCAGGTCCTAGCCTGCGCAGAGCTGAGCATGCAAGCCTGCAGACCAAAGGCTGTGTACGCCCTTGGGGAAGTGGAGGAGGCTCTCTGCTTCCCGCTCCCTGCTCCACTGTGTTTTATTACTCTGCTAGGCAGGGAATTTATTCTGTCCAAATCGCAGCTTGTCTGGTGAGAAGCTGATGCCCGAGCATCAGCAGGAACAATCCCTGCTCTTGAACACAGACAGCCCGGGCTCTTGAGTTCGTCTTTCTCTCCTCGTCATGATCCACCAGAGTCCTTAAACATGGAAGAGGTGGCCAGAGGGAGCCGGGCTGAATGGCACTGTCTGGGCTGGCTCTCTGATTCTCTTACCTCCCTCATTGTGCCTTCATCGTCCCCCAGTTCCACGTGTGGGAGCCCTTCTCTGTGAACAAGCATCGCATCTCATTCAAGTCCTCCTGAGGGGGGATTAGTACAAGACAGCGACCCCCTGCCTCTGTCTCTGTGGCCTCCTCTTCCTTCCCTTTCTCCTCCTCCTCCCTCATCTTCCTCCTCGTTCTCTTCTTGCCAGTGCCAGTCTGCTCTTTCTGGAACCTTGGCTCATTTGCCACCAGGCGGTCCTCGGCATGAACACATACGAGATGCAGTATGCTCAGTGTTGCTGAGGTCATGCTTCCAGTGTTATAGCGGAGTGCTTTCTTTTCATAAAAGAATGTTCCAGCCGGGCATGGTGGTGAATTCCTTCCTGTAGTCTCAGTACCTAGGGGGGAGATGCAAGAGAATTATAAGTTCTAGGTCATCTTGGGCCCCACAATAGGTTCAAGGCCAGGCTGGAATGTGTATTGGGACTCTGTTTCAAGAAAAGAAGAATAATCTTGTATTTTATATTAGAGCCTGGTGACAGTTGCTGCTAAGTCAGGACACGCCTTGCCCAGTGTTGGCTGTGGGCTGCATTAGATTTATTGTTGTTGCTATTTATTTGTTTGCTCTTTGTTTTTTTGAGACAGGGTCTCACTCTGAACCCTTGGTTGGCCTGGAACTTGCTCTGTAGACCAGACTGGCCTTTAACTCAGAGATCCTCCTGCCTTTTTTTTTTTTTTTTTTTTTT